>NC_053434.1:29239976-29839976 GCF_007990345.1 Gossypium hirsutum
AACGATTTCCCAAACTATTTTGCATTAACATATGCCCTACTAGAGGATACACCCAGCCACTAATAGTAGTGCTTCAGATCTGTGTACATCTTGAAGCCACCAGGGTGGAGTGAAACGGTACCTAATGATCTTCCCTTAACAATTCTTTTTTCAACCTACATCTTACTGGAACAAACAACATGTTCCTGAACCTGAGCTCGCCATCATTGCCTACACTGAAGTTTAATGCTTTACCAGACAACACCCTTTTTTTAAACCTGTTACACTGGACATCTTTCATTTGTTCACAACTAGCTCTGCAAGTAAGGCTCCATCATCAAGCATGGTCACTTTAGCTCAAAGGGACAACAAGCCTGCTACAGTCATCCTACTCAAAGCATCTTCCACAACATTTGCTTTCGTGGGGTAATACTCAATGATTGGACAGTAGTCCTTCAAAAATTCCAGCTATCTTCTTTTGCGTAGATTCGGATCCTTTTGTGTCATCTAGTGTCTTAGACGTTTGTGATCAGAAAATATGTGGCATCTTTACCCATACAAATAGTGCCTCCAGAGTTCTAGTGCCAAGGCAACTACTTCTAATTTCAGATCATGTGTAGGGTAATTTTTCCATGAGATTTCAATTGGCGTGATGAATAAGCTATGTTCCTTCCTTTCTACATAAGGACACATCCTAACCCATTCAAAGAGGCATTAGTATAAATTGTGTACTCAACACCAAGCTTTGGTTGTGTTAACACCGAAACTTTAGTCAGAACTATTTTCAATTCCACGAAGCTCTGCTGGCATTCATCATTCCATACAAACTTCTCCTTCTTTTTCAACAACTTGGTGAGAGGTGATGTTATAGTTGAGAAGCCCTTTGCAAGCCTCCTGTAGTATCCAGTCAACTTAAGAAGTTGTGAACTTCAGATACATTCTTAGGAAAGTTCCATTCCAAAATCCGCCTTTACCTTAGTAGGGTTCACCATAATACCATCCGCCAAGATAGCATGTCCTAGGAAGTGCAACTCTTTTAGGCAGAAGTCCCATTTGCTGAACTTTGTATATAACTGATGTTCACGTAGGGTCCTCAACACAATTCTTAAAGGCTTCTCATGACCCCTTTCATTCCTATAATAAACCAATATATCATTAATGAAGGCTACAACAAATTGGTCTAAGTAAGGTTGCAATACCCTGTTCATTAGGTCCATAAACACTACTGGGGCATTTTTCAACTAAAATGGCATTACCAAAAACACATAGTGACCATATCTAGACCAGAAGGCTGTCTTTGGAACATCATCATCCTTGATTTTTATCTAATAATACCTTGAAATTAAATCAATCTTGGAGAAAACTGAAGCCTTGCTTAACTGATCAAACAAATTTTCAATCCTAGGTAGAGGGTACTTGTTCTTTATTGTGACCTTATTCAGCTAACGGTAATCTATACACAGGCGCATAGATCCATCCTTATTTTTAACAAACAAAATTGTCGCACCCCAATGTGACATGTTAGGCACAATAAAACCCTTACTTAACAAGTATTGTAATTCTTATTTTAATTCCTTAAGCTCTAACGACGTCATTCTATAGGGTGTGCACAATATAGGTGTTGTCCCTAGTTCCAACTCTATCGAGAACTCTATCTCTCTTTCAGTAGGCATACCAGGCAGTTCTTCGGGAAACACATCTAAGAATTCTCTTACAATAGCTACTTGGTTGATTTCACTTCTGGACTTGGGCGTATCCAAGATATACCCTAAATAGGCATTTACGCCCTGAATAATCAGTTTCCTGGTTGACATTGTAGAAATAATTTTGTTCGCCAATTTCGACTATTTACCTAACAACAATATTTCTTCACCTTCAGCACTTACAAGGCGTACCCTTCCAGTTTGACAGTTAACCATGGCATTGTGCGTAGTCAACCAAATTAATTCCAGAATAGCATCAAACTCATGGAAACTCAACAGTAACAAGTCCACCAAAAACTCAAGCTTGCCAACATATAAAGGATAATTTCTGATTAACTTAGTCACTATTGTACTCTGACCAAAGGATTTGCTACAATTCTGTTCGTTTCAGAATACTCTACCTAAAGAATAAGACCCTCTATGAATTTAACACATATGTAAGAAAGAGAAGACCCATGGTCAATCAAAGCATAAATATTATTGCCAAGGAAAGAAAAGTTACCAGTTATAACTTTAGGTAAGTCAGTGTTGTGACAGCCCAAAGTTGACCCTAGTCGGGAAGTGGTTTCGGGACCGCTAAACCGAGTCACCAAAATGTTTGAATGTGATACTTATTGTCTAGAATATGTAATTATGAATGTGTGAAAATTTCAAGCTTCAATTTGGTTGATTTCATGTGAATTTAGTTAATAGGACTTATGTGAGAAAATTCTAAAATGTGATAGGTCAATGTGTGAGGACCTATTAGTGCATGTGGACAAAGGGGGGGACTTGCATGTCAAATTTCCCCCTACTAGTAGTGGCCGGCCATGATGGGCATGATGCACAAGTGTGCAATTTATTTTATGGAAATTATGGCATGAGTATGGCACAAATAAGATATGTTAATTTGTGTCATAAAATGTTGGGATAAAACAAATAAAATAATAAAAAGGAGTATGGAGAATACAAAAAAAAATGTGTGTGTAGTTGTTTGTCCCCCCCATTGCCGTGAGCTAAAGAAGAGAAAGGAGAGAATTTTGTTCATCCTTTTCTCATCTTCATGCTTGCCGAAACTAGAAAGAAAAAACAAAGAAAAATTTTCTCATCCTTTGGTTCATCCTTGGCCAAAAATTTTAAGGAGGAAAGAAGAAGAAAGGTGAAGAGATTCGGCCATGCATGTAGCTAGGCTAAGGTATGTTTGATGATGTTCCATGAGATGCATGCATGTTTTAGTTGTTAGCTTGAGTTCTACTTGGCCCATGGTCTAAATCTTGCTATGTGATGGAATTGGCACTTGACCATGGATGCATCATTCTTGGTTGGTGTTTGATGTTGTGGTGATGAGGCATGAGGATGAGTTAAGATTCGGCCTAGGTGGAGGTTGTGTTAATGCCATTGCATGCAAAATATGAGGCTTGTTAATGATGCATGTGATGATGGCTTGATGATTCTTGAACCTCCTTTTTAGCATTTTTGTGTGAGCACATATGTGCATTGGTTGCTAAATGGAGAAGAATCGGCTAGCAAGATGTGTGCTAAGGCCGAATGTAACTTTGCATGTTGATGAGCAATGCATGTGTTAAATCGATGAAAAGGGGGAGGATGCTTTACTAGTGTGTGTATATGTGTGTATTAAGTGTTGAGATCGACCCCAAAAATAGACATGCATATTCGGCCAAGGGGAAAGAAATTAGCTAATATGTTGTGTTGATGCATGATTTTTGCATGTATGAGACTTTAATGTCTAATGTATAATTATGGGCTAAGTGCCTTGTGTTCATCTTTTTGATGCCTAAATGATGAAATCAATTTATTTGTTTGATTAAGCTCAAGAGCAAAGGGGAAATAAATCCGATAAAGGGAAGGAAAAAGTGGTTGAATAGCTAGCGGAATCGTTCGACAACACCCGAGGTAAGTTCTTGAGTAAGAGAGCTTAAATTACAATGTGATTAAATCATGCTCTATGTGTGGCTATTGAGCCGAATGTGCAAGGACGATATGTGCCTTGTGTTTGAGTTTCGCAAATGAAAATGAAATATGAATGTGCATGATTAATTGAATGCTGTCCGGGCTAAGTCCCGAAGGCTTTGTGCTAAGTGAATATATCCGGACTAAGATCCGAAGGCCTTTGTGCGAGATACTAAATCCGGGTTAAGTCCCGAAGGCATTCGTGCGAGTTGTTAAATCCGGGTTATGTCCCGAAGGCATTGTGTGAGTTACTAAAACCGGGCTATGTCCCGAAGGCATTTGAACGAGGAGCTATATCCGGTTAAATCCCGAAGGTACGTGATTTGGTAATGAATGAGCTTGCTGTAAAATTCCAGCGAATACTCGAAAAACATCCCAATATGGGGATATGTTACGTATGTGTTGAATTTAATCGAGCCCTTACAAATAAATGTTCGCTCAGTTGATAAACGAGCTACCGGCCTTCGGCTAAGTTAGTCTATTGTGTATGTACATAAGGGTTGTGAATGTTGTGAAGCAAGTTTGATATCGGTAAATTGCGTATTATGAAATATTCCATTTAGCTAAATGTGTGTTATTCTTTGTTTATGCTGGAATTTCTTGCTCAAAACTTACTAAGCATAAATTGCTTACTTCGCTCCATTGCTCCTCTGTTTTATAGATTTTTTTGGTTCTCCAGCTATCGGACTCGGGATCTTGACGTCGAAGTCGCCCACACTATCAAAGGCTCTTATGGGTACTCTTTTGGTTGAATTTTGATATGGCATGTATAGGACGACCCATTGTTGTTTTTCGAGTACTTTATGTGATGTATAAGTTTTGGATAGCCATGTGAAAATGGCTTATATGTGTTTAAGTATAATGTTATAATCATTTAGTGTGGATATGCTTGACAAGGATTGGCCACGGGGATGGTTAATCACTTTCATAAATTGTGCTATGTATGCAAAAAGGGCTAGTTGAACCATGAAATAGGTAAAGCCTACCTTAAAGGTAGATGCTGACAGCAGCAGTGACGTAGATTTGGAAAATCACTAAAAATAGTAGGAATGTAATTAAATAGTGAATAAATTATGTAAACAAACCTTGAAGAATCTACTTTCATAGGAAAGTAACGAAACAATCATATGGACAGTACAGTAAGAGATATTCGGGTTCTTGTGGAACAGGGCCAGAACAGTTTCTGGATTCCCTGTTCCGCCTTTGGAAATTCACTATAAATTGACCAGAGATAATTAGGGGTCATACCATATATGTATGGATTCCTCTCTGAGTCTAGTTTCCATAGAAACAAACGGCATCAGTATTGAAGCTCTGTGCAGAGAGATATCCAAGTCGTAATGGGAAAAGGTCAGTGTAGTCGACCCCTGTAACATGGGAGACTTTTACTAATAAACTGTACTAATTGGCCTGACCAAAAATTCTAGAAAAAAATACATAGGTGGGGACATGAGTCTAGTTTCAGGGAAAAATCACCAAACTGATTTTCGAGTTGTGAAACTTAAGATATGATTTTTGAAGCGACTAGTACTCAGACTGGGCAGTGTCTGGAAGGAAATTTTTCAAAGTTTGTTAACATCTCGTGTCCGACTCCGGTGTCGGTCTCGGGTTCGGGGTGTTACATTTTATTGGTATCAGAGCTACGGTTTAGTCGATTCTAGGACTACCGTAATGTTTTGGGTCTAGCTATACATGCCATTTTATGTGATTACTTGATAGTGTGGTGATTTCTGACAATTGTAAATGTGTTTATTTATAGTAATGGATCCCGATCGTGACCGAGAGGTAGCTGATGATCTTGAGAGCTTAGCGCCTGCTCCCGCACAAGGGACAGTGCCGGCAGACTCTCAACCTAATGCTAGTAATCCGAATGATGAAGCTAGACAAGCATTCTATAGCGTGATGAATGATTGGTTTAACCAATACATTCGAACTAATATGGCTGTTCCACAACCTCCATTCCCGACAAATACTACCCCCGCACCTACAATACCACCGGTAACGGACCAAATAAGGTCAAATAAGCCCCCAGTTGACAGAATCCGAAAACATGGGGCTACTGAATTTAAGGCTATGGATAGCGATGATGCCGAGCAAGCTGAATTTTGGCTGGACAACACTATTCGGGTACTCGATGAGCTATCTTGTACACCCGATGAATGCCTAAAGTGTGCTATCTCCTTGCTACGTGATTCTGCCTACTATTGGTGGAGTACTCTGACTTCTATTGTGCCCCGAGAGCAAGTAACTTGGGAGTTTTTCCAAACTGAGTTTCGAAAAAGTATATCAGTCAGAGATTTGTTGATCAAAAACGGAAGGAATTTCTTGAGCTTAAGCAAGGCTCCATGTCGGTTACTGATTACGAGCGAAAATTTGTTAGACTTAGCAAATACGCTCGGAATGTGTTTCGTCCGAAGCTATTATGTGTAAACACTTCGAGGATGGGCTGAATGAAGATATAAAAATGTTCGTTGGCGTTCTTGAAATACGAGAGTTCGTGGTACTTGTTGAACGAGCTTGTAAAGCCGAAGAGCTTAGAAAAGAAAAGCAAAGAGTTGATGAGGGAACTGGAGAGTTTCGTAAAAGATCCTCGGGAAGGTCTCTTCAACAGACATCGAAGAGATTTCGAGATGATGCGGGCCAGTTTAGAGGCACTTCGGGCCTTTTTGGACGAGATCGTGATCGACCCCCTGTGGGTACACGAGGCACTTCGGTCGCCAGTGTTGGGAATGAACGTCGAGACAGGACGAAATGCCGATATTGCGGTAAATGGCATTCGGG
This sequence comes from Gossypium hirsutum, assembly GCF_007990345.1. NCBI lineage: Eukaryota > Viridiplantae > Streptophyta > Magnoliopsida > Malvales > Malvaceae > Gossypium > Gossypium hirsutum. Next base: position 29,246,390 of record NC_053434.1, read on the forward strand.
GAGTTGTAGATTTCCTGACCGCTCCTGTTACAAATGCGGATCAGTTGACCACTTCATTAAAGATTGCCCGAGGTTGTCGGGACAGAATGCAAATCAGAGTGGGAGACCGGGTGCTACCACTGCTCGAGGTAGACCATCTGGAAATATGGGCAATGCTAGTGGTGGTCAGAGAGGATCTAGAGATGATATAACCAGATCCGAAGCCCGTGCGCCTGCTAGAGCTTATGCTATACGTGCCCGCGAGGATGCTTCTTCGCCTGATGTTATTACCGGTACATTCACTCTCTTTGATACTAATGTAATTGCTTTGATTGACCCCGGTTCTACTCATTCTTACATATGTGAAACCTTAGCATCCAGTAAGACTTTACCTATTGAGTCTACTGAGTTCGTAATTCGGGTGTCAAATCCCTTGGGTCGTTACGTGCTTGTCGACAAAGTGTGTAAGAAATGTCCCCTGGAAATTCGAGGTTCCTGTTTTCCGGCAGACTTGATGCTTTTGCCGTTTGATGAATTTGATGTTATCCTTGGTTTGGATTGGTTGACCGCGCATGATGCGATTGTGAATTGCAAGAGCAAGACTATTGATTTGAGGTGCGCAAATAACGAAGTAGTCCGAATTGAGTCTGCGGACTTGGAGGGGATGCCAGCTGTAATATCAGCAATGTTGGCACAGAAATATGTAAGAAAAGGGTGCGAAGCATACCTTGCGTATGTACTTGTGACAAAGAATTAGAAAAGAAACCCGAATTGTGCCGGTGGTTTGTGAATACCCGGATGTTTTTCCGGAAGAATTACCGGGTTTACCACCTGTTCGGGAGGTAGAGTTTGGTATTGAGCTTGTACCTGGGACTACGCCGATTTCGATAGCTCCGTATCGTATGACACCAACCGAGTTAAAGGAGTTGAAAGCTCAGTTGCAAGAACTGACGGATAGAGGTTTCGCTCGACCAAGTTTCTCACCTTGGGGTGCACCAGTATTGTTCGTGAAAAAGAAGGACGGAACCATGAGGTTGTGCATTGACTATCGTCAGCTGAATAAAGTGACGATAAAGAACAAATATCCATTGCCGCGCATCGATGATTTGTTCGACCAACTGAAGGGAGCCTCATTGTTCTCAAAAATAGATTTGAGATCGGGCTATTATCAGTTGCGAATCCGAGATTCAGATATTCCCAAAACTGCCTTCAGAACGAGATATGGTCACTATGAATTCTTAGTGATGCCATTTGGGCTCACTAATGCCCCTGCAGTATTTATGGATTTGATGAATCGGATCTTCAGACCGTATTTGGATCGGTTCGTAGTGGTGTTCATTGATGACATTTTGGTCTATTCAAGAGACGAGACCGAACATGCTGAGCATCTGAGGCTAGTACTGCAAATTTTGCGGGATAAGCAGTTATATGCTAAGTTCAGTAAGTGTGAGTTCTGGTTAAGAGAGGTTAGCTTCTTGGGTCATGTGGTATCCGCGTCGGGTATTCGAGTTGACCCGAACAAAATTTCAGCCATACTTGACTAGAAACCTCTGAGAAATGTTACTGAAGTTCGGAGCTTTTTGGGGCTCGCCGGTTATTACCGACGATTTGTCAAAGGTTTCTCGATGATAGCCACACCAATGACGAAGCTACTTCAAAAGGATGTTAAGTTCGAGTGGACGGAGAAATGTCAGAAAAGTTTCGACCAACTGAAAACTCATTTGACTGAAGCTCCAATTTTGGTGCAACCCGAATCAGGTAAAGAGTTTGTCATTTATAGTGACGCATCCCTACTTGGGTTGGGTTGCGTATTGATGCAAGAAGGTCGAGTCGTGGCCTATGTGTCGAGACAATTGAAGCCTCACGAGAGGAATTATCCGACCCATGATCTCGAACTAGCTGCCATCGTGTTTGCTTTAAAAATATGGCGACATTATCTGTTTGGTGAGAAGTGCCATGTATTTTCGGATCACAAAAGTCTCAAATATTTGATGACTCAACGAGACTTGAATCTGCGACAAAGACGTTGGCTTGAGTTGTTGAAAGATTACGAGCTTGTCATTGATTATCACCCGGGAAAGGCTAACGTGGTTGCGGACGCCTTAAGCCGGAAGTCATTGTTTGCTTTACGAGCGATGAACATGCATTTGTCTGTTCTACCAGACAGTGTGTTAGTAGCTGAATTAAAAGCTAAACCATTATTGACTCACCAAATTCGTGAAGCTCAGAAAGTCAATGATGAATTGGTTGCAAAACGGGCTAAGTGTTTTCCGAACGAGGAATCGGAGTTTCAAATTGATGATGATGATTGTTTGAGGTTCAGAAATCGTTTGTGTGTTCCAAGGAATTCGGAACTCATTTCGATGATTCTGAACGAAGCCCATTGTAGCCGAATGTCAATTCACCCGGGGAGTACGAAAATGTACAACGATTTGAAATGTCAATTTTGGTGGCATGGTATGAAACGGGACATCTCCGACTTTGTTTCGAGATGTTTGATATGTCAACAAGTGAAAGCGGAACATCAAGTGCCTTCAGGATTACTCCAGCCGATCATGATACCCGAGTGGAAATGGGATCGAGTCACAATGGACTTTGTGTCCGGACTGCCCTTGTCAGCAAGTAAGAAGGATGCGATATGGGTTGTTGTTGATAGACTGACTAAGTCGGCTCATTTCATCCCCGTACGTACGGATTTTTCATTGGATAAACTAGCTGAATTGTACGTTTATCAAATTGTGAGATTACACGGGGTACCTGTTTCTATCGTGTCGGATAGAGATCCGAGATTCACCTCACGATTTTGGAAGAAATTGCAAGAAGCTCTGGGTACCAAGCTGCATTTTAGCACTGCTTTTCACCCCCAAACCGATGGTCAATCCGAGCGGATAATTCAGATACTTGAGGATATGTTGAGATGTTGCATCCTCGAGTTCAGTAGTTCATGGGAACGGTATTTACCTTTGATTGAATTCGCTTGCAACAATAGTTTTCAATCAAGTATTAAGATGGCACCTTACGAGGCTTTGTACGGTCGTAAATGCCGTACACCTTTGTTTTGGACCGAGCTCGGTGAAAGTAAAATTTTCGGAGTTGATTTGATTAAAGATGCTGAACAGAAAGTAAAGGTAATCCGTGAAAGTCTAAAGGTAGCCACGGATCGTCAGAAGTCGTACGCAGATTTGAAACGAAAAGACATCGAGTATCAGGTGGGAGACAAAGTGTTCCTTAAGGTTTCACCTTGGAAAAAGATACTCAGGTTCGGCCGTAAGGGCAAGTTGAGCCCAAGATTCATTGGGCCGTATGAAATCTCCGAACGAGTTGGTCCGGTTGCGTATAGATTGATTTTGCCCCCGGAGCTTGAAAAGATTCATGACGTCTTTCATGTTTCGATGCTTCGACGCTATCGATCTGATCCATCGCACATAATTAGCCCATCAGAGGTTGAAATTCAAGTCGACATGAGCTATGAAGAAGAACCGATGCGTATCCTAGCTCGTGAAGTGAAGGAGTTGCGAAACAAAAGAGTTCCGCTAGTAAAGGTGTTATGGCTCAAACACGGGATCGAGGAAGCTACTTGGGAGACCGAGAGCTCGATGAAAGAACGATACCCAAACCTATTTACCGGTAAGATTTTCGGGGACGAAAATTTCTTAAGTGGGGGAGAGTTGTGACAGCCCAAAGTTGACCCTAGTCGGGAAGTGGTTTCGGGACCGCTAAACCGAGTCACCAAAATGTTTGAATGTGATACTTATTGTCTAGAATATGTAATTATGAATGTGTGAAAATTTCAAGCTTTAATTTGGTTGATTTCATGTGAATTTAGTTAATAGGACTTATGTGAGAAAATTCTAAAATGTGATAGGTCAATGTGTGAGGACCTATTAGTGCATGTGGACAAAGGGGGGGACTTGCATGTCAAATTTCCCCCTACTAGTAGTGGCCGGCCATGATGGGCATGATGCACAAGTGTGCAATTTATTTTATGGAAATTATGGCATGAGTATGGCACAAATAAGATATGTTAATTTGTGTCATAAAATGTTGGGATAAAACAAATAAAATAATAAAAAGGAGTATGGAGAATACAAAAAAAAAATGTGTGTGTAGTTGTTTGTCCCCCCCCATTACCGTGAGCTAAAGAAGAGGAAGGAGAGAATTTTGTTCATCTTTTTCTCATCTTCATGCTTGCCGAAACTAGAAAGAAAAAAACAAAGAAAAATTTTCTCATCCTTTGTTTCATCCTTGGCCAAAAATTTTAAGGAGGAAAGAAGAAGAAAGGTGAAGAGATTCGGCCATGCATGTAGCTAGGCTAAGGTATGTTTGATGATGTTCCATGAGATGCATGCATGTTTTAGTTGTTAGCTTGAGTTCTACTTGGCCCATGGTCTAAATCTTGCTATGTGATGGAATTGGCACTTGACCATGGATGCATCATTCTTGGTTGGTGTTTGATGTTGTGGTGATGAGGCATGAGGATGAGTTAAGATTCGGCCTAGGTGGAGGTTGTGTTAATGCCATTGCATGCAAAATAAGAGGCTTGTTAATGATGCATGTGATGATGGCTTGATGATTCTTGAACCTCCTTTTTAGCATTTTTGTGTGAGCACATATGTGCATTGGTTGCTAAATGGAGAAGAATCGGCTAGCAAGATGTGTGCTAAGGCCGAATGTAACTTTGCATGTTGATGAGCAATGCATGTGTTAAATCGATGAAAAGGGGGAGGATGCTTTACTAGTGTGTGTATATGTGTGTATTAAGTGTTGAGATCGACCCCAAAAATAGACATGCATATTCGGCCAAGGGGAAAGAAATTAGCTAATATGTTGTGTTGATGCATGATTTTTGCATGTATGAGACTTTAATGTCTAATGTATAAATATGGGCTAAGTGCCTTGTGTTCATCTTTTTGATGCCTAAATGATGAAATCAATTTATTTGTTTGATTAAGCTCAAGAGCAAAGGGGAAATAAATCCGATAAAGGGAAGGAAAAAGTGGTTGAATAGCTAGCGGAATCGTTCGACAACACCCGAGGTAAGTTCTTGAGTAAGAGAGCTTAAATTACAATGTGATTAAATCATGCTCTATGTGTGGCTATTGAGCCGAATGTGCAAGGACGATATGTGCCTTGTGTTTGAGTTTCGCAAATGAAAATGAAATATGAATGTGCATGATTAATTGAATGCTGTCCGGGCTAAGTCCCGAAGGCTTTGTGCTAAGTGAATATATCCGGACTAAGATCCGAAGGCCTTTGTGCGAGATACTAAATCCGGGTTAAGTCCCGAAGGCATTCGTGCGAGTTGTTAAATCCGGGTTATGTCCCGAAGGCATTGTGTGAGTTACTAAAACCGGGCTATGTCCCGAAGGCATTTGAACGAGGAGCTATATCCGGTTAAATCCCGAAGGTACGTGATTTGGTAATGAATGAGCTTGCTGTAAAATTCCAGCGAATACTCGAAAAACATCCCAATATGGGGATATGTTACGTATGTGTTGAATTTAATCGAGCCCTTACAAATAAATGTTCGCTCAGTTGATAAACGAGCTACCGGCCTTCGGCTAAGTTAGTCTATTGTGTATGTACATAAGGGTTGTGAATGTTGTGAAGCAAGTTTGATATCGGTAAATTGCGTATTATGAAATATTCCATTTAGCTAAATGTGTGTTATTCTTTGTTTATGCTGGAATTTCTTGCTCAAAACTTACTAAGCATAAATTGCTTACTTCGTTCCATTGCTCCTCTGTTTTATAGATTTTTTGGTTCTCCAGCTATCGGACTCGGGATCTTGACGTCGAAGTCGCCCACACTATCAAAGGCTCTTATGGGTACTCTTTTGGTTGAATTTTGATATGGCATGTATAGGACGACCCATTGTTGTTTTTCGAGTACTTTATGTGATGTATAAGTTTTGGATAGCCATGTGAAAATGGCTTATATGTGTTTAAGTATAATGTTATAATCATTTAGTGTGGATATGCTTGACAAGGATTGGCCACGGGGATGGTTAATCACTTTCATAAATTGTGCTATGTATGCAAAAAGGGCTAGTTGAACCATGAAATAGGTAAAGCCTACCTTAAAGGTAGATGCTGACAGCAGCAGTGACGTAGATTTGGAAAATCACTAAAAATAGTAGGAATGGAATTAAATAGTGAATAAATTATGTAAACAAACCTTGAAGAATCTACTTTCATAGGAAAGTAACGAAACAATCATATGGACAGTACAGTAAGAGATATTCGGGTTCTTGTGGAACAGGGCCAGAACAGTTTCTGGATTCCCTGTTCCGCCTTTGGAAATTCACTATAAATTGACCAGAGATAATTAGGGGTCATACCATATATGTATGGATTCCTCTCTGAGTCTAGTTTCCATAGAAACAAACGGTATCAGTATTGAAGCTCTGTGCAGAGATATATCCAAGTCGTAATGGGAAAAGGTCAGTGTAGTCGACCCCTGTAACATGGGAGACTTTGACTAATAAACTGTACTAATTGGCCCGACCAAAAATTCTAGAAAAAAATACATAGGTGGGGACATGAGTCTAGTTTCAGGGAAAAATCACTAAACTGATTTTCGAGTTGTGAAACTCAAGATATGATTTTTGAAGCGACTAGTACTCAGACTGGGCAGTGTCTGGAAGGAAATTTTTTCAAAGTTTGTTAACATCTCGTGTCCGACTCCGGTGTCGGTCTCGGGTTCGGGGTGTTACAACACACCTGGTTCGTATCCACTGTTTACGCAATCCCAAGTTCACCAGCACCTATAATTAAATAACATTTTCCTCAATTTATCTCTTAAAGGATCGAATCAAATCAAACCCAAAATGGAATGCTCATCCAACGAGCGACCAAACTTACCCTCGAGCAAGAAGCAACGTTTCTCTAACACGAGAACCCGATTAAGGCCTTCGAGCAGTACTTAAACGTGAATGAAACAATTCCTCCGTTAATCGCTTAATAAAAAAGAACGCTAGAACTCAAGAAGAACCACTTACTGAAACAAGGGAAACAACTGCTGCACGATGGAAAATTGATTGGAAGAGGAACCAAAGAGGAGGAAGAAGTTGAATTTTGGCACACAAGAAAGAGAGAAAAATCTCGAGGAAAGTCGGCATCAAAGGGGAGGAAAAGAGATGAGGAATAGCTGAAAATTGCCAAAAAGAGCAGAGTAATCAGAAATTCGGTAACCACCTCCCCTAATCCCTTATTTTCCTCCTAACAACCATCCACTAATCTCCCCCCACAACTCGAACGCTTATCATTTGACTATACTTTGAACTCCTACACGGCAAGAATAATAAAAATGAGGCTCCTGTCGGAACTCGAACACAAGACCTCTAGCAACCAACACTCCACTTAACCACCAGACCAGCATGCTCATTATGACACATTTTGACCAACTTTTACTTAAGAGCCTACTGAACCCAGTGAAAGCTTTATTCATAAAAATACCAAAAATTTACCCAAAGCTAAGGCTTGACTACTACATTTCCAAATTCATTTCGATCGGGTTACAACATCTGAAAGCCCCGTATGAACCTTAGGAATAGTTAGGATACATATGTCATGACAAAGGATTCCGATTTATGTGTGTGAGTAAGATCATGGCATTGATATGTGATTCTGATATATGTGTGCGAGTAAGACCCTGTCTGGGATAGTGGCATCGATATATGATTACATGTAAGACCACGTCTAGGACGTTGGCAATATACAATATATGTATGATTATCCGAGTGTCCTACCCAATTCCAAATGGTTCATTAGGAAAAGGTAAATTGAGTTCGAATGTGTAAAACGAGCTATATGCCAGGTATGAATTAACCTGTTACTTACTTGAGGTAAGGTAAGTAAACACCTTGGCTATTTGTTACAAATCTTGTAAAATGCAAGTAAAGCAAATATATGTATGTGATATGTATATTTGGCTTTGTGAATGAGTAGGAAGTATGTTATGAATAGTCCTTATATTTGTGTATATATGATGAGATATATTCGGTTATATGATTAGCATATGTATATGATTAGCTTATGTGTTTATGGTATGTGAACTAGGTTTGTGATGATTATTTGGTTGTGAAAGTAAAATGGTAAAATGATATTTTAGTTACATGAGCATTCAGCCAAAGTGATATTTAAGAATGAATGTATATATATATTATTATGAACTTTATATGTTTGGATTTAAATGTGTTATAATATTATAAGTTGTCTTGGTTTAATTCGGTTGATAATGTTATCGAGTTGTTTATTTTCTTATGACTTACTAAGCTTCAAAAGCTTACTCTGTGTTTTTATCTGTGTTTCTATTTTATAGATTTTGGATTCAAGTTACAAGCTCAGGGGTCGTCAGCAAAGTCTATCACACTATCTACAGTTTCGGTATTTAAATAATCAAACTTGAATTATGGCATGTATAGGCTGGAATGTGTTTTGAAATGTTGGATTTTGGTTTTGTATAATTTGAGCCATGCGAAAACGGCTTAATTTCCATGTTAATTTCGGTTATGTTTGCTTATGTTTTGAGTTTATTTTGGCTATGGTATATTATGCTATGGATGAATAATATTTCTGATATGTGTTTTATGGTGCATTGAAGTTGATTAGTAATTTGGATGTGTTTTGAAAGATTCGGCTATAGTATACCTATAAGTATGAACTATATTCGCTATGTTACTCTAGATTAAAATGATTTGGCTATGACTTGTAATAATAATAATAATAATAATTCCATTTGGTTGACAAGAACATTAGGTTAATTGTTGAAATGAGATAATGAATATATGTTTGGATATTAGTTCGGTATATATATATACTTGTGAAATGTGGTTGACTATAATGCTAAAGGATGTTTGTACAATTGGTCATGTTAATTATGGTATTCAATTATTATTTTCATGTGATATATGCTTTGGAGTTGGTTGATGATTACAGGTATATATATATTTGTGGATGAAAAACTGGCTATGATATAAATATATGCATATTCATAGATGTATTTAATTGACTCAACCATGTTTCACGGTAACATATAATATATATATGTGCGTGCGTGTGTGTGTGTGCTTATAATATGGACGATATGTTTATGGGTTTAGTTATATAAATTCATTGGTTACTTGTAAGATTTATGTTTTGAATAAATGACAACTTGTGATTCGGTATTTGTTTATATAAATTTTATGCACATGATGAATGGATTATATATATATAACTCATCTTAAGGTATATATTTATATAGGTAAATTTTGTTATCCGAATAAGAAAAAGATAAATATATGGTTTTTGTATCGATCTCTAATGGTATATTATTTTAAAATTCTGGTTAGTTTATTTGAGTAGTATAATAATATGAATTTAGGTAATGAAAATGTTGATTGGTGATTTGGCTTTTGCACTTATGTAATTAAGTATATAATGTTTTGGTTTGATATATGTAAGTGTATAAATATAATGTTGAATATATGAATTTAGTTTAGTGAATAAATATGGTTGTTCGAGGTATTTTGGTTGAGGTTCATTACTGACTTATATTTTAATATGATTTCTATATCATATTATGATCAATAAAATCATGCTTATTATTTTAATTGAACTTATGATTTATATATATATATATGAATATGACTTGTATAAATGTGTGGTTGTTTGAAAATGTGTTTTTGTTCGTTAATGCCTCGTAATCCTAATCCGGCGACGAATACAGGTTAGGGGTGTTACAAATACATCTACTCGAGGGAGGCCACCAAGAAATTCAGGAAATGCAAGTGGTAATCATGGTACAATGAAAGATTCTATAGTGAGATCTGAGGCCAGAGTACCTGCTAGAGCTTACGCTATTCGTGCCCACGAAGATGCGTCATCACCAAATGTTATTACCGATACATTTGCTCTTTACGACACTAATGTTATTACATTAATTGATCTTGGATAAACTCATTTGTATATATGTATGAATTTGGTGTCTAATAAGATTGTGCTTGTTGAGTATACTGAGTTTGTGATTAAAGTATCGAACCCTTTAGGCAAGTATGTTCTAGTTGACAAAGTATGCAAGAACTGGCCTTTAATGACTCGGGGTTACTATTTTTCGGCTGACTTGATGCTTTTACCATTTGATGAGTTTGATGTGATTCTGGGTATGGATTGGTTAACTTTAGATGATGTCGTTGTGAACTGTAAGTGAAAGATTATAGAATTGAAATGTCAGAATAATGAAATTTTTCGTATTTAATAAATGAATTTCTTGTTGTGATTTCGTCTATGTCAACTCAGATATGTGTAAGAAAAGGTTGCGAGGCTTATCTTGCTTTTGTTTTGGATACAAAAGTGTCTGAATCAGAGATTGAATCAGTGCTAGTTGTCTGTGAATATCTGGATGTATTTCCTGAAGAATTACCGGGGTTGCCACCTATTAGAGAGGTTGAATTTGCTATTGAATTAGTGCCAGGAACTTCACTGGTATCTATAACTCCGTATAGAATGGCTCTAAAAAAGTTGAAAGAGTTGAAAGCTGAATTGTAAGAGTTAACAGATAGAGATTTTGCACGACCGAGTTTTTCACCTTGGGGTACTCCAGTATTGTTTGTTCAATGAGAATGTGTATTGATTACCATCAACTCAACAAGGTTAAGATAAAGAACAAGTATCCGTTGTCGAGAATAGATGATTTGTTTGATTAGTTGAAAGGTGCAACAGTGTTTTCAAAGATTGATTTGAGATCTAGCTATTATCAGTTGCGAGTTAAAGACTCAGATGTGCCGAAAACTACGTTTAGAACGAGATACGAACATTATGAATTTCTTGTTATGACTTTTGGGCTAATTAATACTCCTGCCATTTTTATGGATTTGATGAATCGGATCTTTAGACCGTATTTAGATAGATTTGTTATTGTGTTCATTGACGACATTCTGATCTATTCATGAGATGAGTCTGAGCTTGCTGAGCATTTGAGGATTGTGTTGCAAACCTTGAGATATAAGCAACTGTATGCTAAATTTAGCAAATGTGAGTTTTGGCTTTGGGAAGTTGGATTTTTAGGATATATTGTCATGGCAGATGGCATTCGAGTTGATCCGAGCAAGATTTCTGCAGTTATTGACTAGAAACCACCTAAAAATGTATTCGAGGTCAGAAGCTTTTAGGGATTGGCTAGTTACTATCGACGTTTTGCAAAAGGGTTCTCGATGATTGCTACATTGATCCCCAGACTGCTATAGAAAGATGTGAAGTTTGAATGGTCTAAGAAATGTTAACAAAGCTTCGATCAATTGAAAGCATTATTAACCGAGGCTCCAGTGTTGGTTCAACTTGAATCGAGTAAAGAATTTGTGATTTACAACGATGCGTCATTGAATGGTTTGGGTTGTGTATTGATGCATGAGGGAAAAGTTGTAGCTCATGCCTCCAGACAGTTGAAACCGCACGAAAAGAATTATCCAACGCATGATTTAGAGTTGGCCGCTATTATATTTGCATTGAAAATTTGGAGACATCATTTGTACGGTGAAAAATGTCACATCTTTAGTGATTATAAAAGATTAAAGCATATTATGACTTAGAAAGATTTGAATTTGTGACAACGGAGGTGGCTCAAATTACTAAAAGACTATGAGTTAGTAATTGAATATCACCCGGGTAAAGCAAATGTGGTCGCGGATGCTTTGAGTAGAAAGTCGTTGTTTTCCTTGAGAGTAATTTATACACAGTTGACATTATTTGATGATGGTTCAATCTTAGATGAGTTAAAAGCTAAACCGGTATTTCTTCAGCAAATTTGTGAAGCTCAGAAATGTGATCATGTATTGCAAGCTAAATGAGTGCAATGCGAGTCGACTAGTGATTCAGATTATAAAATCGGATTCGATAATTGTTTGATGTTCTGAGATAGAATCTGCGTACCAAAAAATCCAGAGCTGATTCAGAAAATTTTATACGAGGCACATAGTGGTTGCTTATCCATTCATCCTGGGAGTACCAAAATGTATAATGATTTGAAGAAGTTGTATTGGTGGTCAGGTATGACATGAGACATTTCAGAATTTGTATCGAAGTGTTTGATTTGTCAGCAAGTGAAAGTTGAGCATCAAGTGCCTTCAAGTTTGCTTCAACCTATGATGATACCGGAGTGGAAATGAGATAGAGTGACTATGGATTTCGTATTAGGATTACCCCTGTCCTCGAAGAAGAAAGATGAAATTTGGGTTGTCGTTGATCGACTGACGAAATCAACATATTTCATCCCGATACGTACTGACTTTTTGCTTGATAAATTGGCTGAGTTGAATATTTCTGAGATCGTTAGATTGCACGGGGTGCCAATTTTTATTATTTCAGATAGAGATCTGAGGTTCACATCATGATTTTGGAAGAAATTAAAAGAAGCTTTGGGTACAAAGTTGAATTTTAGGACAGCTTTTCATCCGCAAACTGACGGATAGTCTGAACAAGTAATTTAGATTCTTCAAGATATGCTCCGATTTTGTGTTTTAGAGTTTGAAGTTAACTAGGAGAAATATTTTTCGTTGGCTGAATTTGTGATGACCTCACGAACTAACTAAAATACGACAAAGGCAAGCACACCTATCGAATGGTAGTATAGCTATGGTGGGTCGAGAATATCGTATCCACGAGGACTAAAAGTACTAGTAGTTACTATCTTTTTATTATCTAGCCTATAAATTGAAGGGAATTGTTTAAAAATCTAAATTTAACTAAACTGGTTACTAAGTGATAGAGAGCGAACTGGGAAAATAATTGAAGAAAACTTATGAGAGAGACAATACCCAGGCCCAGGAAAGAATCCACCTAGACTTCACTTATTATTCTAAATCTGAATTAAACAATTTATTCATTTGACTTGATCCATAGAAATCCCTAAATTATATTAATAAATCTTTTGAGAGTAAAAATAACTGACTCTAAGTTGATTAATTGAAATCTCTTTCTAATTAAAACCCCTATAGTCGCATTAACTCAATTTATGGATTCCCCTATTAGATTTGACTCTAATTCGGTAGATTTATGTCATCCTATTTCTAGGATTGCATGTAACTCCACTCAATTATGCCAGATCTACTCTTAAATAGGGACTTTTGCTCCACTGAATAAATACATCCTGAAAACATTAAACATGAAGGTAAGTAAACATAATTGAGATCAAAAACAAATATTTATCATGTAATTCAGAAAAATCTAATAATAAGATTTGACATAGGTTTCATCTTCCTTCGGTATTTAGGGGATTTAGTTCATACTTGGAAAGGAAAACATCTGAGAAATAGGAAAACAACAAAACATAAAGAAATCTAAAAACTTCTAAAGAAATTGAATAGAGATATTCAGTCTTGAAGGAGGTCCTGTTTCTGAGTTGAGTTCGTCGGTGTTCTTCGAGTAATTTTCTGCCTTCTACTCTGTGTGCCCTCTTAGGTCCTCTTCTAGTGTGCATTTATAGACTTTAGAATGCTTAGAAACCCTAAAAATTGCATTTTTTGCGTGTTTGGGAAACAGGGAGTGGTATCGACACGAGCTGCCATATGGACATGTGGCCAGCTCGTGTGGATCGCACAGGCGTGTGCTTAGCCCGTGTAGAAATGTTCTTGGCCGTGTGGATCTTTAAATCAACCCGTTTTTTCCGTTTGGCCCATTTTCTGCTCCTTTTGTTCCCCTATGCTCACCTAAGTATAGAAACATGAAATTAAATGATTAGGAGCATCAAATTCACTAAATTATATAATAAATCATCCAAAAACATGCTAAGCATGGGATTAAAATGTGTTACTTTTATGGTTTATCAAATATCCCCACACTTAAGCGTTTGCTTGTCCTTAAGCAAAATCCTCAACTCTCAATTAAAATTAAACTTTCTCAATTCATAATTCTCATCAATAATGTTTTATCATAATTACAAATAATCACACATTGATAATTCAACTAAAAGAGCACTAAAGATTCAAACAATCCAAGTCACAAATTTTTAAAGCATGAAAACAGAGGTATTTCCCCTTATCTAAATAATTACCTTTAATTCAAAACTGACAAGAATTGACATCCTCACTAAAGATTCACTCAATCACTCAAAGTGTTTAAGGTTCAAAAGAATAAGCACTCAAAAGTCAAACATGAAAAGTTATTACCATAGGCTTGCATGAAAATCAAATCTCCACCACTATAAAATGAGATGATACACAAATCAAAAGGTCTTTAAAGGGTTGTAATGGGGCCTGGGTTAAATGTGTGGATAAAGGCTGAAAAAGAATGTTAGAATCGAGATTGAATTAATAAATTACCTAACTAGAAAAACTAAACTAATACTGAATAATTACATCAATTGAAATAATTTAATAATAACACAATTTTCTTCTCAGAATATGAAATTTTAAGCTCAAACCAAAGAACTAGTAATAATCAACATAATTGTATATATATGTAATTTTTTTCACTTTTTTTATCAATGGATAATAAGAGGAAATTTAACAACTGAAACAAAAGAACATAGTTAGGCAACTAACCAAATCAAATCTCGACAAAAAGGGAGTCAGTAAAACGGGAACAACAAATCAAAAGTGAGTTATGGGTTAATATTAATGGGTGAACCATGAAATAGTTTGTTAGGCTCAAAGGGTTTCACTAAGGGTTAATTATGAAGGTAGGATTTTTATGGTATAAGTGGGTTAAAACCTAAATGCCTTTATCATCTCAGTATATCAAATCAAAGGTGTGGTCTCGACATGCATAATCGAAGCAAGTTCTAGAATAAAAAATCAATATTGACACACTCAAAAATAATAATAAAGTGAGCAAGAAAAGTGTATGCTCTAAAGGCTAAAAAATCTCACAAAAATTACGGTTTTTTGATGTCAATCTTGCAAATCTCAAACTTCAAGGTAATACCCAAATTTAGGGAAACAAACTAATAAATTTTAATTTTGAAAATAGACTTATCATGCTTGATTCTCTCATGTTTTAAAAGTTTAAACAATCAATGCACAATTACCTATGAATTTAATCTAAAACACATCAATGATAATTACAAATCAATAAGAATTCATTCTAATAATAATATGAGAAAATTACTTAAACACAAGGCATAATTTAGGGTTTTTTCAAATAATCATATAAATAACCTCCCCACACATAAGATGTACATTGTCGTCAATGTACAAAGATAGATAATCATAGTAGAAACAAAAATATCATAAGAGAGGGAGAGAATTGAAACTGCCCTGAATATTGGATGAAATTCCTAAAATAGTGAAAGCGGAATTGTAGATAAATGTAGAGGTAGTGTAAAATTCTGAGCAATTGATAAGAAGAAAAGAACAATACTTGAAGAAGATTAAAAGAGTTACTCAATTAGAACCAACCATAATAATTAAAATAGAGTTCAAAATATAAAGACAAAATAAACATAAAAAGAAAAATAAACATAAAAATAAACATAAAGACAAATGGAGTCAATGGTCCTCATCATCAGACTAATCAATGTCACGAGCCGGTGGCACTGGAGGAGAAATATGAAAATGCTGACAGATCTGTTTTAATGTGACATCAATACTGTCGAACCTCTCAGCACAGTACTGACGAAAACTAGTGAATTCCTCATAGGATACTCATCGAAAGCTAGCAGCAGAGGGAGCATGTCAGTGACAAGATGGTGGAGGCTATGGTGGGTCCTCATCAGAATGAAACAATCTGTACTGAGGAGGATCTACTCCACGCCACTGCTCGATCATCTTCATGTGGATCATGCTCGAGATGCCTTGAGGGGACATCTGGCAGACTAGGGTAAGTTCCAAGGACTGCTCCGGTGTGTCAAGAAGACTGAAGTGTCGAGCGAGGTGAGTCACGTAAGGGCCTAGATAGATGAGACCCTTCCTGTGGTGATCAGCTTGATGGTAGAAAGATAAAGCAATGAAGTATGCCAAGTCGATAATATGGCCATGGGCCATGCTTCATAAGAAGTAAGCGTCGTGGGTGCTAACGACTCTAGTGTTCTCTCTCCGTCCTGTCAAAGTGTGAGCGAGGAGTGCGTGAATATATCGTAGGGCTAGAGAGAGAGAAGTCACTTTTGAGGGACTCGCATCGTAAGGTGTCTGGCTAGCTATCAAGTCAGTCCAATAATGCGATGGCGAGTGATGTATAAGCCGAGGAAGTAGAAGGAAGTCCTCGGCACTCATGAACTCCTCAGTATAGAGTCCCATGGTAGCACCAAACTCTGGAATGCTCATGCATTGCACCAAACCATCAAGGCTAAAAGTGATGGTGCCTGGCTCGTCGTGGACCGTCATGACTTGCTGCACTGAAAATGTAGCACAAAACTCCAAGGAAAGCTCTGTGCAGGTAGGCTCAATGATGGCGAAAAGCCTATCCCATGGAGTTGTTACAATAATCAACTAAGACCGAGTGATCGTACTCAGTGGAGCTGGTATAAATCCTCTTAGGGGTTGCCGAAAATCGAAGATAGGGGTGGTGAGTCTCGACAGATGCGCTCGAGGAGGAGGTCCCACTGGGGCCCTTTCACTTTTTCGTAGCAGGGATATCGACCTTAAATTTACCTCATGTATTCGTCATAGTGTGCCTAAAAAAATAATAGAATTTATCAATGAAACAGCACCAAATATGCAAACCAAGGCGAAGAAGGTAAAATCCAAGTGGTAAGAATCTAATCCTAAAGCCATATGGACGAACATCTAATCATTCAAAACCATGAATTTAAGCGACAGATAAGCCAACTAAAAATACGAAGATCATAATAAAAGCATTAGAAGCTAAAAGACAAAATTGAGAATAATCGTAATAAGAATAAAGAAATACTAACACAAATAACAATAATAAGAAACGAATAGCATGAAGATAAGTAGAATCAGTAAATAGAATAGCAAATACTAATGATAAAGATAACAATGAAAATAAGAATACATAATAATAAGAGAGATAATAAAGAGCTTAAATCAATAAAGAAATAAATAGAAAGAACAAGAATAAGAAAAACAGTTAGAAAGACATCCAAAATAATAATAAACTATGCAGTAGCATAAAGAATAATAAACTAATAAGAAGAAAAGGTATTAAGAATAAATAAATCGAATAATAAACAATAATAAGAGTGAATAAAAAAACTAAGATAAATTATATGTGGAATACTACTTAATAAAATAAAATAGTGTTAGATCAAAATAATTAATAAAGATATCCAGAACTTCAAGAGAAAAATTAATAGCAAAATAAACTAAGTAATAAAAAAAATTAAAGAAATAGGTAAAATGAAATAAGATTCATAAAGAAATAAAAATATAATAATAAAGAGGGGACCGACGGCGGCTTAGGTAGTGGTCGGTGACGGGCTGGTCGACAGTGGACGGCATGGAGGTTGGGTTGATTGCGGCTAGTGAAGGTGTGTTTTTGTGAGGGCCAGCAGAGAGGGTGCACAAGAGAAATGAGGAAAGAGGGAGTTGAGGGTTCGACAGGGTGGGGGAGGTGCTGGTGGTTTTAGGGGGAGGGAAAGAAAAGAAAAGAAAGAAGGGAGGAGAGGGGAGAGGAGGTTTGTGGTTATTCGACGAATTAAGGAAGAAGGAGGAAACGGTGGCTAGAAAAGGGGCGGTGAGAGGTTTGCGGCGGCTAGGATGGATATGGGGAGAAAAAGACAAAATAAGAGAAAGAATAAAGAAATTAGTGTTTTATAGGTGACACGGTCGTGTAACAGCCCGTGTTAGGCTACACACCCGTGTGGAACCATTCTAACCCGTGTGAGATAAAATTTTAGCCCAGTCTTCACACGGCCTAGGACACGTCCATGTGTCCAGTTCATGTGGTTCACATGGCTGTGTCGCACGGCCGTGTGCAATCACCTTTGTTTCTACCATTGCTGTGTGACTTCACACACACGGTCGTGTGCCTTCCCGTGTAACTCTTTGACTTGTTTTAAATTTGGAAAATTAAGCTCCAGTTTTCACATGGCATAGGACAGGCCCATGTATTCAAGCTGTGTGGTCCACATGGCTGTGTCGCACGCCCGTGTAGACTATTTTAACCCGTGTCTCTGTCGATTTTTGGGTATTTAAGCTTCAGGGCTCACAAGGCTTAGGAAACGCTCATGTATCCTGGCCATGTGGGTTACACGGCCATGTCGCTTGGCCATGTAACTTTCTATTGATTTCCTTTAAAAATAAAAACTAAGTCCCAAGATCCACATGGCCATAGACACGCCTGTTTGTCTAGGCCGGGTGGGGCACACGACCATATCGCATGGCCGTGTAACTCATTATCGCGCCCATGTTAAGTCACATGGCCTAGGACACGCCCGTGTGTCCAGGCCGTGTGGGTCAAAAACCTGCATTTTAATGTTTAGTTAATTTTAAAGAAATAATATGAAATAAAAATGAGGAAATTAGCAATGTTAGTACTCGGGTTGCCTCCTGAGAAATGCTTATTTAAAGTCTAAGCTAGACTTACCTCATGCGCATGATTATGAAGGTTCACAGATCTAAAGCTCCTCTCTATCATTTCTAAAATCCTCACCATTATAAAGTTTAAGTCGATGATCGTTTACCTTGAATGTGCCATATTCAGGATGTGTGACCTCTATCGTACTGTAGGGGAAGATGGTTAACACTACAAATGGACCTAATCATCTTGATTTCAGCTTTCCAAGAAACAACTTAAGCCTTGAATTATATAAAAGGCTATAACAACACAAATTTTAGTTAAATCGGAACAGTGGTTTTGGGACCACAAATCCGAGTCTGAAAAATAAAATTATTTAAATTTCATAAAATGATAGGTAATGTGATAGGAAAATTGCATGAAAATTTTTACTAAATTTTTTATCGATTATGTGTCTAATTGCAAAAAGGACTAAATTAAATAAAATGTCAAAGTTGGATTCTTATAGCTATAAGGATCAAATAGCTATGGGATTGAAAATGTGAGGTCCTTATATAGCAATTAGACCATTGATGAAAAACATGTAGATATTTTTGGTGAGTCATCCATGGAAAAATTGAAAAAGGGCAAGGACTAAATTTGAAATTGAATTAATTAATATATGTTAAATGATTAAATAGAATAAAACCCATTTTATATCATCATCTTCTCTATAAAATACATGGAAACCCTAGGAGTGAGAAATGAAACTTTTCAAGCTTGAATTGGTAAGTTTTATCTCCCGGTTTTAGTAATTTTTATATTTTTGAAATCGGGAAAGCTTAATTTCTCTATTTGGGGGATTAATTTGAAAAGAAATCATGGTTTAGAAAATCCTCCATGGATGAATATGCTGTAAATTGAAAGATTATGATAGAAAATGAAAGGTTATGAATACAACTTTTACAAATTGATTTTTAGTGAAAACATGTGTAGGGACTAAATTGAAAAGTGATGAAATTATAGAAAAAGTTATGAAATTTATGAGATACATGTGCTCTAAAAGTTATATTAAAATTTTGATTAGGCTTCGAATAAGGAGTAAATTGCATGAATTCCAATTTCTGAGCCTAACGACGAAATTGGAATTAAATAAAAGTTTGGGGGCAAAATGGTACTTTTTCCTAGAATGTGAATTGGGCTTGATTGGATGTAGAAATCATAGAATTGATGATTAAATTTATTTATATTGATTCGGAAGTGTCAAATAAAGAAAAAGACCGAGGAAAAGAATAAGTCTCGAATTAGAAGATACGATTAATTGTCGAGGTAAGTTCGTATAACTAACTTAAATATGAAAATGTATTGATTTTTATGGATTTTGTGTTATTTGTGATATGTAAATGACATGCATGTGTAGTATGAAATTGTTGAAATATGAATTGTATAATTGATGAAAAGGAGTAAAATCCATTCGAATATTGATTTCCGATTGGACATGTGATTACCGTTGTAAATGAGATCCTACATACGTTGCAGTAAAGGTTATCCGAAAAGGGTAATTCTTGATCTCATTATGAAAAGGAAATTGACTTGAAAGGGGTAAAAACTTGTAAAGAATATATGTACCTAAATGGTACACTTGAAAAGGTTACGTACACTTTGTGTGTACAATTTGAAAAGGTTATGTACACTTTGTGTGTACAATTTGAAAAGGCTATTGTAACGCTCGGGTTTGTGCAAGTGCACATAGTCGTTTTCAAGTAATAAGTAAGTATTGAGTTATCGTCTCCACAGGGATTGTATTTGTGCTAAGTCACTTAATTTGTAAAAGTGTATTAACAATTTGATAAATAAAAACAATATAATTGAAAAGTGATGAAAAATTAAGTATATGAAACTAAATGCAATGATCCCTAATGCAATTTATCCTAAGTATGCAAACTATATGAATGAGACAGATTTTAGCAAAATTAACACAATAAGCAACAATTATAACATAAATAAGCTAGGACAATTACTTTAATTAAACTCAAATTATTATCAACATGCTTATCAATATTTAGAAAAACATTCCATGGCAACTCGATCTTTCATGAGTTTGGAAACCATGTTAGGTCCTTTCGGAATCCTTTACTTAGTGAATACACATTTCACTGATCCTGATTTACTAAGGGCTTCTTAGTATTCGTGCGAGGTAACAGGGACGTGTTAGGTTTGAAATAGTTTAATCACACAAATCTAAAAACTATACAGATAATAGAGCCTGGTTAGGGATGTTATGTAACCTGCAATTTAATCGAGTTAGGATCTAAATTGAGCATGCACATTTCAATTATAAGTCCATTAGCCATCATCTGGTTAGGATCACTCAGCTAATTCAGGTGCATTTCAATCACGTATGAACAAAATATAGACTTGATTTTATTTGAAAACATGATCGATTGAGGCACAAATATTATAAGCATGAATCAAATAATTATTATTAAATCAAAGCAATCATCCTAGCTTAAATAAAATTAAGCTATCATTGTTGTAAACAAGAAAAAAGAACACATAGCAAACATTCTTGAATTAAATTAAAGTAAGAAAGATTAAACCCAATTCAGAGTGGCTGTCATCCAAGACTCTAACTGATGAGGGCTCTTTCCTTCCTTCGCTTTGCTCTTTTGCTGATGGCTCTCCGAGGTGGCCCACCAAGGGTTCTTTAAGAGGCTAATTTGCTCAGAATATTTATGCAAAGATGATCATAGGCGTGAGGGCTAAGAAAGCTAAGAGAATTGAGAGAGGAGAGAATGATGAATGAGTGAGGAATGAGTGAGGGATGAATGAGGGATGAGGGATGATTGAAAAAGTGAGAAAGTGGATTTTATTTATAGGTGAGGCATGGGAGCTAGTTTGCTAAAAATAGGAGTGTCCATATTTCAGAACTCCTTCCAAGGGTGGCTGGCCATGAATTGAGGTAATGTGGTTGATTTTGCTTGACTCTTGGTCAATTTGAATGCCACAACAACTTAGGATTAAGACTCGATCCCCGACAAATCTTCGGGATAATATTTGATTTCTTCAACTCTTCAAGGACCTTATATAATTAAACCAAAAGATGGTTTATGAACCTCCATATTCAGCCAAATTTTGGGTTAACTTGGCCCTCTATTTGGACGGTTTTGTAATCAAATTAAAGCTCTCAAACCTGTCCAAAAATAAATCAATAAGTTAGAGGACCAAAGAATTAAATTTTACCAACTTAATTAAATTAATTAAAACCCAAATTATTAGTGAAATATTTTAATGAATTATTAAATATAATTTATATTTTATTATTTAATTTAATCATGCATGACCCACATTATGTCATAAAAATATAATATGCTCAATTTAATATAAAATAAGCCATTTTATGCATGAAAACTGTATAATAAAGCATAAAATCACATTTTAATAATTTCTATGTCCTGTTTTCATATTTTCACATATTTCATTAATTTATTAAACAATTACTTGGTTTTAACAATAAATTTAAGTAAAAAGGTGATAATTTATATAGGAAAAATCCTATATATTTTTCAGTTTACACACCCTCAAACTTGAATCATTGCTCATCCCGAGTAATGTTCATGCACAGCACAAGGTCCCACTAAAGCAAAATTGCTAAAAGTGTAAGCAACATCAATCATTGCCCCATAATCATGTATTAATAAATTCATGCTCATCGATCTTCTTCATTAACAAGTAATTCATATGCAACCATTTTGAAAATTTTATGCTAAGTTTCAAGGTATGCCAACATGAATCATAGTATGTATATATGTCCCAGCCATAGATAGTATTCTTTCATTCAACATAATTTCTCATCATTCAAGCAAAACAATCATAAGGCTTATTTAAAATCTTCATATGTTGAGCTTAGGACTTCCTCTCCACTAATGTAGGTGACATAATCATCAAATCAATAGGTCTTTTATAATATTGTAATGGGGCTCGGTCAAAGGTAGGGATTTTAAGAGATAGGATGTTTCGGTTTCAAGATCTTAACCTTTAACTTTGTCTTGGTTTTCTCGTAATAAAACCTTTTTCTTTACGTGAACCTTTGGAACACCCCTAAACTTATTTTGAACTTAAGCTCATGCTTTTTTTTTCTTTTTGAAGACTGAGCAAACTTTTCTTCGCCCACTTTTTTTTTTCTTATAAGCATGAGCACATACATCTTTATGAAAATTTCCTCAAATGTTGACTACTAAGACAACTTAAGTTAAGATAGGTGCACAAAATTAGGGTAACTTACAAAGATGGTAATGTAACTTGTAATGTAGGTTCATTGCAATAAACAGGCTTTTAAGCTCAAAATTATAGTTTCAAGGGTCTAATACCATAAAGTGGGCTTGAAAAGGCTCAAACGATCCAAAGAAAATGGTGCCTACATAATTTTAGATTTTTATGTCTCCTAGGATTTCTCCTCAAGAAAGTTGCTAAGTCAATTCTAATTATATAAACCTTCATGCATGTCTAATTTAAAAAGAAACTAAGTTTTCATGGCAAACATTACTGAAACTAAGATCATACAATCATTTCATTCTTTATGATAACATACAATCATTTAGATAAAATCATCATTCCTGCTTGCATACAAGCTATCTTATTAACAAAGAATTTCTCTAAACATTCATTTATTAAAACCTACTCATGAAAGAAATAATTGAAACATATTTGAAAATTTGAGCAGCAATTATTTGCCTTACCCCCTTTAAAAAGAAGCAATGTCCTCATTACAAGAACAAAGTAATGAATGAAAACTAAACACTAGGTAGGGTTAAAAAGAAAGAAAGGTGAGTCATTAAGACTGCTTAAATGCCAAGTGTTTCCTCATAATCCAATCCTAGACATGTTCATTCTCATTATCACATCACTTAGTCTTTTTCTTTCTAAAGGAATCATTTATTCATGCTTGCTATGTTTTATTTTGTAGAAATTAAATCCTAGTTACTAAAGAAACAAATTCCTAAAGACCTAAAATAAATAAATAAAAAGACAAGAATCCCTCCTTTTATTCTTTTGACTCATTCCCCTTATCTTCTTTAGCTTCTTCGCCGCTTGTATAATCAGTATTGTCTATTTATGTCTCAAAGATAGCATCTGGGAACTCAGGAACAAAAGTGTTAGAGATATTCTTAAAAGTATTTCGAATAGAATCATCTCTAATTTTTGCATATTTCCAGTAAGTTTGTTGTTGATTGTGCATGAACTTTCCATATCCATCAACATTGACAACTCTGATTTCCTTGAAGTACATGCAGAAGTCGACAAGGGAGTTGTATATCCAGGTTCAACACTTAGCTTGACTGGTTCTTCTTCGGGCTCAACCCTTGGTTCAAGGTCTTCAATTGGTTCCTTATCAGATTCTTCTTCTTCAGTGTTTGAAACTGATTCAGTTTTAGTTTCGTTCGTTGACTCCTCAGTACCTGGCTCAGTTGGTTCTTCTTGCTCACTTGATTCATGTGACACCCCTAATTTGACCCTAGTCGGGAAGTGGTTTCGGGACCGCTAAACTGAGTTACAGAAATAGTTGAATATAATATTTTATGTCTAAAATATGTGATCATGCATGTGTGAAATTTGAATGCTTTGATTTTTGTCAATTTGAATGTGTTTCTAAATAAAAAGGACTTATGTGAGAAGCTTTGAATATATGTGTGGCTTATTTTAAGTGATTAATTATTGAATGATGCAAATAAGTGGGTTTGCATGCCAATTTGCCACTTTTAATGCTAGCGGCCGGCCAAGCTCATAAGTATGGGCATTATATGCATGGTTTAATATTATTATATTTATTAGTGGTGAGAAATATGTAATAAAAAAATGTATTAAATGAATTAAAGATGAATAAAAGAGTATGGGTAATAAAAATAATGTGTTAGTGGGAGGAGAAACCAAAGTTGGTTTATTCCTCCATTGCCGTAGCTAGGAAAGGGTGGAGAAGAAATTTCCTTTTGTTGTTAAAATTTTCGGCTAAGGAGATTGCTAGATTAAGGTATGTACAATGCTACTCTTGGAAATTCATGCATAAATTGAACGGTTAGTTTGAATTCTACCTATTTCATGGTTCAAATTTTTGTTATTTTGGAAGATTGAAATTCGGCCAAGGAGCTTGAAATTCTTAGTAGTTGTTTTGATGTCATTAGCATGGAAATTTATGTTGGATGTGTTGAATTTGCTAGTTGTTTTGGCTTGGAAGTTAAGGTTTAGTGTTTGATTATGTGATTGCCCATATGTGTGATAGCCGAACATAGACTTTGTTTAAAGTCTTGGTCAAAGGCCGGTTAAGTGTTTTGGAAATGATTAAGCTAGGTGTTTGATCTTTTTGGTTCGGCATAGTACATAAAATGTTGCTAGATGGAGAAAAAATTCGGCCAGCAAGAGGTGTGCTAAGGCCGAATATAATTTTGTATATTAATGAGTAATGCATGTGTTGAATTGATGGAAAGGAGAGGATGTTTTAATAGTGCATATATGTGTATTAGCCAAGTTTTGAACTTGAAACAAAATGGTATTTGGTCAATACAAGTGACCATACTTGTAGAATGTATTAAGTATGCAATCAGCCTCAACATAGACATGCATGTTCGGCCACACGAATGAATGCATAGATTGATGGTGTACATTCGGCTATAGGTAAGCATAATGATGATCCTATCTTGACTTAGACAATCGGCTCAAGGAGAATTTGTTAAGTGCTTAGTTAATTGATATTAGGTTAATGATGTGTGTATTTGGTCCTAAAGGTGCACATGAGGAAATGTTTGATTAATTGTACTAAATTGCTTAATGTGATTAAAAATGCGTATGACCATTTTGTATTTGAGCTAAAGGTGGCCATATGACCTATCAAATTCATTGTCATATTCGGCCATAAGCTAGCATAATGAGACTTTAATAAGTTAAATTTGTTTGAATTAGCTCAAGAGCTTAGAGGACCAAAGTTGGATAAAGGAAAGGAAAAAGTGATCGAATAGCCGCCGAAATCGTTCAACAACATCCGAGGTAAGTTTTAAGTGATTAAACGTTGAGTAAATTCAATTATAATAGGACATGATGAGTTGATTTAATAAGATATGATGTGGCCATGATATGTTCTAAGCTCAAATGGTAAGTTCTTAAGTGTTTGAGCTTGGGAATTTAAGGGTAATTTGAAATAGTCTGCTTAGGACAGCAGCAGTAACGTGACTTTAGAAAATCACCATAAATTTATGGATTTGAATTAGAGGATGAATGAGACATGAAATTAAAGCTTAATGAGTCTAGTTTCTTATAAAAGAAACTGTGTAAGCAAAGGAATTTCCGATAATAAGATACTTAAAGTTGTGTGAGACAGCGCAGAATGACACTGTAATCCTCTGTTCTGTTTTTAGAAAATCATTATAAATTGTAAAAAAATGGTTATAAGATAAAATTTATATGCTTAGACTCCTTAATTAGTCTAGTTTCAAATGAAATCAAATACAACACATTTTGAATTCTGTAAAATGAGAAATTTGATTCGTAGTGAAGAGTGGTCAGATTAGTCAAACAGTGAAACAGGGGAAACTTTAAGAAAAATCTGGTATTTATTGGCCAAACCTAAAATTCTGGAAATTTTATGGATGGAAGATATACGAGTCTATATTCAGGAAAAATTAACGGAAAGTGATTTGGAGTTTTGTAGCTCCAGTTATAAATAATTTAGTGACTATTGCTCAGGAAAAACAGCTTGTGCTGAATTTGAGATTGTGTTGTAAACCTTGATAAACTTGTTTTAGTTGCTCATAAGCTATTGATTAAACCCATACGTGAATTCTAAATTGTGATATTGGAAAATGATAGATGTAGATTCAGCCAAGACAGTATGTATACGTGAAAGTATATGTGGTATGTGAAGTATATTTGGATAATTGTGATGTGAATACATGAAAATCTATATTTTGATTTAGGATTCTATGTGATGGATGTGAACATGCATATATGAGATAAGGCCTAATGGCCGATGTGATGAATGTGAAAGTGTATATATGTGATAAGGCCTAATGGCCGATGTGATGAATGTGAAAGTGTATATATGTGATAAGGCCTAATGGCCGATGTGATGAATGTGAAAGTGTATATATGTGATAAGGCCTAATGGCCGATGTGATGAATGTGAAAGTGTATATATATGTGATAAGGCCTAATGGCCGATGTGATGAATGTGAAAGTGTATATATATGTGATAAGGCCTAATGGCCGATGTTATATATGTGATAAGGCCTAATGGCCGATGTGATGAATGTGAAAGTGTATATATGTGATAAGGCCTAATGGCCGATGTGATGAATGTGAAAGCGTATATATGTGATAAGGCCTAATAGCCGATGTGATGAATGTGAAAGTGTATATATGTGATAAGGCCTAATGGCCGATGTGATGAATGTGAAAGTGTATATATGTGATAAGGCCTAATGGCCAACGTGATGAATGTGAAAGTGTATAAATGTGATAAGTCCCGAAGGGCATTTGTGTCAGTACTATATCCGGGTTAAAACCCCGCAGGCTTTATGCGAGAATATTATCACTGATTAATGTCCGTAAGCTTCGTGCTCGTACTATATCCGAGCTCTAAAGACCCGATGACTACGTGTGGGGATTTTGTCCGGGTAAGACCTGATAACTTCGTGTGGAGATTATGTCCGGGTAAGACTTCGTAATAAGAATTGCTTATAAATATATTCAATGCGAAAGGTTAAACAGGTATGTACTCCAAGTTTATATGTGAGCTTGATTTGCACTAAATCATAAGGTAGTTATGTGATGCATACGAGAGCAATCTATGAGACTATTCCTATGATTATGTGACATCAGATCAGTGTGAGAGGTTATGTGAAATCATACGATATATCTATGTCACATGAGCTCACTTTTATGTGAAATTTTATCTGCCTATTGTATATGATGAGATGTGCATATTCGGTAAAGGGATGGTATGCCCGAAGGAAGAGTGAAATAAAAATACGAACAACTATGTTATAATTTGATTGTTATCTGTTGACACTGCTTAAAACTTACTAAGCATTGTAATGCTTACTCCGTTTACTCTGTTTCCTCTATTTTATAGATCTCATTGCGAAGCTACAGGCTCGGGGATCATCAGCAACTAGTCACACTATCACTATCCACTGCTTGTTACTGTTATGTTTAGAACTATTTTATGGCATGTATAGAATAGACTAGTGGCGGAAGAATATTTTTGGTTAATGTATATAAGCCATGCGAAAATGACATCTTTTGAATGTTTACTTAGTGAAGTTTAAATTTTATCTTTGGCTGTGCTTAGTACTTATTTAAATGAATGATCTTTATTTCAAGAAAAAGTTTAAAATTTTACTGTTCTGACATGAGTTACAAGTCCAGTAATGCCCCTTACCTATTCCGGCGACGGTTACGGGATAGGGGTGTTACAATTCAGCTCATGCACCTTCTCTATTAACCTTTCTAGACTATGACTTGTAATGCACCCTTGGACATATTTCCCCTTCAAATTTGCTTGTGTTTTAACAGAGCCCTTAAGCAAAGTGAAGTGATTAATGAGGGGAAATAAGCACTTCCTATCTTCTTTTTAGCACAGTCATAAATCTCCTTAAGAATAATTTTCCCAATATTAATGGACTTTTCTGTCAAGATTGCATATAACAAGAGTATTCATTCCATCGAGATGGTGGAACTCTGTGAGATAGGCATAAAACTGTAGCGAACAAAATAAACCATACCTTTGCTACTGGTTTTAGGTATTCCCTTCGGCAAGAATGGCTCCTATACTTTCTTATAATCCATTGGGATCCCGGATTTGTTACAACATCAAGCACTTGTTGAAAAAAATCCCAATTGATGTTGTTCATCAAAGGGTAGTACTCATCTTCTTCAACATCATTAAGTTAAACAAATCATTGATGGACTTAGAGGTAAGAAGTACCTTTTTCTTTTGAACGATGAATTCAGTGGCATCTTGTGTGGACAAACTTGCATAGAACTCTCAAACTAGTTCATCATGGGAAGTGAACGAGTATCACAAAATCGTTCCCATCTGAGAGCATTGATTGTCTTTCAAATTGGCACAGGGACAACCATCAAATCATTTCTCTTCAAGTTAAAACCTTTTTTCCGGCATCATAGGTTGATGCTTGAAAATTGAATCAAATCTCTCTTTCACTTTTTCATCGATCACAATCGAGTTTTCAAGAGTAGTCTTTGACGATCTAGTAGTAGCAATCTTGTGTTTCACATCATATTTTTCAAGCAACCACTTAAGCCATTTGTTCACAAAGTGAGAACCTTCATCACTAATAATAGCTCTTGGTGTCCCAAATCGTGTAAACACATGCTTATGTAGGAATCGCATGACTGCCTTAGAATCATTTGTAGGGTATGCTTCAGCTTCAACGCACTTGGACACATAATCCACAACAGCTGAGATGTATTTGTTCCTATATGAAGAAGGAAACGGTCCTAAGAAGTCAATGCCCCATACGTCGAATAATTCAATCTCCAAAATATTTGTTAAGGGTATCTCATTTCTCCTTGATATGTTTCCACTCCTTTGGCATCTATCACAATTCTTCACATAAGCATAAGCATCTTTAAATAGTGTGGGCAAAAAAAAAACCTGCTTGCAAAATCTTTGCTGCGGTACGTGCACCACCAAAGTGTCCCCACTTGGAGATGAATGGCAATGATGTAAGATCTCAGCAATCTCACTTTCAGCTACACACTTTCGGATTATATTATCTGCACACTATTTAAACAAGAATGGGTCCTCCTAAAAGTAATACAGACTATAATGAAGGAATTTCTTCCTTTGTTGGTATGTCAATTCTCGAGGAATTATTCCACATGTAAGATAATTAGCAAAATTAGCAAACCAAAGTGTTTCATGAATTTGACTCACCTTAAATAAGTGCTCATCTAGGAAATTGTCGTTGATAGGCACATGTGATCGAGTTACCTCGTCTTGCTCCAACCTTGACAGATGATCAACTACTTGATTTTCAACACCTTTTCTGTCTTGGATCTCAAGGTCAAATTCTTGGAGTAAAAGTATCCAACAATTTAACCTTGGTTTCATATCTTTCTTCGTGAGCAAGTATTTAATGGCCGCATGGTCAGTAAATACTGTAACTTTGGTACCTATAAGATATGAGCAGAATTTGTCAAAAGCAAAAACTATAGCAAATAGTTCCTTTTCAGTTACCGTATAATTGAGTTGGGCTCCCGTCAAGGTTCTACTTGCATAGTAAATCGGTTGGAACACTTTATCCTTTTTGACCCATCACAGCTCCAACAACGTAATCACTTGCATCGCACATCAACTCAAAAGGTGTGCTCCAATCTGGTGTAATGATTATTGGGGTTGAGATTAACCGTTTTTCAGCTCTTCAAAAGCTCCTAAACATGCTTTTTTCAAAATTGAACACTGTATCTTTCTCTAACAATGAACACAGTGGTTTAGAAATTTTAAAAAATCTTTGATAAACCTTCGGTAAAAATCGGCATGGCCTAAGAAAGTTTTGACTCCTTTCACATTCATTAGGGCTGGTAATCTTTCAATTACATCCATTTTTCTTTGTCGACTTCAATTCCTTTCTTTGAAATTTTATGCCCTAAGACAATCCCTTCCTTAACCATAAAATGACATTTCTCCCAGTTAAGGACTAGATTTGTCTCTTCACATCTCTTTAGTACCTTAGCTAAATTACTCAAATAAATATCATAAGTGTTACCAAAAATAGAAAAATCATCCATGAAAACCTCAACAAAATTTTCAACCCTATCAGTGAATATTGCCATCATGCATCGTTGGAATGTTGCAGGTGCATTGTATAAGCCAAAAGGCATTCGCTTAAAAGAAAACGTACTGTATGGACAAGTAAAGGTTGTTTTATGTTGGTCTTCCGGAGTGACAACTATTTGGTTATATCCCGAATAACTATCTAAAAAATAATAGAATTCATTACCTGCCAGTCGATCTAACATCTGATCCATAAAAGGCAACGGAAAATGGTCCTTCCGAGTGGCTTTATTCAACTTTCTGTAGTCAACACAAATTCTCCAACCAGTAACAGTTCCTGCAGGGATCAATTCGTTACGCTCATTCTCAACAATCGTAATTCTACCTTTCTTCGGCACACACTGTACCAGACTTACCCACGGACTATTTAAAATAGGATAGATAATTCCTGCATCTAGCCATTTGATCACTTCCTTTTTCACAACTTCCTTTATAATAGGATTAAGCCTCCTTTGCCCATAAATTCGAGCTTTTTCACCTTTCTCTAGAATAATTTTGTGCATGCAAAATGAAGGGCTTATACCTCGAATATCAGCTATAGTCCAACTAATTGCTTTCTTAAATTTCTTTAGAACAGAAATTAATTGTCAGTTCAGCTAAAATAATCACTGTCAAAGTAGAACAATTATCTAAATAAATGTATTTTAAATCGGAAAGAAGTACCTTTAGTTCGAGTGCAGGTGGTTCTTCGATTGACAATTTGGGTTGCATAAATTCTCTGACTTCCAACTCTAACGGTTCAAACCATGTGGACTGAATAAAATTCCTCGGGTTGGCTTCCATCATAACCATGTTTTCTTCACCTTCTTCATCCTCTAAAGGGTCAAACCCTAAGGCTTTCTCCAATGGATCTTCTTCAAGATGGGTTTCAATAGAAATCAAGGTTTCTATTTCTTCCATAACTAAGCACTCTTCTGTCGGATCGGGAAATTTCATCGCTTAAAGAATGTTAAAAGTTACCTGATCGTCTTGAACTCGTATGGTGAGTTCGCCTTTCTGTACATTAATTAACGTACTTCCCATGGTTAGGAAAGGTCTCCCAAGGATAATTGACACTTCCTTATCTACTTCAAAATCTAGAATAATGAAATCAGCAGGAAAAATAAATTTATCGAATCTTACTAAAACATCCTTGATCTTTCCTTCGGGGTATGTTAAAGATCGATCCACTAGCTAGAAATTTCGGTTGAATCAGACAACTCTTCTGAGTAGGTAAATCTGCATTCAAAAAGATGTTAAAGTATCTGAATTCACTAAGTTAGGATTTACCTTGTCAGTCTTTGTAGATTTTGACTCTTTTGGTGTAGGGACTTCAACAGGTGGTTGACTTTCCCCCTTTTCAATAGGCTCGTCCTAAACATCAACCAATCGGGGTTCCAGAATTTTACCACTTCGCAATGCCACTGCCTTGATATGTTCTTTACCAAAATTTCTTTGATTCTCAGCATTGCTTAACACGGTTCCTTATGGTCTATTACGAAGCTCTGTAGCTAATTGACCCATTTGGTTTTCTAAATTTTTAGTGTTGCTGCTTGACTCTGGATCAAAGCATCATTCTTTGCCATGTATGCTTTCAAAAAGTTCTCCAAACTATTTGATGATTCAGCTTGAGGTGGTTTTGGAGCTTACTGATTAAACTCCTGAGATTATAACAGTCCAGTTTATACCCTAGTCAGAATAGTGGTTTTGGGACCACAAATACGTGTCAAAAAAATGTTAAAATATTATTTTCTGTTTCTTTGATGTGTGAATTAGCATGTGTGAAAGTTTTGTATGAAAATTTGAATGTTTGTGTGTCGATTTAATAAAAAGGACCTAATCGCGTAAAATGTGAAAGCTATGTGCTAGATGTTAAAAGTGTCCATTTGACTTGGCTTTATAATTGAGAGGTCCTTATGTGTTTATTATGCCATTTACATGTATAATGGACATAAATTTCCTTATTATATGTGTTTTTAAAATGGTTTATTAAAGGGGTATTTGGTTATTAGCAGATTAAACTTATATTAAATAAAATAAAACATATTAATGGATGAATCATTCACCCTTATTGCCGAAAATCACAAGAAAAAGAAAAGAGAAAAGCTTACCTAGGGTTCGACCTTGGTTTCCTTTAATTTAGGTATGTATTTTGATCGGTTTTCGATAATTTTTATATTTTTGTAATCGTTTCTTCGTATATATCAAGCCCATGTCTCAATTTTTGATTTTTTTGATGATTTTGAAATGTGCCATTGATGAAACTATGAGTTTTGTGAAGTTAGTTGTTGATAAATAGAAGTTATGTTTTGGTTTAACATGTGTTGTCTTTGGATTTTTGATGAATTTGAGTAAACTGGGCTAACTTGTGAAATTTTAAATTGAAGGGCTAAAATGTGAAATAAATGAAATGTATGGTCTAGTATGAGTACTAGGAGAATTCGTCCAAGCATGAGAATATGCAAATTATGTGTATTTTCTGATTTTGTAAATTAGGGAATAAAGTGTTAAAATGTGAAAATGTGAGGGCTAGTTTGCAAAATGCCCTAACTATATGTCTATAGATTGTTTTGAATAATCTAGTGAATAAAAGGGTTAATTTTGAATGCTTATAGATCAAGAAAAGAGGAATTCAGATTTAGATCAAGGGAAGTCAAAGGTTATTGAGTAAACAATCTGAGTCAACAACTTCGAGTACGGGGCAAGTTCGTACGTAAAGTATGATGTTATAAGTATATTTTGATGATTTGATTATACATGGATTGTATACATATTTGGTTGGATGAATACGACAATAAAGCAATTGTATTTGGCACTAAGTGTGTGATTCAAAAATAGCTTCGGCTATATGAGGCACTAAGTGTGCAAAATTGTTCTAGCTTTGGCTAACTCTTGAAGCACTAAGTGTGCGGATGTTAAAGCATGATTAATCTTCGAAAAGTCTTAAAATATCCGAATGATAGGTGAGAATGAAATGAATAAATACGGGGAGGTTCAGGTATGTATGATACCTATGTGATAGATGATGTTATGCATATAAAGTTCATTAAAGTGGTATAAACATATGAATTGTGTTGGCATAGAATTGATAGATGAATTGAGAATTAATAAGTACTCATGTGTTGATGTTATATATTTTATAAGCTGTTGATGATTTCTTGTAAGCTTTTGAAAGCTTACTCTGTTTATGTTTGCATTGTTTTATAGATATCGAAGCTACTGTGAGCTCGGAGATTGTCGAGGATCATCACCACACTATCGAACCTTATTTTGGTACTTTGAAAATGTATATATTAAAGTATGGCATGTATAGGCTAGAAGTGTTTAGATTATATTTTGTATTTGTATATATATTTATCCATGTGATATGTCTTAGTATGAATGTGATTCTGATATGGTTTTGGTATATGAATTACGAGGCAATATTATATATATTTGATGTGTTTATATAGGAATATAAGAAATGGTAAGATTGGTAAACTTTTGGCATGTATTAGCTATGGTGATTCAAAAGTTTGATCATGAAATTGATACATATGTTTGGTATAATTTTATTTTAAATTTGTATCGATTTGGTTGATGTATCTAGATGGAAAATTTGTTGGCAATGTTATATCATGAATGGATTAGGTTTTGGTTGTGAATTGGTCATAAAAAGTTGTGCAAATATGTTTGATTTGGTACTTGTAGGTTTGACCCAGTTTGGGGTGGCAATTTGGCTATTCAAATGGCCTATTTTTGTCCACACGAGCAGAGGCAAGAGCATGTGTCTCAGCTGTGTGTGACACACGGCTATGTTGCAGGGTCGTGTGCCCCGGGGGTACCTTACAATTATAAGTCAAGCTCGAGCACGGCCAAAGCACACGGGCGTGTAGCTAGCTGTGTGGCCCATGTCAGATTCAACCATGGCCAAAGCATACAGGCGTGTCTTTTGGCCGTGTGAATAAGTCAGTATGTATGCCCTATTTTGACACGGTCTAGACACACAGGTGTGTCTAAAGCCGTGTGAGGCTCACGGCCTGTTCACACAGGCGTGTGACATGTACTTGTTTGAAAAATGTTTAAATTTTGGAGAAATTTTGTATGTGTTTGATTTAGTCTCGACCCCTTTCTAATTCATGTTTAAGGTCCCGATGACCAATATAAGGGACTCTATATTGATGATTGATCTTTAATGCTTTGGTGTTTATAAAATGGATGTTAATGTTCCGATTTTTTTCGGTAATGCATTTAACCCTAGTTCAGCAACAGATATAGGTTAGGGGTGTTACATTTTATTGGTATCAGAGCTATGGTTTAGTCGATTCTAGAACTACCATAGCGTAAGTGAGTCTAGCTATACATGCCATATTTATGAACTGCGATAGTGTGATGAATACTGACATTGAAATGTACTTTTATATAGCAAATGGATCCCAGAAGAGCCGTAGCAAACGATGTTGAAAGTAATGCGCCTGCTCATGCGCAAGAGATGGCGCCATCTTATTCTCGATCAGCTACGAGTAGTCGTGATTGTAAGGCTAGACAAGCCTTTTATCAGATGATGAATGATTGGTTCACCCAATATATTAGAACAAATCTGGTTGTACAAAAATCTCCACCCCCGGTCAATCATCCACAAGCTTCTGCTATGCCATCAGTGAATCCGGTTTAGTTAAGTAGACCACCAGTTGACAACGAGCGATGATGCTGAAAAATCTGAGTTTTGGTTAGAGAACACGATGAGAGTGTTTGACGAATTATAATTAAATCCTAAAAATTTACAAAATGTACTGTTTTCCTTTTGAGAGATACGACGTACCATTGGTGGAAGACTTTGACATCTATGGTTCCAAGTGAACGGGTTACTTGGGATTTCTTTCAAGTGAAATTCCGGAAGAAATACATTAGTCAGAGATTTATCGACCAAAAACGTAAAGAGTTTCTTTAACTTAAACAAGGCCGTATGTCTGTTACTGAATACGAATGAGAATTTGTAAGGTTGAGTCAGTACGCTCGTAAATGTGTATCTAAAAAGGCAATAATGTGCAAAAGGTTCAAGGATGGCTTGAACGAAGATATTCATCTGTTAGTCAAAATTGTGGAAATCAAAGAATTTGTTGTGGTTGTTGAACGAGCATGTAAAGTTGAAGATCTCGGGAAAGAGAAAAGGAAATCCGATCCTGAAGCTAGAGATGTACGGAAGAGATTATTGGGAAACTCATTTCAGTCTGCATACAAGAAGTTTGGAGATGATAATAGCCATTCGAAGGCTACTGTGGGACATTTGAACAGAGATCGTGCTAGATCGTAATCGAGCTTTAAAGCTCCAACTATGTCTATTGCCAGTGTTGGTAATGTAAAGAATGAAAAACCTGAGTGTGGTCAATACGGAAGATGACATTTTGGAGAGTGCTGGGGAAAAAGTAATAACCGAGCTTGTTACATTTGTGGTTCACGAAATCATTTTATAAAAGATTGCCTAAATTTAGCTGAAAAAGATAATGTTCTGAATCTGAGGTCGAGTGGCAACGCTTCTTGTGGTAGACCTCCCAGAAGTACGAGAATGTAAGTGGCAGTCAGAGAGGGATAAAAGATATAGCTGTTAGATCTGAGACTCGTGCACCTGCTAGAGCCTATGCTATTCAAGCTTGTGAGGAAGCTTCACCGCCAGATGTGATTACGGGTACATTTACTCTTTATGATACTTCTGTGATTGCTTTGATAGATCCTAGATCATCACATTCGTATATATGCATGAACTTAGTGAACAGTAAGACTTTTCTTGTAGAGTCTATTGAATTTGTAATTAGAGTTTCGAACCCCCTAGGCAGATGTGTTTTGATTGATGAAGTCTGCATGAATTGTCTGTAAATGTTTAGAGACACTTGTTTTCTGGCTAATCTGACGCTGTTACCTTTTGATGAATTTGACATAATTTTGGGTATGGATTGGTTAATTTTGCATGATGCTGTTGTGAACTGCAAATGGAAAACTGTTCATTTGAGATGCAAGAATGATGAAATTGTAACACCCCTGAACCCTAAACCGTCATTGGAACAAGGTTATAAGGCATTACTCGACTTATCAGACAATGTACAAATAATTCTTAAATAAATACAAACATATTATAATATAATCATAAGTTCATATAAATTTTTTTAAATAAAAATTCAATATAACCCCTTTATAAATATTTAACCTTTCCTGCAAATTTCAAATAGCAACCAAACCAATTCTAGTATTTCAACCAATACATTTATATACTCAAATATACTTAAGTTATACTTGACATATTGACTTAACAACTTAATTAATGAAAACCCTATTATCATTTCTAATTAGCTTATAAAACTATTCAAACCATTTCAATACAATACCAATACCATAAACACTTTTTTTTACCATTTCACTAATTTAATTATCAAAACACCAAATACCTTTCTTTACAACAAAATTTATATAACATACCAAAATAACCATTACAATCTCTATATACATGTCACTTTCACTTAAGGGAAGAAAACATCACCAAAATCTTTTTGCTGGAGTCGAGATTGTTCGGATGCTGGACCAGGACTCTAGACTTCGATTATCCTGCGCATGGAAACAACCGTACGTTGAGTATTTCATACTCAGTGGTATTACCATAATTCAAATTATAATAGCAATAAAGAATTATAATTACCATGCATGTAACTATCTAATTTCTCAAATATCAATTCATTCTTAAACTTTCATTAATAAACAATAACAATACAATTTTTAGCTATTCTTCAATTTCCATCACATATCATATGTAACAATTTCAATCACTACATGAACATTAAGTTAATGCC
This sequence comes from Gossypium hirsutum, assembly GCF_007990345.1. Taxonomy (NCBI): domain Eukaryota; kingdom Viridiplantae; phylum Streptophyta; class Magnoliopsida; order Malvales; family Malvaceae; genus Gossypium; species Gossypium hirsutum. The sequence goes on from NC_053434.1 coordinate 29,283,385, forward strand.
TTTCATTTTCAAACTCAATTTCAATCCATAATTCAACATTCTCATTTCTTCAATAATATAATCAATCAATTTATTTTAAATTTCTCATTTCAGTTGTTCAACCTATTAACAAACCCGGACTTTGACGGATACACGGATTCCAACCCAAACGCACCAGTACGGCACATTGTACCTAAAATGGTACATAGTACCTGATCAGTATACGATACATAAGTGCCTGAAACAACACACGAGGTGCCTAAAATACGATACATAAAGTGCCTGATCAGCAAAGCCGATAAATCCCGTACTCTTCCAAATCCTATGGCATACCAATTATATCTGACTCAGTCCGACTAGTTTATAGGGTTTCTAGATCACATATAAATCTCAATTCAGTCACAGTTTCTCACATTTTCAATTCAATCATTTTCCACTTTTCAATCAATTTTCAATTCACATATTCATAATTCAATACACTTTCTCAATTCAATATGCATTTCAATTATTCACATATAATCACAATTCAATTTAATTTCATACAATTCAATGCTAATAGTTACCTTATAATTTATTTACCATATACATAAATTAGTTTAACATTTAGTGAATAAATAAATAATTTGAATTATAGTAATACAAACCTGAATTTCGCAATTACTCCTCGACGACCTTCTCCTTCCCTTTTTGTGCCGATACCTTGAATTCTTTATTAGCTATGAAAATTAAATAATTATACTATTAATTACAGCACTAATTTTACAATAATAATTGAATTTCTATTCAATTTATACCCTAATTCCAATTTAATCCTAATTAACTCATTTACTTTTCTAACTTAATTCATACTTTATTTCTATTCAATTTCCTTCCATATTCTACTTAATTATCTAATGTTCATAATCAAACCCTAATTTAAAACTTCTTTCAATTTAATCCCTACATCATAAAACTTATAGCCTAATTTACAATTTAATCCTTTAATCAATTCTAACTTAAAATTCATTCAATTAAATCCCTAATTCATTATTTTGCTCAACATGAACTATGTTCAAAAACTTAAAAACTTCCAAAACGTCAACTTAATTTCAAAAAAACTTTGTTCTAAAGCTTCTAAAACATCAAAATTAAGAGAAAAAGACTTAATTGACTTACCAATTAAAATTTTAAGCTTCCAAACCCTAGTTTTTCCTTTAATTTTTCTTTTCTTCTTTCTTCTTGTAGCTTTCGAATGCTTCTCTGCTTTCTTTCCTTTTTATTTTGTTTTGTTTCTATTTATTTTATGCTTTATTTCTTTTTACTTATGGCATAATTTCCATTTTGATCCTTTATATTTTCTTTTAATCTATCAACTTTTACCCCTTATTCAATTTAGCCCTTTTCACTAATTACTCTAAATTAAGCTAATTTCACTTAATTAAAGCCTAATTAAACACTCTACTAGACTCAAAAATATTCCTAATAATTATTTACGAACTTGGTTTATTAAGAAGGGGGTCCTATAACTCACTTTTCTGGTGCCCGTGAATGTCATTACAGAAATAGTCAGAATTGAATCTAGTGATTTGAATGGATTGCCTGCAGTAATATCTTCAATGAAAGCTTTGAGTATGGTGAAAAAGGGTTGTGAAGCTTATTTTGCATATGTGATTGATTCGAGAATGTTAGAAAAGAAGGTTGAGTCTGTACCTGTTGTCCATGAGATCCCTGATGTGTTTCCTGAAGAACTTTTAGGATTACCTCCGGTTAGAGAAGTAGAATTTGGCATTAAATTGGTACCTGGTACTTCTTTGATTTCGATAGCTTTGTATAGAATGGCTCCGGCTGGACTAAGAGAATTAAAGTTTCAGTTGCAAGAACTGACCGATAGAGGATTTGCTAGACCGAGTTTCTCACCTTGGGGTGCTCCAGTTTTATTTGTGAAAAAGAAAGACGGTATGATGAGAATGTGTATAGATTATCGTCAGTTGAATAAAGTGACTATCAAGAATAAGTATCCTCTGCCCCGAATTGATGATTTGTTTGATCAGTTGAAAGGAGCTACTGTGTTTTCGAAAATAGATTTGAGATCAGGCTATTATCAGTTACGAGTAAAAGACTTAGACATTCCGAAAACTACTTTTAGAACGAGGTATGGCCATTATGAATTCTTAGTTATGCCTTTCAAATTAACTAATACACCTACTATCTTTATGGATTTGATGAATAGAATTTTCAGACCGTATTTAGATCAATTTTTTGTTGTATTCATTGATGACATATTGATTTATTCACGTAATGAATCCAAACATGCTGAGCATTTGAGATTAGTGCTACAGATTCTGTGAGATAAATAGTTGTATGCGAATTTTAGTAAATGTGAATTCTAGTTGCGAGAAGTTAGTTTCCTGGGTCATATTATATCAGCCTCTGGTATCCGAGTTGATCCAAGCAAAATTTCAGCTATTTTGGATTGGAAACCTCTGAGGAATGTCTCTGAAGTCTGCAGTTTTCTAGGACTTGCTGGTTATTATAGAAGATTCATAAAATTTTTTTCGATGATTGTGACTCTGTTGACAAAATTACCTTAGAAAGATGTGAAATTTTTGTAATCTGAAAAGTGTCAAAACAGTTTTGATTAGTTGAAAACTTTATTGACTGAAGCTCTAGTATTGATACAACCTGAATCGAGTAAAGAGTTTGTGATATACAGTGATACTTCATTGATCAGTCTGGGATGTGTTTTAATACAAGAAGGCAAAGTCATTGCTCATTCTTCGAGACAGCTGAAGCCATACGAAAAGAACTACCCGATACACGATCTTGAGTTGGCTGTAATTGTATTTGCTTCGAAGATTTTGCCTCACTACCTGTTCGATGAGAAATTTCATGTATATTCTAATCATAAGAGTTTAAAATATCTGATGACTCAGAAAGATCTGAATCTGCGAAAAAAAAGATGGTTAGAACTGCTAAAAGACTACGAACTTGTGATTGATTATCATCCGGGAAAAGCAAATGTTGTTGCTGATGCCTTAAGTCGAAAATTGTTGTTTGCTTTGCATGCAATGAATACTCATTTGGTTTTGTCTAATGATGATTCAGTTTTAGCTGAATTGAAAGCAAGACCTTTGTTCTTACAGTGGATTATCGAAGCTCAAAAGATTGATAATGAGATTTTAGCTAAAAGAGCTCAGTGTGATATAAAGTCTGATTTAGAATTCAGAATTGATAATGATGATTTTTTGAGATTCCGAGATCGATTTTGTGTTTCAAGAAATTTAGAGTTAATTCAGATGATTTTGAGTGAAAGATTATCTGTGCCTCCGGGTAGTAGGAAAATGTATAATAATCTGAAACAGTATTATTGGTGGTCCGGAATGAAAAGAGATATTTCTGAATTTGTTTCGAAATGTTTAATTTGTCAGCAAGTTAAAGCTGAACATCAGGTGTCATCTGGTTTGTTACAACCGGTTATGGTTTTGGAGTGGAAATGGGATCGAGTAACAATGGATTTTGTTTCGGGTTTACCCCTATCTCTGAGAAAGAAAGAATACTATCTAGGTTGTAGTTGATTGATTGACGAAAATAGCTCATTTTATTCCGGTACGATCTAATTACTCACTAGATAAATTGGCTGAGTTATACATTTTCGATATTGTGAGATTGCACGGTGTGCCATTATCTATTGTATCAAACAGAGATCCAAGATTCACATCATGATTTTGGAAGAAGTTGCAAGATTCTCTTGGTACTAAATTGCATTTCAGTACTGCTTTTCACCTGCAAACGGATGGTCAATCCGAGCGGATTATTCAGATACTCGAGGATATGTTGAGATGTTGTATTCTTGAGTTTGAAGGTATGTGGGAACAATATTTGCCTTTGATTGAATTCGCTTATAATAATAGTGTTCAATCGAGCATTAAAATGGCACCATACGAATTTTTATATGGTTGCAAATGCCATACATCTTTGTATTGGACGGAGTTCAGCAAAAATAAAATTCACGGGGTTGATTTGATAAAAGAAACTGAACAGAAAGTGAAAGTGATCCGAGATAGTCTGAAAACAGCTTTTGATTGTTAGAAATCATATGCAGATTTGAAAAGAAAAGACATTGAGTTTGATATGGTAGAAAAGGCAAATTGAGTTTGAGGTTCATCGGGCAATATAAGATTATCAAGCGTACTGGGCCGGCAGCATATAGATTGTTGTTGCCATCAGAGTTAGAAAAGATTCATGACGTGTTTCACGTATCGATGCTTCGACGGTACAGATCTGACCCGTCGCATATAATTTTCCCGTCTGAGATTGAAATTCGGTCTGACATGACTTACGAAGAAAAGTCGATCCGTATCTTAGCTCGGAAAGTTAAAGAACTGTGAAATAAGAAAATTTCGTTAGTAAAAGTGATGTGGCATTGACACGGTATTGAAGAGGCCACGTAGGCGCCTGAAGTTGCTATGAGATAGCAATATCCGAATCTGTTTAACGGTAAGATTTTTGGGGACGAAAATTCCTAAGAGGGAGAATTGTAACAATCCTATTTTGTAACACCCTAAAATTTGGGGTATGTAAGTTTGATGGATTAACTTGTTTTGCGTGATAGAGTGGTGGATGAATGGTTTGGGTGTGTTTAGGGGTGTCAGTGAAGCACAGGGGTCGGGTTTTAGCTTTTGCAAAGTACTATTATTTTTCTCTTTCTTTAAGAAACCCTGGATGCTAGCCCCTAGGCATTTTAAATAAATGTGGTGATTTGCTAGCACAAGGAAGCCGTGTGGCTTGGTGGCTTGTGGCGCGCTTTAGCTTCAGGAAGGATTGGGGTTCGAATCCCAGGTGCTGCAGAGGACGTCATTTTGCTGTATGGGGGTGACAAGAGTTTGTGGTGAATTCAAACTCTGCAGTATAGGAGTTTGAATTAGTCTGGGTTATTGGGAGAAAATTGTGGAGGGATAAGGGGAGTTATTTGTGGAGAGTTTCAAGGAGTTGGTTTGGGGGGGAGTGTTGTAGCTGAATTGTACATCTTGTAGAAGCAAAATCGGCTAGGGGAGTTTGGTTATCATTTTTGGCATTTTTGGTCTTGGGGTAAAAGCCGAATCCTGTTTTCTCTTTTTTGGGGTTCGTGTTTTGGTTTTTTTTGGGGGCATTACCTTTTCTTTGTGCTGAACTTTCTCTCATTTCCCAGCCTAAGCCGATTGTGGTGTCCCCTAATATCTCTCCTTCCCATTTCATCTTGCTACACTTTGTTTTTTCTACACCTTACATTGATCGATTAACTCTATTTCTTTCCTCACCCATACTTTTGGTCTAAGCCGTAGCATCTTCTTGATCTTTTACTCATCCCCTACTTGTTTTGGTTTGTGTTTTCTTTCCTGAAGCCTTCGCTGAATACTCCCATATCTAGCTAAAACTCTCCCTTGTTGGATTAAGGTAAATTACTCTTGGTTTGTCGAATCTTTTGCAATAGCCGAGCTTGGCTATTGTTTCTTCCATATGTATGTTGTGGTTGTGCCGTTCCTTTCTCATATTTTCTATGATGGTCTCCCTTTTAAACCTTCTACTCTATTGGTGTGCTCTAGGAAGGTGTTCTTGGCATCGGGTGTTTGACAGTAGTGGTTGCTTGAATAGGCCGAATATTGCTACTTCATTCTCTTGGTCTCTATTTTGGTAAATAGCCCTCAAATTTAAGTAGTTTACAATTAAGTTGGGTAAAATAATGGATGTAGTTCTTAATACAGATTGTAGACAACTAGGTTGTGGAAAAAGAGGTGGTTTGAGCCCTATTTGTGCTATCAAGGTAAGCAACTTGTTATGTGGTGTGCAAAAGGATGTTCTTGAATGGTTAATTCAAATGACTAAGACTGTTTGTGGAACGTTGGGTTTTTTAGGTTGGGCGTGTAGAGTGCGTTGTTCTTCTCCAATCAGATGTGTAGTCGTACACCCAACCTTACTCTGTGTTCAATGGTGAACGTAGGTGTGTAACCACACCAAGGCTGTTGTAGATCGACAAAAGATGAAAAGCCGGAGCTTCGGCTTTTGAGGCCTTGTGAGCGTGTGATCGCTCGTGGGGTAAATCGAGCCCACATGTTATGGGCGATAGACTATAAGACCGTTGCGTGCGTTTCATGGACTAGGGCCGTTATGGGCCGTGCGGGCCCAATGGACTTGTGGGCCCCACACAGATAGGTATGCAGTAAGTGACAAAGTATGGAATGGGACATGGAGATCGTGTTGAAACGACTAAGCATGTGGGCCCACTTGGGACAAGCAGTGGGCCTTGGGCCCATTTACACCGTTTTGGCCATATGGGTTATCTGAGTCATTCGAGACGACTGTAGACCTTCCGAAATGTCGTTATCTGTACCGAGTCCCTAAAATCAGTTAAATGAACGAAATACCCTTGAGCGGTAAAATTACTGTTTTACCCCTAACTGACGAAATGACCTTTATAGCGCTAGTGGTAGGTTAATTGGTGTGTGTATGACATTTATATGACTGGTTTTGAGTATGAAATACTGTAGACTCGTAATATTTGTGACACGACATTTCATGGGGTTGGGTTTATGACATGGAGGAAGTACTGTACTGGTGACTACGTCACGTTTATTATTACTGGTGGCTTGCCACACTTACTGCTACTGGTAGCTACACTGTGTTATTATTATTGGCAGCTTTGCTGTGGTTTTGGTGTACTGGTTGGGTGGGTTGATTGATATCCCTATATGGTGTGTTGGTTGGTACGGGTGGTGTGCTGGATGGTTTGGGGATGGGTTGCATTCTTGCACTATACTGAAACTGTATTGGGCTTAGGCCCACACTGCTACTGTCTAAAGGCTAAGGCCTAGACTGTACTGATACTAAATAGGGCTCAGGCCCAGGCTTTTACTGCATACATTGCTTTCTATAGTCTGATAAGGGATTATACACTAAGTTTTCGTGAACTTACCCTTTCTTTTAATTGTACAGGCAATCATCAGCCTTAGACGGTTTGGAGCTGCGAGGGACTCGGGGTGGCCACACGATCACGAATGACTTTATTATTTACTGATTTTATATTTGGGTTTTGTTTTTGTAATAAGGCCATTTAGGGATTTAACTTATAATTGGGCTATGATCTGGTATTTATCAACTGCTAGAGTAGGAACATCGGGTTTTCAAAATAATAATGTTTTTTGTAAGCAAACCTGCAACTTTAATTCTGATAAAAACAAATGTATCGACAACTATACACGTTTTAAACAGCATGAAACACTAGGCATACACGGGCTTTAAAACTATAAAGGCTTTTACGACAACCGATTTTACATCATAAGCTTGTCGGGTTTTCGAGTAATCGATGTGGTATGTCAGATTTGGTCGTAACGTCTAGCCGAGTTTGGGGTGTTACATTTTGCGGTACCAGAGCCAGGTTTAAAACTCGGCTGTGGAATAAATTTTTCCTAAAATTTAGTTTTGGAAAAGATGTTTTCAACGAAATTTGATTTGTTTTTGAAATGTAGATTACTGGGAGTATGACACACCGAGTCTCCAGCACCAAATCTGTAAGTCTTCTATTATCGATTGCTACTATAAATTGTTGTGTTATATTGATGAATTGTTATAGGTAGTAGAACTATATCGGAACTCTATAGGTAAAGTGGACGAAAAACCCTAGGGAGTTGATATTGATAATGAGACCTCGATTTACTAAAACAAAAACTTTAAGTACTGTATGTCATAAAACATTCGTTAATAAATATTGGAATTATATACTGATGTCATAAAACTTTTAAATCAGATTAAGCAAATATCGATATGAGCGCTAGAGGTTCTCGGGGAAGGGGTACACGTGGCCATGGTAGAGGTCGAGGAGGTGCTAGGGTTGGGTCCTCAGCCTCAGGCCACATGCCTGTTAGGGAGGCACTAGGCAAGTGAGATAGGGTCCCATGATCGAGTAGTTGGGGATGATGCTTTGTCCCAGGTGATGTTACGTGTTCTTGAAAGGGTTGTCGGAGCGAGTAATCAGTGGGCCAGGGGTCAATCTCTTAGCAACTCCGGTCTAATGGGGCAGAAGTCTTTAAGGGAGTTTTGGAGGTAGCTCCTAATTTGGTAGAATATTGGTTGGAGGCTACAGAGCGAATAATGAATGATCTTGACTGTTCTGGTGAGCAAAAACTAAAAGGGGCAGTGTCTTTATTATGGGACGAGGCTTATCAATGGTGGCTCACTGTGAGAGAGGGTACACAAGCTGATCGTTTGACGTGGGATTTCTTTAAGGCAGCCTTTTCAGGGAAATACGTGGGAACAAGTTATGTGGACGCCAGAAGGAAGGAATTCTTGAGTTTGACCCAAGGGAATAAGACTGTGGCAGCATACGAGGCAGAGTTTTTGCGGTTGAGTCGGTATACCCGTGGGATAGTAACAACTGAGTATGAACACTGTGTGCTGTTTAAGGATGGGCTTCGGGATGAGTTGCGTGTGCTGATAGCTCCATAGAGGGAGCGGGGTTTTGCTGCCTTGGTTGAGAAAGCGAAGATTGCTGAGGATGTGAAGTGCTCTGAGCGCCAGAACCGGGAGAAATATAGGGGCAAAGTTAAGAGGGACTTCAGATCCTCGAGTTTTGGAGGTAGGCCTATCAAGAGGGCCAAGTTTGATGGGTCAGTCCGAGCTGGAGATCTTGTTGTTATTGCGAGCCACAGCCTTGCGCTGATTGTGGGAGAGTTCACCAAGGTGAGTGTTGGAAGCGAACGGCGGCATGCTTTAGATGTGGATCGATGGACCATCAGGTTAAGAACTGTACTCAAGTGCCTACTCGGACGCAAGCTACAGGACCAGGGTACGTGCAGTCACTGAGAGGGGGTCAACAGCCACCGAGAGGTCGTGGGCAGGCCAGAGGTGGAAATGGGTTTAAACGAGGTCGTGGAGCACCTGGTAGGGGCACGGGTAATACTGAAGCGAGACAACCAGCCTTGGCTTATGCTGCTTATCGCCAAGAGGATGGTGACGACCCTAACATCATAACCGGTACTTTTTTGGTTTATAATTTACCATATGTTGTTTTAATTGATATTGGATCTACGCATTCGTATGTTGATGTGCTGTGTCTGAAACATTGGGTATTCAGTCTGAAATTACTGCTAGTAAAATGATTATGTTGAGTCCTCTGGGACAGCCTGTTGGGGTAAACAAATTATTCCAGGATGTGCCTTTGGAGGTTCAAGGAAGGGGTTTTTCTGCGGATTTGATGGAATTGCCGTTTGGGGAGTTTGACATTATTTTGGTCATGGATTGGTTAGTAAAGCATCACGCGAAGTTGGATTGTGCTACTAAAAGGATGTTGTTGAGGACTGTGGATGAGGAAGAGGTAGTGGTGATAGGTGAGCGAAGGGATTATCTGTCTAATGTAATTTCAGCGTTAAAAGCTGAGAAACTGATTCTTAAGGGTTGCAAGGCGTTCTTAGCTTATGTCGGTACAGCTGAGTCTAAAGGTTCTTCTGTTGGGGAAATTAGAACTGTGAAGGAATTTCCAGATGTATTCCCTAAAGAACTTCCTCGGTTGCCATCCGACCGTGAAGTCGAATTTGGTATTGAACTCCTATTCGGAATAGCCCCATTGTCTATCGCTCCATATAGGATGGCACCGAAGGAGCTGGTGGAGCTTAAGGCTCAAATTCAGGAGCTGTTGGATAGAGGGTTCATACGACTGAGTGTGTCTCCGTGGGGGGCACCGGTGTTGCTTGTGAAAAAGAAGGATGAAACCATGTGCATGTGTATTGATTATCGACAACTGAATAAGCTAACCATTAAGAACAAGTACCTTTTACCGAGGATAAATGATCTGTTTGATTAGTTACGAGGAGCTGTAGTGTTCTCCAAAATAGATCTTCGATCTGGTTACCATCAACTGAAGGTTAAGGGGGCGGATGTGTATAAGACAGCTTTCAGGACTCGTTATGGTCACTATGAGTTCCTAGTGATGCCGTTTGGGTTAGCAAATGCACCAGCTGCTTTTATGGACTTGATGAACTGAGTGTTTCAACCCTATTTGGATCGATTCATAGTAGTTTTCATAGATGATATTTTGGTGTATTCGAGAACCGAGGAAGAACATGATATACATCTTCGTACGGTTCTACAAATATTAAGGGAGAAGCAAATGTATCCCAAGTTTAGCAAGTGTGAGTTCTGGCTGCGTAAGGTGACGTTTCTAGGTCACGTGGTGTCTGCCGAGGGGATCAGGGTTGATCCTCGAAAAATTGAAGCCGTATTGGATTAGAAACCACCTAAGATTGTATCCGAGATTCGAAGCTTTCTGGGTTTGGCTGGTTATTATAGACGGTTTGTGGAAGGTTTTTCATTGATTGCCTCACCCCTAACTAAGCTATTGCGTAAAGGAGTGTCATTTGTTTGGAATGATAAGCAGCAAGGAAGTTTTGAGAAGCTGAAAAAGTACTAACTGAAGCCTCTATGTTGATACAACCAGAGTCTAGAAAGGAGTTTATCGTTTACAGTGATGCATCTCACGTGAGGTTGGGGTGTGTGTTGATGCAAGACGGTAAGGTGGTTCTGTATGGATCCCGTCAACTTAAGTCTCACGAGGTGAATTATCCCACTCATGATTTGGAGTTGTCGGCGGTGGTGTTTGCACTAAAAATTTGGAGGCATTATTTATATGGTGAAAGAACGATTATTTATTCAGACCATAAAAGCCTCAAGTACCTCCTTACTCGGAAGGAGTTGAACGTTAGGCAAAGAAGGTGGATTGAGTTGCTTAAAGATTATGATTGATCAATTGAGTACCACCCAGGTAAAGCTAATGTGGTAGCTGACGCACTGAGCCGTAGAGTTGTCTCTGATTTAAGAGCAATGTTTGCTCGTCTTAACCTGTACGATGATGGTAGCGTGTTAGCTGAACTACAAGTGAGGCCGACTTAGATTGAGCAAATTAAGGAGAAACAATTACTGGATGAGTCACTAGTTTCTCGTTTCCAAGAAGTGGAAATGGTAAGACTTCGGATTTTGGACTGAATGGAGAAGGGGCGTTATGCTTCCGTGGAAGAGTGTGTGTACTGAAGGATTCTGATCTGACGCGGTCTATTCTCCGGGAGGCACATGGTGGTCCTTATGCCATGCATCCTAGTGGGAACAAGTTATACTGAGATCTTTATGAGTTGTACTGGTGGCCTGGGTTAAAACGCGAAGTTACCGATTATGTAAGTAAATGCTTGACATGCCAGCAGGTTATGGCTGAGCATCAATTACCTTTTGGGTTACTACAGCAAGTTAAGATCCCACTATGAAAGTAGGAGAGGGTAACCATGGATTTTGTAAGTGGGTTACCTTTGACGCCTCCTAAGAAGGATTCGGCTCGGGTGATTGTAGACCGACTGACTAAGTTTGCCCACTTCATACCTGTTTGGACTGATTATTCGTTACAGAAGTTGGCCAAGTTGTATGTGGCTGAGATTGTAAGATTGCATGGTGTACCGGTTTCTATCATATCTGACAGAGATCCTAGGTTCACATCTCGGCTTTAGAAGAAGCTACACGAGGCTTTGGGTACAAGACTGGATTTTAGTACAGCGTTTCAGCCTTAGACAAATGGACAGTTTAAAAGAGTGATTCAAATATTGGAAGACATGTTGAGGGGTTGTGTGATTGATTTCAGAGGCAGCTGGGAAGATTATTTACCATTGGTAGAATTTGCTTATAACAACAGTTACTAGTCTAGTATTCGAATGGCACCGTATGAGGCATTGTATGGTCGTAGGTGTCATACTCCTACTTGTTGGACTGAGCTAGGTGAGCGGCGAATTCTAGGGCCGGAGCTAGTTGCTGATATAGAAGACAAGGTAAAACTGATTCGAGACCGATTGAAGGAAGCGTTGGATAGACAGAAGTCTTATCCAGACCTTCATCGGAAAGAGATCGAGTACGCTGTGGGGGATTATGTCTTCCTTAAAGTGTCACCGTGGAAAAAGATTCTAAGGTTTGGGCAGAAGGGTAAGCTTAGCCCTAGATTTATTAGGCCTTACCGGATTCTTAAGCGTGTAGGACCGGTCGCGTATCAACTTGAGCTGCCTCCAGAATTGGATAGAATTCATGACGTGTTCCATGTTTCAATGTTTAGGCGATACCGTTCTGATCCCTCGCATATCGTACCGATTGAGGAAATGAAGTTAAGCCTGACTTATTGATCGAGGAAGAACCAGTGTAGATATTGGCACAGTATGTTAAAGTTCTGAGGAAAAAATCAGTTCCACGAGTCAAGGTGCTGTGGCAAAATCACGGCGCAAAATAGGCCACGTGGGTGCCGGAGGAGGAAATGCGACATCAGTACCCTCATCTATTTTAACCAGGTAAATTTTGAGGCTGAAATTTCTTTAAGAGGGGTAGAGTTGTAACGCCCTAAAATTTAGGGTCTGTAAGTTTGTTGGGTTAACTAGTTTTACGTGATGGGGAGGTGGATGAATGGTTTGGGTGTGTTTAGGGGTGTAAATGAAGCACGGGGATCGGGTTTTAGCTTTTGCAAACTACTATTTTTTTCTCTCTCTTTAAGAAACCCTGGACGCTAGCCCCTAGGCCTTTTAAATAAATGTGGTGCTTCGCTAGCACAAGGAAGCCATGTGGCTTGGTGGCTTGTGGCGTGCTTTGGCTCCAAGAAGGACTGGGGTTCGAATCCCAGGTGCTACAGAGGACGTCATTTTGATGCATGACGGTGGCAAGAGTTTGTGGCGAATTCAAACTCTGCCGTATGGGAGTTTGAATTAGTCTGGGTTGTTGGGAGAAGATTGTGGAGGGATAAGGGGAGTGATTTGGGGAGAGTTTCAAGGAGTTGGTGGGGGAGTGTTGTAGCTGAATTGTACATCTTGTAGAAGCAAAACCGGCTAGGGGAGTTTGGTTAGCATTTTCGGCATTTTTGGTCTTGGGGTAAAAGCCGAATCCTGCTTTCTCTTTTCTAGGGTTCGTGTTTTGGCTCTTTTTGGGGGGCATAACCTTTTTTTTGTGCTGAACTTTCTCTCATTTCTCAGCCTAAGCCGATTGTGGTTTACCCTAATATCTCTCCTTCCCATTTCATCTTGCTACACTTTGTTTTGGCTACACCTTACTTTGATCAATTAACTCCATTTCTTTCCTCATCCATACTTTTGGTCTAAGTCGTAGCATCTTCTTGATCTTTTACTCATCCCCTAATTGTTTTGGTTTGTGTTTTCTTTCTTGAAGCCTTCGCCAAATATTCCCATATCTAGCTGAAACTCTCTCTTGTTGGATTAAGGTAAGTTACTCTTGGGTTGTCGAATCTCTTGCAATAGCCGAGCTTGGCTATTGTTTCTTCCATACGTATGCTGTGGTTGTGTCATTCCTTTCTCATCTTTTCTATGATGGTCTCCTTTTTAAACTTTCTACTTTATTGGTGTGCTCTAGGAGGGTGTTCTTGGCATTGGGTGTTTGACAGTGGTGGTTGCTGGAATAGGCCGAATATTGCTACTTCATTCTCTTAGTCTCTATTACGGTAAGTACCTCTCAAAGTTAAGTAGTTTACAATTAAGTTGGGTAAAATAATTGATGTAGTCCTTAATGCAGATTGTAAACAACTGGGTTGTGGAAGAAGAGGTGGTTTGATCCCTATTTGTGCTATCAAGGTAAGCAACTTGTTATGTGGTGTGTAAAAGGATGTTCTTGAATGGTTAATTCAAATGACTAAGACTGTTTGTGGAACTTTGGGTTGTCTAGGTTGGGCATGTAGAGTGCGTTGTTATTCTCTAATCAGGTGTAGTCGTACACCCAACTTTACTCTATGTTTAATGATGAACGTAGGTGTGTAACCACACCAAAGCTGTTGTAGATTGGCAAAAGCCAAAAAGCCGGAGCTTTAGCTTTTGAGGCCTTGCGAGCGTGTGATCGCTCGTGGGGTAAATCGAGCCCACATGTTATGGGCGGTAGACTATAAGACCGTTGCGTGCGTTTCATGGACTAGGCCCGTTATGGGCCTTGTTGGGCCGAGATGGGCAGTGCAGGCCCAATGGACTCGTGGGCCCCACACGGATAGGATATGCGATAAGTGACAAAGTATAGAATGGGACATGGAAACCGCGTTGACATGACTGAGCTTGAACTAAATGGGCCACCTAGGTGTGTAGGCCCACTTGGGCTGAGTAATGGGCCTTAGGCCCATTTACACCGTTTTGGCCATATGGGTTATCTGAGTCGTTCGAGACGACTGTAGACCTTTTGAAGGGTCGTTATCTGTACCGAGACCTTAAAATCAGTTAAATGACTGAAATACCTCTGAGGGGTAAAATTACTATTTTACCCTTAATTGATGAAATGACCTTTATAGTACTAGTGGTAGGTTAATTGGTGTGTGTATGACATTTATATGACTGGTTTTGAGTATGACATATTGCATACAGGTAATATTTATGACACGACATTTGCAATGGGTTGGGTTTATGATATGGAGGAAGTACTGTACTGGTGACTACGTCACGTTTATTATTACTGGTGGCTTGCCACACTTACTGCTACTGGCAGCTACGCTGTGTTATTATTACTAACAGCTTTGCTGCGGTTTTGGTGTGCTGGTTGGTTGGGTTGATTGATATCCCCACATGGTGTGTTGGTTGGTACAGGTGGTGTGCTGGATGATTTGGGGATGGGTTGCATTCTTGCATTATACTGAAACTGTATTGGGCTTAGGCTCACACTACTACTGTCTAAGGGTTAAGGCCTAGGCTGTACTAATACTGCCCAGACTGTTCTGCATGCATTGCTTTCTATAGTCTGATAAGGGATTATATACTGAGTTTTCATGAACTTACCCTTTCTTTTAATTGTACAGGTAATTCTCAACCTTAGACAGTTTGGAGCTGCGAGGGACTTGGGGTGGCCACACGATCATGAATGACTTTATTATTTACTGATTTTATATTTGGGTTTTGTTTTTGTAATAAGGCCATTTGGGGATTTAACTTATAATTGGGCTATGATCTGGTATTTATCAACTACTAGAGTAGGAACATCGGGTTTTCAAAATAATAACGTTTTTGGTAAGCAAACCTGCAACTTTAATTTTTATTAAAAACGAACGTATCGACTACTATACACGTTTTAAACAGCACGAAACACTAGGTATACACGGGCTTTAAAACTATAAAGGCTTTTATGACAACCGGTTTAACATCATAAACTTTTCAGGTTTTCGGGTAATTGATGTGGCACGTCAGATACAGTCGTAATGTCTAGGCCAGGTTTAGGGTGTTACAGGTTTATACCTTAGTTGAAATAGTGGTTTTGGGACCACAAATTCGAGTCATAGAAATGTTAAAATATTATTTTTTGTATCTTTGATGTGTGAATTAGCATGTGTGAAAGTTTCGTATGAAAATTTGAATGTTTGTGTGTCGATTTACTAAAAAGAGCCTAATTGCGTAAAAAGTGAAAGATGTGTGCTAGATGTTAAAAGTGCCTACTTAACTTGGCTTTATAATTGAGAGGTCCTGATGTGGTTATTATGCCATTTACATGTATAATGGACATAAATGGCCTTATTATATGTGTTTTTAAAATGGTTTATTAAAGGGGTAATTCGATCATTAGCATATTAAACTTATACTAAATAAAATAAAACATGTTAATGGATGAATCATTCATCCTTATTACCGAAAATCACAAGAAAAAGAAAAGAGAAAAACTTACCTAGGGTTCGACCTTGGTTTCCTTTAATTTAGGTATGTATTTTGATCGGTTTTCGATAATTTTTATGTTTTTGTAATCGTTGTTTCGTATGCTATCAAGCCCATGTCTCAATTTTTGATTTTTTTTGATTATTTTGAAATGTGCCATTGATGAAACTGTGAGTTTTGTGAAGTTAGTTGTTGATAAATGGAAGATATGTTTTGGGTTAACATGTGTTGTCTTTGGATTTTTGATGAATTTGAGTAAAATGGGCTAAATTGTAAAAATTATAAATTGAATGACTAAAATGTGAAGTAAATGAAATGTGTGGTATAGTATGTGTACTAGGAGAATTCGGCCAAGCATGAGTATATGCAAATTATGTGTATTTTGTGATTTTGAGAATTAAGGACTAAAGTGTTGAAATGTGAAAATATGAGGGCTAGTTTGTAAAATTCCCTAACTATGTGTCTATAGATTGTTTTGAATAATCTAGTGAATAAAAGGGTTAATTTTGAATACTTATAGAATAAGAAAAGAGGAATTCGGATTTAGACCGAGGGAAGTTGAAGGTTATTGAGTAAATAATCCGAGTCAACGACTTTGAGTACGAGGTAAGTTCGTAAGTAAAATATGATGTTATAAGTATATTTTGATGATTTGATTATACATGGATTGTATACAAATTTGGTTGGATGAATACAACAATAAATCAATTGTATTTGGCACTAAGTGTGAGATTCAAAAATAGCTTCGGCTATATGAGGCATTAAGTGTGCGATACTAAGATAGCTTCGGTTAATCGATACTAAGTGTGCGGATGTTAAAGCATGGTTAAACTTCGGAAAGTCTTAAAATATCCGAAGGATAGGTGAGAATGAAAATGAATAAATACGGGAAGGTTCAGGTATATATAATACCTATGTGATAGATGATGTTATGCATATAAAGTTTATTAAAGTGGTATAAACATATGAATTGTGTTGGCATATAATTGATAGATGAATTGAGAATTGATAAGTACTCATGTGTTGATGTTATATATTTTATAAAATGTTGATGATTTCTGGTACGAGCTTCCTAAGCTTTTGAAAACTTACTCTATGCATGTTTGCATTGTTTTATAGATATCGAAGCTACTGTGAGCTCGGGGATCACCGAGGATCGTCACCATACTATCGAACCTTATTTTGGTACTTTGAAAATGTATATATTAAAGTATGGCATGTATAGGCTAGAAGTGTTTAGATTCTGTTTTGTGTTTGTATATATATTTAGTCATGTGATATGGTTTCGTATGAATGTGATTATGATATGGTTTTGGTATAGAATTATTAGGCAATATTATATATATTTGATATGTTTATATAGGAATATAAAAAATGGTAAGATTGATAAACTTTTGGCATGTATTAGCTATGGTGATTCATAAGTTTTGATCATGAAATTTATACATATGTTTGGTATGATTTTATTTTAAATTTTTATCGATTTGGTTGATATAGTTAGATGGAAAATTTGTTGGCAATGTTATATCATGAATGGATTAGGTTTTGGTTGTGATTTGGTCATAAAATGTTGTGCAATATGTTTGGTTTGGTACTTGTAGGTTTGACCCAATTTGGGGTGGCAAGTTGGCTATTCAAATGGCCTATTTTTGTCCACACGGGCAGAGATACGGGCGTGTGTCTTAGCCGTGTGCTACACACGGCTATGTTGCATGGATGTGTCTCCCCTGGGGTACCCTACAATTGTAAGCCAGGCGCGAGCACGACCAAAGCACACGAGCATGTAGATGGCTGTGTGGCCCAATTCAGATTCAACCACGACTAAAGCACACGGGTGTGTCTTGTGGCCGTATGAATAAGTCAGTATGTATGCCTTGTTTTGACACGGTCTAGACACACGGGCGTGTCTAAAGCCGTGTGCGGCACACAGCCTATTCACACGGGCATGTGACATGTACTTGTTTGAAAAATGTTTAAATTTTGGAGAAATTTTGTATGTGTTCGATTTAGTCCCGACCCCTTTCTAATACATGTTTAAGGTCTCGATGACCTATATAAAGGACTCTATATTGATGATTGATCTTTAATGCTTCGGTGTTTATAAAATGGATGTTAATGTTTCGATTTTGTTTGGTAATGCCTTTAACCCTAGTTCGGCAATGGATACGAGTTAGGGGTGTTACAGAGATTGGTTGGGTCTATGCTGCATAAAGTTGTTGTTTGGTCCATTTCCTTGGTTGCTCCAAGAAATGTTGGGGTGATTATGCCATGAAGGATTATAGAAGTTGGACTGGGGTCCTTGTCCAATCCTATTTTGATGTGGGTTCCCTACATAGTATACTGACTCGGGATTCAATGGGCAACTCTCGAAAGAATGACCTTCCCCATAGTACATACATGAAACTATTCAAATGGATTTGGTGGCTGAGCTGCAAAATTATTAGCACCATTAGCGGTAAATTACTTTAACATAGAGGAAATAGACGATACTTGAGCTGATAACGAAGTGAGAGCATCAACTTCATGAACTCTGGCTACACGTCTTTCTGAAGCTGTTTGATTTGTTGGCCATTGATAGTTGTTGTTCGCGATCCTCTCGATGATATCATAAGCCTCATTATAAGACTTAGACAAAATTGCACCATTCACAGAAGCATCTACCATCAATCTTGTATGTGCATTGAGAACATTATAGAATGTCTCCAACTGGATACAATGAGGAATCCCATGATGAGGACACTTACGAAGAAACTCATTGAATCACTCCCAAGCCTCATACAAAGACTCGTCATCCAATTGTTGGAAAGTTGTGATCTCGTTCCTCAACTTAGCATTTTTGCTAGGCAGGAAATACTTAACCAAAAATCTCTTTGCTAATTCTTGCCATGTAGATATAAAACTTGGCGGCAATGAATTGAGCCATGCTCATGCTCGATCTTGCAACGAGTACGAAAACAATTTCAACCTCAGTGCGTCTTTAATCACACTGGCTATCTTGAATGAGTCACTCACCTCCACAAACAATCGAAGGTGGAGATGTGGATCTTTCGTTGGCATACCACTAAATTGGCCCACCGTTTGTAGCATTTGAAACATCACTGGTTTCAATTCGAATTGGGTTTCCTCAATATCTGTCCTTTTAATTCCTGGATTTAACTCATTGAAAAATGGCACAGTATATTGTTTGATGCATCGATCCCTATCATCGAAAATGAGGATAGGATTTCGTACATGTTCGGCTTCATTACCTTAGTCCTAATTTTGATTTCCAAGGTCCATCTCTTTCTGTCTTTGAGCTATTTGTTCACGTCTTCTTTGTCTAAAAGTTCACTCAATTTCAGGGTCTACTGGGAGTAAATCAATAATCCGATCTATGCTCATAAACACTTGGAAAGAAAATTACAAAATTAAAAAGAACAAGTTACTACTGTTAGAAATAACCAAATTGAAAATAAATAATTTCACAAAAAATGACTATGGCAATAGTTGACAATCCCTGGCAACGGCGCCAAAAACTTGTAACACTCGGGTTTGTGCAAGTGTACACAGTCATTATCAAGTAATAAGTAAGTATTCAGTTATCGTCTCCACAGGGATTGTATTTGTGCTAAGTCACTTAATTTGTAAAAGTGTATTAACAATTTGATAAATAAAAACAATATAATTGAGAAGTGATGAAAAATTAAGTATATGAAACTAAATGCAATGATCTCTAATGCAATTTATCCTAAGTATGCAAACTACATGAATGAGATAAATTTTAGCAGAATTAACACAATAAGCAACAATTATAACATAAATAATCTAGGACAATTACTTTAATTAAACTCAAATTATTATTAACATGCTTATCAATATTCGAAAAAACATTCCATCGCAACTCGATCTTTCATGAGTTTGGAAACCACATTAGGTCCTTTCGGAATCCTTTACTTAGTAACTACGCATTTTATTGATCCTTATTTACTAAGGGTTTTTTAGTATTCGTGCGAGGTAACAGGGACGTGTTAGGTTTTAAACAGTTTAATCACACAAATCTAAAAACTATGCAGATAACAGAGCCTGGTTAGGGATGTTATGTAACATGCAATTTAATCGGGTTAGGATCTAAATTGAGCATGCACATTTCAATTATGCGTCCATTAGCTGTCGTCTGGTTAGGATCGCTCAGCTAATTCAGGTGCATTTCAATCACGTATGAACGAAATACAGACTTGATTTTAATTGAAAACATGATCGATTCAGGCACAAATATTATAAGCATGAATCAAATAATTAATATTAAATCAAAGCAATCATCCTAGCTTAAATAAAATTAAGCTATCATTGTTGTAAATAAGAACAAAGAACACATAGAAAACATTCTTGAATTAAGTTAAAGTAAGAAAGATTAAACCCAATTCAGAGTGGCTGTCACCCAAGACTCTGACTGATGAGTGCTGCTTTGTTCCTTCGCTTTGCTACTTTACTGATGGCTCTCCGAGGTGGCCGACCAAGGGTTCTTTAAGAGGCTAATTTGCTCAAAATCTTTATGCAAAGATGATGATGGGGGTGAGGGCTAAGAAAGCTAAGAGAATTGAGAGTGGAGAAAATGATGAATGAGTCAGGGATGAATGAGGAATGAGGGATGATTGAAAAAGTGAGAAAGGGGCTCTTATTTATAAGTGAGGCATAGGAGTTAGTTTGCTAAAAATAGGAGTGTCCATCTTTCAAAACTCCTTCCAAGGGTGGCTGGCCATGAATTGAGGGAATGTGGCTGATTTTGCTTGATTCATGGTCAATTTGAATGCCACAACAACTCAGGACTAAGAGTCGGTCACCAGCAAATCTTTGGGCAAATCTCTGATTTCTTGAACTCTTCAAGGACCTTATGTAATTAAACCAAAAGATGGTTAATGAACCCCATATTCATCTGAATTTTGGGTTGACTTGGCCCTCCATTTGGACGGTTTTGTAATCAAATTAAAGCTCTCAGACCTGTCCAAAAATAAATCAATAAGTTAGAGGACCAAAGAATTAAATTTTACCAACTTAATTAAATTAATTAAAACCCAAATTATTAGCGAAATATTTTAAAATGAATTATTAAATATAATTTTATATTTTATTATTTAATTTAATCATACATGGCCCACTTTATGTCATAAAAATATAATATGCTCAATTTAATATAAATAAGCCATTTTATGCATGAAAACTATATAATAAAGCATAAAATCACATTTTAATAATTTCTATGTCTTGTTTTCATATTTTCACATATTTCATTAATTTATTAAACAATTATTTGGTTTTAACAACAAATTTAAGTAAAAAGGTGATAATTTATATAGGAAAAATCCGATATATTTTTCAGTTTACTGCTATGTACACCTTGTGTGTAAAACTTGAAAAGGATACGTACACTTTGAGTGTACCACTTGAAAAGGGAATGTACACCTCGAGTGTACGACTGGAAAAGGTTACGTCCGTTGGAAACTCAGTAATTCAATGGAAATAGTTTAATAAGTGATATAAGAAGAAATGATATGATGAGCTCATCTATGCATATTAGTGTTTTATACTAACTTATTGAATTAAATGATTGTGAATAGGCATTATTTGCTAAATTGGAAAGTTGATGGATGATTTGTTTATTGTGTGATTATTGCTGAATATGAGTGGTAAGTGTAGTTTTGGTTATATGAACTTACTAAGCATGTAATGCTTACTAGGTTTATTTTTCCTTGTTTAATAGTGCTCAAACCTCGTGAAGGTTGGATTCGGGTCGGAGCAATCATCACACTATCAACTCCTTGATCTTGGTATAAATGATGAATTTCTTTTGGTATAATGGCATGTATAGGCTGGTTTGATCAAATGATGGATTGATAAGTTGGTTTGTAATCTAGCCATTGGAATGGCTAGTAATGTGTATTTTGATGATGATATAGTATGGTATTATATGATAAATATTATATGCTTGATATGTTAATTAACATCTTTCATGAAAACATAAATTGTTAAAATATGTAAAGGTAAGTCTAAATGTATGTTTAGAGATAGAAATATATCAAATTGAATGATGGAAATTGGTTGGAATTGGTTGGTAAATGTATGTGAATTTTTGTGTAGGAAAATGGTTAAGATTGGGGTGAAAAATAGGGCTAGGAAATGACCTTATTTTTTCCACATGGGTAAGACACACGGACGTGTGTCTAGGCCATGTGTCCCCTGCACCTTAAGTTAACAAAACAAAATGCTCAGAAATGACCACATGGGCGTGTGTCCTTGCCGTGTAAAATCTGTAGTTATTTTTGGGAAATTAATTTTCCACACAGCCTAAGCATACGGGCGTGTGTCTTGGTCGTGTGCCCCTAATTTGTTAATGATGTCATAAATAGAGAGTTACATGGGCAAAGGACACAGGCGTGTGCGACGACATGGCCTACCCACACGGACGTGTATGGTACTGTTCATAAGTGAAATTTTGTGAATTTTGTGAAAAATTTTATGAGGTGCCAAATTAGTCCCGATTCGATTTTAATGCTTGTATTGGGCCTAGAGAGTCCAATTAAAGGACATTATACTAAATCTCAGAAAAAGAAAAGTAAATTATAGGTTTGATCTGTAAATGTTCTGTATTTATAAGTAATACTCTGTAACCCTATTCCGGCAACGGATACGGGTTAGGGGTGTTACAATCTCCTGCTGCAAATTGTTTGGGTTTCTTCAAACGAGCATCATGAAATTACGTTTTTGCTTCTTTATATAGTCGTGATTTCTCATAAGCATTCTGTCGCCATTCATCTAACTCATTCAACTGCATCAATCTCTTCTTACTGCAAGTTTGAGATAATAATTTAGAAATTTTATTGCCCTAAATGCTTTGTGCTCTAACTCAAATGGTACATGACAACTTTTCGTATAAACAAGTTTGTAAGGAGATGTTCCTATGGGTGTTTTAAAAGTAGTTCTATAGGCCCATAAACCGTCATCTACTTTCATCACCCAATCTTTCCTATTTGATTCTATGGTTTTCTCTAGGATGCGTTTAAGCTCTCGATTTGCGACCTTGACTTGTCCAGTAGTTTGAGGGTGATAAGGGGTAGCTGTCCTATGAAGCACTCCAAAATGCATATACACACATACGGCAATTTCAATTCATACTTTTCAACCATGAATTCTACTTATTCAACCATCATTTAAGCTACTTAACATATAACTAACATCTTCCCAAAAACTTATCAAGATAATACCAATTTAGCACTTGCCGAAAGGACACTTGTTCATTGATTCATGAATTTAAACCATGGGTTAACTATGCTATGTATTTATCCATTTAATTTCATAATCAATTACAAATAAAAATTGCATTACATACCTTTAAATGGAGATAACCATGGCCGAATGCCTTGGCTTCTTCTTCAGTATTTTTCTTTCCCAAATTCGGCAATCAAGAAAGAAAGATGAACATCTATTTTTTATCATCTTTTATTGTTTTACTAATTAATTTATTTCAAAAATAAAGCCATTACTTATTATAATACTTAAATAAAACATATATTATACATCAACCATCATTTATGGCCGGCCACTAACAAAATTTGTCCATTTGACATGCAAATCCCTCATGTCAACATTTCATGCATTATTTGGCACTTTAAAATTTACCTATCACACTTTCAAGTTTTATCATATGAGTCCTATCTTATAAATTTCACATACAAATGACAAAATCAAAGCATGAAACTTTCAGACATGCATTTACACATATAATAAACATAGAATTTAACAGTTAATTATTTTTATGACTCAGTTTTGTGGTCCCGAAACCACTTTCCGACTAGGGTCAAATTAGGGCTGTCACAATTCTCCCCCACATAAGGAATTTTCGTTCCCGAAAATCTTACTAGTGAATAAGTTAGGATATCGATCCTTCATAGTGTCTTCAAGTTCCTAAGTAGCTTCTTTAACCCCATGCTGAAGCCACAGTACCTTCACTAATGAGATTTTCTTATTTCGTAATTCTTTTACCTCACGAGCCAAAATACGAACCGGTTCTTCTTCGTAACTCAAATCAGATTGAATCTCGACCTCTGATGAATTAATTCTGTGCGATGGATCGGATCTATAACGTCGAAGCATCGAAACATGAAAAACATTGTGAATCTTTTCAAGCTCGGGGGTAGAATCAATCTGTATGTGACCGGTCCAACTCGTTCGGATATTTCATACAGACCGATGAACCTCGGACTCAATTTGCCTTTACGGCCAAATTTGAGCACCTTTTTCCAAGGTGAAACTTTAAGAAACACTTTGTCTCCGACCTGATATTCAATGTCTTTTCGCTTTAAATCTGCATACGACTTCTGACGATCTGAAGCTACTTTCAGACTTTCACGGATTACTTTTACTTTTTGCTCAGCATCTTTAATCAAATCAACCCCGAAGATTTTATTTTCACTAAGCTCGGTCCAAAAAAACGGTGTACGACATTTATGACCGTACAAAGCCTCGTAAGGTGCCATCTTAATACTTGATTGAAAACTATTGTTGTAAGCGAATTCAATCAAAGGCAAATACCGTTCCCATGAACCACTAAACTCAAGGATGCAACAGAAATAGGTACCCCGTGTAACCTCACAATCTGAGAAACATACAACTCGACTAGCTTGTCAAGTGAATAATCCGTACGTACGGGAATAAAATGAGCTGACTTTTTCAATCTATCAACAACAACCCAGATCGCATCTTTCTTGCTTGACGATAATGGCAACCCGGATAAAAAATCCATCGTGACTTGATCCAATTTCCATTTGGGTATCATGATCGGCTAAAGTAATCTTGAAGGCACTTGATGTTCCACTTTCACTTGTTGACATACCAAACACTTTGAAACAAAGTCAGAAATGTCTCGTTTCATACCAGGCCACCAAAATTGACGTTTCAGATCATTGTACATTTTCGTGCTACCAGGATGGACCGACATTCGGCTATTATGAGCTTCGTTCAAAATTATTGAAATAAGTTCTGAATTTCTTGGAACATACAATCGATTTCTGAACCTCAAACAATCGTTGTCGTCAATTTGAAACTCTCAATCCACATTCGAAACACATTCAGCTTGTTTAGCAACCAATTCATCATCGACTTTCTAAGTTTCACATATTTGATGAATCAATAACGGTTTGGCTTTTAATTCTGCTAGCAACACATTATCGGATGAAACGGACAAGTGAACATTCATCGCTCGCAAAGCAAACAGTGACTTACGACTTAAAGCATCAGCAACTACATTAGTCTTTCCTGGATAGTAGTCAATAACAAGCTCATATTTCAACAATTCAAGCCAACGTCTTTGTCGCAGATTCAAATCTCTTTGAGTCATCAAATATTTGAGGCTTTTATGATCCGAAAATACATGACATCTCTCTCCAAACAAGTAATGTCGCCATATTTTCAAAGCAAATACGATGGCAGCTAATTCGAGATCATGAGTCGGATAGTTTTTCTCATGTGGCTTCAATTGCCTCGACGCATAAGCCACAACTCGACCTTCTTGCATCAATAC
This sequence comes from Gossypium hirsutum, assembly GCF_007990345.1. Classification (NCBI taxonomy): domain Eukaryota; kingdom Viridiplantae; phylum Streptophyta; class Magnoliopsida; order Malvales; family Malvaceae; genus Gossypium; species Gossypium hirsutum. The sequence goes on from NC_053434.1 coordinate 29,308,564, forward strand.
ACAACCCAATCCATGTAATGATGCATCACTGTAAATGACAAACTCTTTACCAGATTCGGGCTGCACTAACACCGGGGCTTCCGTCAAAAGCGTTTTTAGTTGGTCGAAACTTTTCTTGCACTTTTTTGACCATTGAAACTTAATATCTTTCTAAAGTAGATTCGTTATTGGTGTGGCTATCATCGAAAAACCCTTTACAAACCGTCTATAGTAACCGTCAAGTCCCAAAAAGCTCCGAACTTCAGTAATATTTCTCGGGGGCTTCCAATCAAGTATGGCTGAAATTTTGCTCAGATCAACTCGAATACCCGATGTGGATACTACATGTCCCAAAAAGCTAACTTCTCTCAACCAGAACTCACATTTACTGAACTTAGCATATAACTGCTTATCCCGTAAAATCTACAGCACTAATCTCAGGTGCTCAGCGTGTTCAGTTTCATCGTGTGAATAAATCAAGATGTCATCTATAAACACAACTACAAACTGATCCAAATACTGTCTGAAAATTCGGTTCATCAAATCCATAAATACTGTAGGGGCATTAGTGAGCCCAAATGGCATCACTAAGAACTCGTAGTGATCGTATCTCGTTCTGAAAGTAGTTTTAGGTATATCTGAGTCTCGAACTCGCAACTGATAATAACTCGATCTCAAATCTATCTTTGAAAACACTGATGCTCCCTTCAGCTGATCAAACAAATCATCAATACGCGGTAACAGATATTTGTTCTTTATTGTCACTTTATTTAATTGACGATAGTCGATACACATTCTCATGGTTCCGTCTTTCTTTTTTACAAACAATACTGGTACACCCCAAGGCGAGAAACTCGGTCGAGCAAAACCTCTATCCGTCAACTCTTGCAACTGAGTTTTCAATTCCTTCAATTCCGTTGGTGCCATACGATATGGAGCTATCGAAATTGGTGTAGTCCCAGGTACAAGTTCAATACCAAACTCTACCTCCCGAACAGGTGGTAATCCCGGTAATTCCTCGGGAAAAACATCTGGATACTCACAAACCACTGGTACTGATTCAAGCTTCTTTTCTGATTCTTTACTATCAAGTACGTATGCAAGATATGCTTCACACCCCTTTTTTACAAATTTCTGAGCCAACATCGAGGATATTACTGCTGGTAACCCGTTCGTATCAGTAGACTCAACTCGGATTATCTCATCATTTGCACATCTCAAATCAATAGTCTTTCTTTTGCAATTCACAATTGCATCATGCACGGTCAACCAATCCATACCGAGAATAACATCAAATTCATTAAACGGTAAAAGCATCAAATCGGCCGAAAAACAGGAACCTCAGATTATCAAGGGACATTTCCTGCACACTTTATCGACTAGCACATATCGACCCAAGGGATTTGACACTCGGATCACAAACTCAGTAGACTCAACAGGTAGAGTCTTACTGGATGATAAAGTCTTACATACATATGAATGACTAGAACCAGGGTCAATCAAAGCAATCACATCAGTATCAAAGAGAGTGAATGTACCGGTAATAACATCAGGCGAAGAAGCATCCTCGCGTGCGCGTATGGCATAAGCTCTAGCAGGAGCACGAGCCTCGGATCTGGTTGTAGCATCTCTAGACCCTCTCTGATCATCGTTAGCATTCCCCGTATTCTTAGGTGGTCTACCTCGTACTGTAGTAGTATTCGGTTTTCCAATCTGATTCATATTTTTCTCGGATAATCTCGGGCAGTCTTTAATAAAATGGTCGGCTGATCCGCATTTATAACAGGAGCGGTCATGAAATCTACAGCTCTCCGAATGCCATTTTCCACAATACTTGCACTCGGTCCTATCCCATCGATCATTTCCAACACTGGCAACTGAAGTGGCTCGTGTACTCACATGGGGTCGATCGTGGTCTCGTCTGGAAAAACCCAAAGTGTTCTTTGACCGGCCTGAATCATCTCAAAATTTCTTCAATGATTGCTGAAAAGACTTTCCTAAAGATCTTTTACGAAATTCTCCAGCTTCGACATCAGCTTTTCTTTTCTCTTTACTAAGTTCTTCGGCTTTGCAAGCTCGCTCGACAAGTACTACGAACTCTCGTATTTCAGGAATGCCAACAAACATTCTTATATCTTCATTCAACCCGTCTTCAAAATGTTTACACATAATAGCCTCAAACGATACACATTCCTGAGCATATCTACTAAGTTTGACAAACTTCCATTCATAATCAGTAACCGACATAGAGCCCTGTTTAAGCTCAAGAAATTCTTTTCGTTTCTGATCGATGAACCTCTGACTGATATACTTTTTTCAAAACTCAGTTTGGAAGAACTCCCACGTCACCCGCTCTCTGGGTACAACAGAAACCAATGTATTCCACCAATAATAGGTAGAATCACGTAGCAAAGATATAGCACATTTCAGGCATTCATCGGCTGTGTAAGATAGTTCATCAAGTACCCGAATAGTGTTGTCTAACCAAAATTCAGTTTGCTCGGCATCATCACTATCTGTAGCTTTAAATTCAGTAGCCCCGTGCTTTCGAATTCTGTCAACCGGGGGTTTATTCAACCTCATCTGATCAATTACCGGAGGCATCGTGGGTGTAGGGGGCGTATTATTCAGATGTGGGGGGTTGTGGAGCAGCCGTATTAGTTCGAATGTATTGGTTGAACCAATCATTCATCACACTATAAAAAGCCTATCTAGCCTCATCGTTTTAATTGCTCACAATAGGTTGAGAGTCCATCGGCGCTGTCCCATGCGCGGAAGCAGGCGCTACACTCTCAACATCATCAGCTATCGCTCGATTGGGATCGAGATCCATTACTATGCGAAAACACATTTTTAACTGTCAGAAATCGTCACACTATCGTTTAACACTATATGGCATGTAAAGCTAAACTCATACACGCTACATTAGTTCTAGAATCGAATAAACCATAGCTCTGATACCAATAAAATGTAACACCCTTAACCCATACCCGTCGCCGGAGGGTTAAAGAGTATTACCATATACAAAAGAGTCATATCAAGATAATTAGGTATAGTGATTCATTCTTAAGTTCAATTCACATCAAACATTGAAAATATTAATCAAATCTCAACCACACATTCACATTAACCATTATATTTTCAAGGCTTATTATATTTTCAAGTACATATCAAATTTTATATAGCCGAATATACATATATATTTAGCTCATCAAACCGATACTTAATCATATTTTCCCCTAACACAAATGTATTCGGCAATGACCACAACTATTTAACCAACTTTAAAAACAAACTACAACATTTTAAATTCATCTTATTCCTTCCCCCCTTTTGACCGAATGTACATATCAAATGAAAACTCAACTAAACAACAACATTTTTCTTTCCAAAATGCATATACACACATACGGCAATTTCAATTCATACTTTTCAACCATGAATTCTACTTATTCAACCATCATTTAAGCTACTTAACATATAACTCACATCTTCCAAAAAACTTATCAAAATAATACCAATTTAGCACTTTCCGAAAGGACACTTGTTCATTGATTCATGAATTTAAACCATGGGTTAATTATGCTATGTATTTATCCATTTAATTTCATAATCAATTACAAATAAAAATTGCGTTACATACCTTTAAATGGAGATAACCATGGCCAAATGCCTTGGCTTCTTCTTCACTATTTTTCTTTCCCAAATTCGGCAATCAAGAAAGAAAGATGAACATCTATTTTTTTAATCATCTTTTATTGTTTTACTAATTAATTTATTTCAAAAATAAAGCCATTACTTATTATAATACTTAAATAAAACATATATTATACATCAACCATCATTTATGGCCGGCCACTAACAAAATTGGTCCATTTGACATGCAAATCCCTCATGTCAACATTTCATGCATTATTTGGCACTTTAAAATTTACCTATCACACTTTCAAGTTTTATCACATGAGTCCTATCTTATAAATTTCACATACAAATGACAAAATCAAAGCATGAAACTTTCACACATGCATTTACACATATAATAAACATAGAATTTAACAGTTAATTATTTTTATGACTCGGTTTTGTGGTCCCGAAACCATTTTCTGACTAGGGTCAAATTAGGGCTATCACAGATTTAGTGAGGAGATAATGCAGAGCCGAATGGTCAGTGCAAACGACAACTTTAGATAATATTAGATATGGTCTAAATTTATCGAATGCAAAAACCACAGCTAGTAATTCTGTTCTAGTAGTCGTGTAGTTTTCTTGTGTGGCTCTCAATGTTTTGCTAGCAAAATAGATTAATTGAAAATGCTTGTCTTTTCACTGTCCAAGAGCTGCACTTACTGTAAAATCACTCGCGTCGTACATTAGTTCAAATTGTAAATTCCAATCAAGTGCAACTACAATCTGAGCATTAATTAGTTTATCTTTAAGAGTATTAAATGCTACTAAACATTCCTGATTGAAATCAAAAGGCACATCTTTTTCTAGCAAATTTGTTAAAGGCTTAGCTATTTTGGAGAAATCTTTAATAAACCTTCTATAGAACCCAACATGTCCTAAAAAGCTTCGAATGGGGAGGTTATTTTTTAATTGTTTCAATTTCCGCTCTATCAACCTCAATCCCTTTATTAGAAATTTTATGGCCTAGCACAATCCCTTATCGAACCATAAAGTGACATTTTTCCTAATTAAGTACAAGGTTCATTTCCTTACATCTCATTAGAACTCATTTTAAATTTTTAAGACAAATATGGAAAGAATTACTGAATACCGAGAAGTCTCCGTAAATACCTCCATAATGTCTTCTACGAGTTCATCAAAAACATCCAACATGCATCACTAAAAAGTAGCAGGAGCATCACATAATCTATAAGGCATTCTTCGGTAAGCAAACGTACCATATGGACATGTAAATGTCATTTTTCTTGGTGCTTAGGAGCTATTGGGATTTGGAAGTAGCCAGAGAGTCCATCTAGGAAGCAATAATAAATATGTCCAGATAATCTTTCCAACATTTGATCAATGAATGTCAAAAGAAAGTGATCTTTTCTTATGGCATCCTTTAACTTCCTATAGTCAATGCAAACTCTCCATCCCGTGACTTTTCTTGTAGGAATCAACTCATTCTTCTCGTTTGCTGCAACAGTCATGCCTCCCTTCTAAGGAACAACCTACACAAGGCTTACCCAAGTACTGTCAAAAATAGGATAAATAACTCCACCATCTAGAAGTTTAATTACCTCAGTCTTAACAACTTCTTTCATGTTAGGATTCAGTCATTTTTGAGCCTACAAAAAGAGAGACTGGTCCATTTAATGTCAGAAATCTTCCAAGCTATGGCTCTTTTATGCTTCTTCAATACTTGAAGTAACTTATCTTTCTCATTTGGCTGCAAATCTAAAGCAGTAATCACTAGTAATGTAGAATTATTTCCAAGGAATGCATATTCTAAGTGATTTGGTAACTGTTTTAGTTCTAATTTAGGAGGTTCTTCAATAGAGGGTCTTAGTTTCAATTCATCGTTTACCTCAATATCCTCATAATTCTTCTATCTCAATGAAGACTCATTAGAATCTAAATCAGCTTTTGTCTTACCTATCACAGCATCACCATCATCTACCTCCTCTCCTTAAACAAGACACAGTTCTAACGTGTCCTCATGAACAATTTTCTATAAAGAATCTTGAATAATGTGATCAATAGAATCAATAAAATAACAGGAATAATCTTGTTCTCTAGAGAATCTCATGGCATCATAGATTTTAAAAATAATCTCTTCATCACCTACCCTAAGCACAAGTTTGCCATCACCCACATCAATAACAGCTCTAGCAATGGCTAAAAATAGGCAACCTAAAATTAAAGGCACCTCAACATCCTCATCCATGTCAAGCACAACAAAATCAACAGGGAATATGAATTTATCTACTTTTACAAGCACATCCTCAATAGTACCCCTAGGATATTTAACAGATCTATCAGCTAATTGAATACTCATTCTAGTGGGTTTTGGTTCCCCAAGACCAAGCTGCTCGAACATTTTATAAGGCATCAAATTAATGCTAGCACCTAAATCAGCTAATGCCCTATCAATATTTAAACTACCAATTAAATAGGGAATAGTAAAACTTCCTGGATCTTTCAGTTTGGTTGGCAGTTTATTTTGAAGGTAAGTTCCACTGTAGACAGCTTTTCAAACTTCCTTTTATTTGTTCGAAACTCCTTCAAAAATTTTGCCTATGTAGGCATCTGCGAAATAGCTTCAACAAAAGGTAAGTGTAACAACCCCCTAGTTCGAACAGTGGTTTTGGGACCAAAAATTCGAGTCAAAAAAATATTTTATTATTATTTTCCGTGCTTATAATATGCAAATTGATATTTGTGAAAAATTTGTGATTTAATTTTGTCGTTTGTGTGCTCAATTTATAAAAAGGACTTAATTACGAAAAATGTAAAAGTGGCTAGCTATTTGTTAAAAGTAATTAAGTACTATGTCTTATTAAAGGTGAGGTCCTTATGATGCAATTAGACAATAACTAAGGTTAATGGACATTAATGACCATCCATTAAACGATTTTATAATGTTTTAAGTAAGGTTAATTTGGTAATTTAATTAATAAGTTATAATTTAATAAACTAAAATGAAATATGGCTTCATAATCATCTTCATCAACCGAAATAGAAGACAAAGAAAAATAACTATCTAGGGCTCGACCATACTAAAGCTCAATTGAAGGTTCGTTTTTGTTTCGTTTTTGATAATTTTTACGTTTTTGTGATCGTTGTTTAGTAATCTTTCAAGCCCATGCCTCAATTTTTGAATTTATTATGATTTTGAGTTGTGTCATTATTGGTAATGTGAGTTTTATGAAGTTAGATGATAGAAAATGAAAGATATGTGTTAGATTACTATGTTTTGTATTGGGGTTTTTTATGAATTTGAGTATTTTGGACTAAATTGTGAAAATGAGAAATTGAAGCGCTAAAATATGAAATAAATGAAATATATGGACTTATATGAGCTAAAGGAAAATTTTAGGCTAGGCATGTGTGAAATGAAATTATGCATATTTTGTGATTTTATGAAATAGGGACTAAAATGTTAAAATGTGAAAATGTGAGGGCTAATTTGTAAAATGCCCTAAATATATTGAATTGAGTGAATTGTTGAATAAAAGAGTTAAATTTGGATTTATATAGATCAAGAACCAAAGAAAAACGTAATTAGATCGGGGAAAGTCGAAAGTCGTTGATTAGTCGTTCGTTTCTGTTCATTTCCGTACGAGGTAAGTTAATATACAAATAAATCTGTTTGAATTGATTTTCATATTTATATGATATTGAATTGTGATGAATGATTATAGAAGTTGAATATGTGAAATGGAAAAAGTTTCAATAATGTAACGACGTCCGAAAGCCCTATACGAACCATAGGAATAGTTACGATACATATGTCATGACATAGGATTCTGATATGTGATTTCGTGTAAGACCACGTATGGGATGTTGGCATCGATCTGAGATTTATGTGTAAGACCATGTCTGGGACATCAGCATCGTATTTTATTTCGTGTAAGACCCTATCTGGGACAGTGGCATCGACATTTGATTACATATAAGACCACGTCTGGGACGTTGGCATTGTACGAGTTTTCCGAGCTATCCGATTATCTTTAATGATTCCGAATAGTTCATCGGGCACTTTGAGAAATGAATAACTATGTGAATGTATATCCGATTTAGGTATGTTTGAAATGTATAACATGATTGAGAATGAAAGGTAGGTATTTGTACAATTGGGTACATATGATATATGTAAGAGAATTATGGTTAAATGAGCTATAAGAGACTTATGGATATGTAAATATATTTTGCCATAAGTTATATGAATGGTTTGGTTCTAGAAATGTGTTATGTGATAAGTTATTTGTTTATGGCTTATTAAGCTTTTGAAAGCTTACTTTGTGTGTTTTTCATCTATTTTATAAATATCGAAGCTACTGAGAGCTCAGGGATCGTTAAGGATCATCACCACACTATCAAACTTATCTTTGGTACCTTTTTAAAGTGTAAACATTAAAGTATGACATGTATAGTCTAGATAAATTAAGATATGTTTTGGAGTCATGAATATTTAGCCATGTGATATGGCTTTCTAACATCCCACCCCGTACCCTATGTTGGGACGGAATAGAAGGCGTTACCTACCTTGAACACATGCATTCCTACATTTCTGAATCATCAAGACCTAGTCAAATTTAAAATTTTTTTCTAAACTTCTTCAATATGGCCTACGAGATTCCAAACATTCATTTAAAAACCAATCAGGACCAATTCGGGTCTTTCAACGAACTTGAAAAATAACACTAGACATAGGGGCACATGCTCGTGTGGGAGGGGCAACACGTCCGTGTGACCAATTCGACATGGTCGTACTGTTGGCCTTGTGGCTCACACGGCCTAAGCATACAAGGACACACCCGTGTCCTTTACCCGTGTGAATTAATTTCAATTTGGAACCTACAGGGGTTTTCACACGGCCTGGCACACGCCCGTGTCCATGGCCTGTGTCCCTCACATGGCTATAACACGCCTGGGTCTTAGCCCGTGTGCAAAAACCTAGACATTCTATTTCTGACATCAGCAATTCTTAAGGGTCACACGGCTAAGGCACATACCCATGTGGTAGGACATGTCCTTCATACGGCTGAGACACACGACCGTGTCTCTGCTCGTGTGTTTACTACCATGCATACTGACCTGTAAATTTTACGTGCAGGGGACACACAGTTGGATCGCACGACCGTAGGACATACCGTGTGTCTACCTGTGTGGGAAAAATAAAGGCTATCTACCAAGACTCTTTATCACCCTTACTCACATAACCTACACAAAATCAATCAACACCAATACAAGAATGATCCACATAACTAAAACAGCCATAATAGATAACGTTTCACATATGCAATATACTCATCCATGAAAGTAACATCTTTTATGTATATATAATAAAATAAATATTAGCCCTCATTCAAGGCTTTATACAAAATAAAGGGTTTTAGCCCAAGCCAACACATTTGGCCAATTCCCAATGACACAAAAACATTAAAGCCTAAGCCCTATACATGCCATAATCAAAACAAGTAATCTAACTATACCAAGTGCTTTGGCTGATACTATGATTGTTGGCTCTGACATCCGTTAGTCCTCGAGCTATTTAGGCGGCACTATAAGAAAATGGAATGGAATAGGGTAAACATAAAGCTTAGTAAGTTTCATGCAATAAATATAACAACAACTTTACCATTCATCATCATACTCATAGTACTTAAGTAGGCATAAACACAACTTACTCATCACTAGCCAATACATTTCACATAGCATATATTGAGCTCACATCTCATACATTTCAAATAGGTACCTGTACCAATCACAGCATGGTTATACTTTGCTTGTTTAACTTAACCTGTGACTTTTACCGTTGAACCATTCAGAATGCTATCAGATATTCATTCAGTCTTAAACATAAGGTATAATGCCGAGGCCATGTCCCAGACATGGTCGTACACTAGCTTACACGTCAAGTCGATGCGATGTCCCAGAAATGTTCTTACACTGACTTTAACATATCTCTGCTGATGCCATGTCCCATACATGGTCTTACACTGACACATCTTGTAGCCGATGCATGTCCCAGACATGTCTTACACTGGCTTACATCTCGAGGTCGATGCGTGTCCCAATACACTAGCTCTCGTTTCAATGCCGATGCCATGTCCCAGACATGGTCTTACACTGGCTCTCGTAATATGTCCGATGCATGTCCCGGACATGTCTTACACTAGTACACAATTAACCTAAATGTCATGGCATGAATATCCGATTTGTTCTTAAGGTTCATCCGGAAGTTCTACTATCCCAAGATTCATCATTTATGATCATTTTCACAAACAAGAAATTTATACTATATCAATTCAAATACATATAATAACAATGTAATTGTATTAATTACATACAACTTACCTCGGTATACATAATGTAGGCTACTCGTTCGGCTTAGTCCACTTACTTTGCTTTTCCCCAGTCTAGGCCTAGATTTTGCAATTTTTGATCTATAATGATAAAAATTCACAAATTTAATCATTTTAATGATCTAGGTACTCAACAATTTATAATTGGGCAAAATAACCATTTTGCCCCTATACTCTTGCAAAATGACCATTTTACCCCTAGGTCTAAAAATCAATTTTTATCGAATTTCTTCATATCTTAAGCCTAGCCAAACCCTTTTTACTCTTATAGAAACCCAAAATTTCCATTATTTCTCACATCTATCATCTAATTTTTAACTTATGCAAAATGGTACCTAGTTAAGGTTTCCTTGAAAACTACTTCACAAAACTTTTTTATTACACAACCATAACTCATATTCTTCCATAAAATTTCAGAAAAAAACATGTTTACTATCATGGATAAACCATAAACTTTCAACCATTTAGCAAAATAGTCCCTTCATTTGAAAGCTCATGCTACAAGGTGTCCAAAAATACAAAAATCATCAAGAAAAACTATCAAAATCACTTACTTGTGAAGGAAAAGAGCGGCTAAAATTTTTCAAGCTTCTAAACCCTTATTTTTCTGGTATTTTCAGTGGTGAAGAAGGTGAGAAAAAGATGACACCTTTTCTTCTTTATTTTATTTCATTTTGGTCAAATAATTTATGAAATTTCTACCTAATTTTGACTTTCTCCATCTTTTGTCTCCTATGGCCGGCCATCACCTTTCCAAGGGTCTATTTGTCCTTCAAAGACCCCCAATTTTGGTTCTCTAGCTATTTAACACCCTTAACTATGAAAATAGGACTTTTGCACTTTATGCGATTTAGTCCTTTTTCACAATTAAGCATGAAATCGCTAAAATTAACTCACCAATATTTTCATACTCTCATATAATCATGCCACAACTCATAAAATAATATTAAAAATAACTTCTCCACCCTCGGATTAGTAGTCCCAAAACCACTGTTCCGACTAAGCCCAAAATCGGGCTGTTACAGGCTTGGTTTTGGTTGTGTTTATAAATGCCTTTGGAATATAATCTATGTGATACAATATTGCCAATATGATGTGTTCATGGATTGCCAAAGAGAATTGGTCAATTTGGTAAGATTTTGGTATGTGTCTATTTGAGGAATTGGTAAGATTATGGCATGTGATTGAATGGAGTAAATTGAGGTTATGAAAAATATGTTTTGGTACGAATTTGGATTATGATTTGGCATGATTTTAGTTTGGATATAAGTATGAAACTGGCTGTTAATGATATGGCATGAATGGTGCATGTTTTCATTATGTATCGGTTGGAATTTAGTATGAAATGTTTTAGGTTTTGATCTTGTAGGGGGACCCAAAATTTGGGTGGCAAGTTGGCTTTCTAAATGGCCTATTTTTTGCCCACACGGGTAAGGACATGGTCGTGTGTCTCTACCGTGTTGCTTGAGGGTCATTTCAAAATGAGCCTGGGTAGGCCTCACAGTCGCACACACGGGCGTATGCCAAGCCGTGTGGCCAAATCAGTTTCGAGCACGGGCTAGACACACGGGCGTGTGACTAGCCTTGTGACCGAGTTAGTAGCCTTTTTAATTTTCACACGGCCTGGCACACGAGCATGTCATCTGGCCATGTGGACTAGCCTATATGTATGCTCTGTTTCGCCATGGCCTAGACACATAGGCGTGTTTAATGCCGTGTGAGGCACACGGCCTGTTCACACAGGTGTGTGACCTTTATAACTTAGAAAAATTGTTTAGTTTCAAAAAATTTTGTATGTGTTTAGTTTAATCCCAACCTCTTCTTAATGCATGTTAGAGTCTCTTTGACCTAAGAAAGGGACTTTATGTTGTTATTTGACTTTGATATGATAATGTATGACTTTTGATTGTGTAATGAATGCGAAATGTTTTGATATGTTTGGTAATGCCTCTTAACCCTAGTCCGGTGATGGATACGGGTTAGGGGTGTTACAGTAAGGTAATATGCAACTGTTTAAAAAGTTCAAGAAATTTACAGAATTGTGCATCCATGCCATCTTTCTTCAACTTTGCCAGATATGGGATGGGTGGTTTATATTCGTTAAGTACCGGTGTTACATTCACTTCGGGTTTGACCTTCTCGTCCTTTTCCTTATCAGACTCTTGCAGCAAGTTCTTTTCAGGTTCAGTTAACACTTTCCCATTTCTTAATGTAACTGCTTTCACATGCTCTCTTGGATTGGGTTCAATGTTACTAGGCAAACTACCTTGTTGCCTTTCTGAAACTAATTTAGCAAACTGCCCAACTTTTGAGCCCTTGAATTGATGCTTGCTAATTTTTTAAAGTTGTTTTGATGTTTTGGAAACAAGTCTCTGACACTGAAATAATTTTTTCCAATATCTCTTCAAGGTTTGGTTTCTTTTCCTGTCAATAAGGTTGTTACTAAAAGCCCAGAGGGGGTGGTGGTCTTTGATTTCCTTGACCTTGGCATGAGAAATTTGGGTGGTTCCTTCAACCTGCATTGTAAGTATTACTGTAAGGATTATTTTGAGGTCTAGGATTATTACCTATATAATTCATTTGCTCATTTTTCATGCTAGGACCGTAGGCTAAATGTTCTGAATTGCTTATTCCACCTCCACTTGTGTCACACTGCATCACCAGATGTACCTGCTAGAACCACATAAACCATCAACCTTTTAATTTAAAAGTTCTACCTAATTTGACAACATGGTAACCGCATCAACGTTAAAAACATCGGCTGCTTTTGTCGTGTCCTCATGACTTGCCACTGAGAATTATTCAATGACATCTCCTCTATGAACTCATAAGCTTCCTCAGGTGTTTTATTATTTATAGTACCACCGACAGCTGCATTGGTCATTTGCCTAGTTGAGGGGTTCAAACCATTGTGGAAAGTCTAAACCTATAGCCATATGAGTAACTTTATACCTCACAATAAATCTTTATACCTCTCCTATGCATCATATAAACTTTCTAAATCCATTTACATAAAGGAAGAGATATCACTCCTCAATTTCGCTGTCTTAGCTGGTGGAAAGTACTTCAGCAAAAAATTTTGGTCATTTGGTCCAACTAGTGATAGAACCTAGTGCTAAAGAGTTCAACCACTGTTTAGCCTTATTCCTCAATGAAAACGGAAACAACCGAAGGCAAATGGCATTGCCAAAAATGCCATTTATCTTGAAAGTATCACAGAATTCTAAGAAATTGGCCAAATGAGTATTTGGGTCTTCATCCTGCAAACCATCAAACTAAACAAACTGTTGAATCATTTGAATAGTGTTAGGTTTCAGTTCAAAATTATTTGCAGCAATAGCAAGTCTAACAATACTCAATTCTGCCCTAGTGAGAGTGGGCTTAGCATAATCGTACATCGTGGAGCAGGTTTTGGATTTGGAGGATTCACAGGGAGTAGTTGATCATTCTGATTGTTAGCGACCTCCTTAGTAGCATCCTCTTGCTCTTCCTCTATACTTTGTCGATTCTGTCTCGCCTCTCTAAGGTTTCTACGAGCAGTACTTTCAATTTCGCTGTCAAAATGCAATGGTCCCGACGGATTTCTTCTAGTCATAAACTAAAGAAACCTGCCAAAAGAAAATAAAAAAACTTAGTAATTAAAAATAAAACAAAAACAAAAATAAAATGCAATAAAATAAAAATAGCTAAATTAATAAAAATCTAGCGTTCCTAATATCTTCATTCCCCGACAATGATGCCAAAAACTTGATGATGTCACGAACTAACTAAAATAAGACAAAGGCAAGTGCACCTATCGAATGGTAGTATAGCTACGATGAGTCAGGAATATCATTTCCATGATGACTAAAAGTACTAGTAGTTACTATCTTTTTATTATCTAGCCTATAAATTGAAGGGAATTGTTTTAAAATCTAAACTGATTACTAAGTGACAGAGAGCGAATTGGGAAAATAATCGAAGAAAACTTATGAGAGAGACAATACCCAGGAAAGAATCCACCTAGACTTCACTTATTATTCTAAATTTGAATTAAACAATTTATTCATTTGTCTTGATCCGTAGAAATCCCTAAATTATATTATATGAAATGGCACCATTTTTGTACCTTAGTTTTAGATGTTAAACGGCGTCGTTTAGGCACTAGACCCACGTGACCCAACCCGACCCACCTAGCTTGAGGATCCGTGTGTTTCTGTTAAAAGGGTTATTTACCCTATTAATCCTTCCGCATTTGCGGCGTGTTACAATCTGATCCCCTTTCCTTCTTTTTATAATTTTACAAATCCGACCACCTGATTTCTCTTGTGATTCAATTTTGTCCTTGGCACGCTGATCTTCCAGAGAAAGGACATTGTCCGCATGTTGGCATATTTGGCTATTTAGTCCTTACCTTTTTTCGCACTCTTATTTTTCTCTTATTTTGCTTTTATTAATTAAATTTGTTGCAATTTCGACCCCTAATTTTATCCTATTTTCAATAAAGTCTTTTAATTAATGTATTTTATCATTTGCTTATTAATTTTTTCTATCATTATTCATTTTAGTTAATATTATTTTATTTTTATACCTAGTATTTACCCTTTTCATTTTTTAATTTTAACATTTCTGTTAGTAATATTTTTAGAATCCCAAATTTAGTTTTTATATGTTCTATTTACTTTTTTATTATGTTCTCTCTATGATACTATTACCATTATTTTTTTTTGATTTCAAATTATATTCATGATTTCATTTCACCTTCATTTGTTTCTTTATTTTTGATCTTTTACAAATTATTTTCTTTTATATTTATTCATGTTTTCGTCTCCATTATTCGATTGACATCGTTCCTTATGTGCATGTGTTAATACTATTATCATGGTTATTATTGGTTTTATTTATCATAAGATAGAGCTAGTTAGTGTTAAAATAGTGTGTATTATATGATTCCCATGTGTTGTTTTATTAATGTATTCATCATTATTATCCTTTGATAAAATAATATTTTATTCACACATCGTTTTAAAAATAAATTTATTAACTCATAAAGAAGGAAAACTTTAAAAAGTAGTTATATTTTGGCGTTTTGGAGATTCGAGGAAAATTGTGCCCTAACTTACGAGGTTTTGATTTTTCTCTTTGAACCTAAATCGTCAAAGATTCGTCTGAAGCTCGAAATATGTGCTTTTTTAATAAAAATAAAGGTAATATTCCACGTTTAGAAACTTGAGAAGGTCGTGCCCTAACTTACGGGGTTTCGGTTTTCCTCATTAGATTTAAACAGCCGAATAACCTTTTAAAAAAACCAAAGTACGATTTTTTTAAAAAAATAAAATTAAAAGGAAAGCTTATTTTCGAGGGTTCAAATGTCGTGTCCTAACTTAGGAGATGTGACATTTTGACATCTCGAGATGAGAGGGCCTTTAATGCTCGTTTTAATTTATTCAAGTTTTTTTAGAGAGGATCGTATTTTAAATTCCTTTTCGAATTTTTAACCTTCGACACTAAGACATCGACTAATCAATTAGGTACCAATTTTGGGCGTATCGAGGGTGCTAATCCTTCCTCGTGCGCAATCGACTCTTGAACTTGTTTTCTGAATTTCGTACTCCAAAATTATCGTTTTAGTAAATTTGAATTTTTATTAAAATGATTAATTAAAGGTGATCCAATCACACCCAATAAAAAGGATCGGTGGCGACTCCATTTTCGGCTTTCTTTTACATAAAAGTTGACACCGTTTTTCACAATAAAAAATGGTTTTGACAGCTTGGCGACTCCACTGGGGACACGAGAGAGTGTAGCCGTAAATTGATTAGTTTATGTCTTTTTATTGAAAATTAAAAATTCAATTTAAAATACAATCCTTTCATTGCATTTCATCTGTTATCTTTTTCATAATACTTGCTTTGTTGGTTCAAGTCTCTAAATATTTCTGCACATTGCATTGCATGACCGTTCGGTCCTACCCTTTAAGTGGGAGTGAAAAGTTAGTCCTTCGTGAGGTTTTCACCTTCGTATAGGATAGTGGATCGCTTTTGAGATTCATTAGTAAGTATGTCTTCATGAGATTTTCATCTCCGTATAGCCATAGGGAAATGTATTCCCCTAAATCGAACTCGGTCTATATGAGCCTATAATGGATGAAGATCGAGGAATCTGCTGGTTCAGGAACCCTGTCTTTAGAACTTGATCGTGTGTGATTCATGATAAATTTTATAATTTATGAATGTCCGTTCTTGAAAATTAACTATTATCATGAAAAAGGCAAGCGCACCTTATCGAACAGTAGTATAGATTATGGCAAGACCGGGATGTCGAACCTAAAGGAACTAAAAGTACTAGTATTAACTTTCTTTTTATTATCTAGCTTGAAAATAAAGGGGTTTATTTTATCTAAACTAATTACTAAACTAAGAATGCACAGAAAGTAAATTGGGGAAATAAATTTTGGGAAAACTGAATGATTTGGACAATACCCAAGGGAAAAATCCACCTAGACTTCACTTGTTATTGACTCTGAATCAGACGATTTATTCACTTGACTTGATCCGTAGAAATTCCTAAGTTATATTATTATCTCTCTCGAGACTAACAATATCTAACCCTATGTTGATTAATTGAAATCTCTTTCTAATTAAAACCCCTAGTGTTGCATTAACTCGATCTATGGATTCCCTTATTAGGTTTCACCCTAATCCGGCAAATTATGTCACTCTATCTCTAGGCGTGCAACCAAGTCCGCTTAATTATATTAGATCTACTCTTAGACAGGGACTTTTGCTCCTCTGAATAAGCACATTAATACTTGAATCAATATCCTAGAATATTAAAGCAAGAATTTAGAACTCATAATTAAGAACAAGTCAAATATTTATCATATAATTCAGATAATAATAACAGGATCCGTCTTAGGTTTTATTCCCATTAGGTATTTAGGGAGTTTAGTTCATATTTATGAAAGGAAACATCTCAAAAGAATAAAGATAACAAAACATAAAGAAAACCCAAAACTCCTAAAGGAAATTGAAGGTAGATCTTCAGTCTTGAAGATGAATCCAGCTTCTGAGATGGATCAATCGGTTTTCTTCGAGTAATTCCTTGCCTTCTACTCCGTGTGTCCCCTCTAATCCTCCTCTAGTGTGTTTAAATAGGCTTAAGAATGCATAAAAGCCCTCAAGAGTGGCCTTTTCCGAATAGGACTAAACTTGGGCTCTACAGGGACACGCCCGTGTTTGATTTCTTCAATCGTGTTCAAGGCTGTTAAATAGACACAGGCCTGTGGTCTACCCTTGTAAGTCGTGCTCGATTCTGCTAAAAGGACACAGGCGTGTGGTCTACCTGTGTAAGGAAGTCCAAGCTGTGTTAGAGCTTGCTAGAACTACACGGGCGCGTGGTTTGCCCGTGTACGAAAGTCCAGGCAATGTTGATTTCACATGTTGGTCTATTTTCTCCGTTTTTGGCCCGTTTCTCGCTCTTTTTACTCTCCTATGCTCACTTAAGTATAAACCATGAGATTAAAGGATTAGAAGCATCGAATTCACCAAATCTAAGGATAAATCATCCAAACATGTGCTAAGCATGGGATAAAAATATGTATAAATTACGGTTTATCAGAACCAAACCACATGTAGTAAACTATAGGAGCCCACCCTAGGTAGAGCTACACCAAACCTTTAGTGATTATCCTAATAGGTGTTCTTCTTGTTATCTCTTACTTGCTTTAATTTCATATGAATTGTACTAACTTGTGTTGTTTTTCTTATGATTGCATGGCATTTCATCATAGAAAAGGTGTCGGTTCAAGTTCGATTACTAAATAAAGAGGTTGTCATGGAGAACAAATTTTTGATAAGGTAGAGGATAATGCGGCTGTCCGTACAAGGTCGGAGAAAATGCAATTGGAAAAGGGAGATAGCTTGACAGCGAAGTATACCTCAGAGTTATGAGACTTCACTCGTATTAACGTAACACAGAATGATCTTCAGGAATTGAAGGAAATGTAGGACCAATAGGGTGATGAAGTCAAACAGCTATTTTATGACAATTACGGTGATCTACCCTACTTACTCGACATCAAGATAGATAAACATCTATTTCAGGCTTTGGCCCAATTCTGGAATCCGACCTACAGTTGTTTCACCTTCGAGACCGTAGATTTGGTGTCCACAGTGGAAGTGATAAACCGTAATTTATACATATTTTTATCCCATGCTTAGCCTATTTATGAATGGTTTCTCCTTAGATTTGGTGAATTCGATGCTTCTAATCCTTTAATTTCATGTTTTATACTTAGGAGAGCATAGGAAGTAAAAAGAGCGAGAAACGGGCCGAAAACAGAGAAAATGGACCTACGTGGGAAATCAACACGGCCTGGACTTTCTCACACGGGCGTGTCACATGGCCGTGTCCCTTTGGCAGGATTGAAGCACGACTTACATGGGTATACTACACGCCCGTACCTATTTAACAGCCTTGACCACGGGCTGGAGTCATCACACACGGGCGTGTCCCTGCCTAACCCAAGTATAACCCTATTCGGGAAAGGCCAATTTTGGGGGCTCTTAGGCATTTTAAAGCCTATTTAAACACCTGAGGAGGCACTTAGAAGGGGGACGCAGAGTAGGGAGCAAGGAATTACTCAAGGAAAGCTGATTGATCCATCTTAGAAGCCGAATTCATCATTAAGACTAAAGATCTCCCTTCAAGTTCCTTCAGGAGTTTTGAGTTTTCTTATGTTTTGTTATCTTTATGCTTTTGAGATGTTGTCTTTTATAAGTATGAACTAAACCCCCAAATACCTAAGGGGAATGAAACCTAAGATAGATCTTGTTATTATTATCTGAATTGTATGATAAATATTTGACTTGTTCTTAATTATGTGTCCTTAATTCTTGTTTTGATATTCCAGGACATTGATTCAAGTTAAGCTCTTATTCGGAGGAGGAATAGACCCTGTCTAAGAGTAAATTTGTCATAATTAAGCGGAGTCGATTGCACACCTAGAGATAGGGAGATAAGATTTTGCCGGATTAGGGTGTCACCTAATAAGGGAATCCATAGATCGAGTTAATGCAATTCTAGGGTGTTAATTAGAAGGAGATTTCAATTATTCAACCTAGGGGGTTAGACGTTATTAGTCTCTAGAGAGATAATAATATAACTTAAAGATTTCTACAGATCAAGTCAAATGAATAATCTAATTCAAAGTTAAATAACAAGTGAAGTCTAGGTGGATTTTTCTTTAGGGATTGTCTTAATCAATCGAATTTTCCCAAATTTTCTTTCTGTGCATTCTTAGTTAATAATTAGTTTAGATAACCAAACCTCTTAATTTTTAGGCTAGATAATAAAAAGGAAGTAAATATTAGTACTCGTAGTTCCTTTGGGTTCGAAAATCTGGTCTTGCTAAACTATACTACTGTTCGATAGGTACAGTTGCCTTAATCATGCTAATAAGTTAGTCTCAAGAACGATTCATTCATAAATCTTTAAAACCTGTCACGAATATCACGTACCAAGTTTTTGGCACCGTTGCCGGGGAACTAGGATATTAGGAACACTTGATTTTTATTACTTTAGCCATTTTACTTTTATTGCAATTTAAATTTTTATTTTCTTTTCTAATTCTTCATTTATTTTTTTCTGACTGGTTTTTCTAGTTTATGACTGGAAGAAACCCGTCAGGATCGTTACTGTTTGATAGTGAGCTCGATCGCACAGTTTGCAGAAGCCGAAGAGAAAAAAGGCAAAGCTTACGATACACAGAAGAAGAGCACGAGGACGATACTTCAACCACAACCGAGGAGATGGCTAAAAACCAAGAAAATTTGCTACCTCCTGCGATTGCTGTTAATTAGAATCCTGGTCCGCGCACTATGTATGATTATGCTAAACCTTCTTTAACAGGAACTGAATCGAGTATAGTTAGACCTACTGTAGCTGCAAAAACTTTTGAACTGAAACCTAACACAATTCAAATGATACAACAATTTGTTCAGTTTGATGGCTTGCAGCACGAAGATCCCAACGCTCACTTGGAAAACTTTTTGGAACTATGTGATACATTTAAAATTAATGGCATTTCTGATTACGCCATTCTCCTTCGGCTATTCCCTTTTTCGTTGAGGAATAAGGCTAAACAATGGTTGAACTCGTTGCCACGAGGATCAATCACTACTTGGAAATAAATGACCAAAAAGTTTTTATTAAAATATTTTCTGCTGGCTAAAATAGCTAAATTACGTAATGATATCTCTTCTTTTGTGCAGATGGATTTAGAAACACTATACAATGCATGGGAGAGATACAAGGACCTCTTAAGAAGATGCCCTCACCATGGGTTACCACTTTGGTTACAGGTTCAAACATTTCATAATGGCCTGAATCTTTCGACTCGGTAGATGGTTGACGCAGCTGCTGGAAGAACCATCAAAAATAAGACACCTGAAGATGCCTATGAATTTATAGAGGAGATGTCATTGAATAACTATCAGTGGCAAGTCATGAGGACAAAGCCAACAAAAGTAGCCGGCGTTTATAACGTCGATTCAGTCACCATGCTTTCTAATCAGGTAGAACTCTTGAACAAGAAAATTGATGGTTTTCTTAGTTCTTCACAAGTTCACCCAGTAATGCAGTGCGAAGCAAGTGGAGGTAGATCGAGCAATCTAAGATTACCTACCCTATGGCCACAACATGGAGAACAAGCAGTTAAATTACATGGGTAATCATCCTCGATCTCAAAATAATCCTTATAGTAATACTTACAATGCAGGTTGGAGGAACCACCCACAATTTTCATGGGGAGGCCAAGGAAATCAGAGACCACTACCCTCTTCAGGCTTTCAGCAACCACCGTACCAGTAGGAGAAAAAGCCGAACCTTGAGGAGATGCTAACCAAATTCATCTCGGTGTCAGAAACTCGTTTTCAGAATACCGAGATGACACTCAAAAATCAACAACCATCAATCCAGGGGCTCGAATCTCAGATTGGACAGCTCGCCAAGTTGAATTCTGAACGACCACAAGGTAGCCTGCCAAGCAACACTGAATCTAACCCAATGGAGCAACTCAACGCGATTGCCATTCAAGATGAGGAAGGGTTAGTTGCAAAACCAAGGCCAGAAACGGTGGTAAGCAAAGGTAAGAATGAGATAGGCCAAAATGACCCAAATTCGATGAGTATAGAATATAAACCTCGTGTGCCATACCTAATGCGACAAGGAAAGACCGATCAGACAAACAATTTGGTAAATTCCTCAAACTTTTAAAGAAACTACATATTAATTTACCGTTTATTGAAGCCCTTTCGTAGATGCCAAACGCAGTCAAGTTTTCAAAGGAGCTTTTCACAAATAAACGAAAGTTGGATGAGGCGTCACATGTGGAGTTGAATGCAGTTTGCTCAGCCATATTACAGAATAAGCTACCCAAAAAATTGAAGGATCCAGGGAGTTTTATTATTCCTTGTTTAATTGGTTGTTTAGATGTTCATCATGCATTGGCTGACTTAGGGGCAAGCATTAATGTTATGCCTTATAAAATGTTTAAACAACTAGGTCTTGGGATACCCAAACAAACTAAGATGAGTATTCAATTGGCTAATAAAACCATTAGATTTCCTAGGGGTATCATTGAAGATGTTCTTGTTAAGATCAATAAATTTATATACCCAGTAGAATTTGTTGTTCTAGACATGGAAAAGGATAGTAACGCACCTTTAATTTTAGGACGACCCTTTATAGTGACTGCTAGAACCATTATTGATGTTGGTACAGGTGAATTCACACTTCGTCTGGGAGACGAAACAATCACTCTTCAAGCTCATAATTCGAGTAACACATCAAAAATTGAAGGTGATTGTATAAATCATTCTACTAGTACTGATCATGTGGTGACACCCTCTATGCAGGAAACAATTTTGAAGAATACATATGAGCTGTGTTCAAACAACAGGAAATGACCTATCTATGAAGAATGAAGGTTACAAATCGAGGAGCTAGATGAGTGGTGGACACAAAAATCGAGAACACCCGATGAACCGAAATAGAGCCAGGACAAGCTCAATACCTCACCAAATCAACTTAAGGTTGGAGACAAAGTACTACTAGCTGCAGCAGATCCACGCATTGCCACTCCTGAACCTAATGAAGAAATTGCTCTTACGGTACTCAGTATTTTCCCATATGGTACAATCGAGGTAATTCATCCCAAATTCATCACATTTAAGGTAAAAAATACCAGTCTTAAACCTTCTGTTGGTAAAGTTGATAGCAGGGATGAGGAGTGTAAACTCCTCGCACCACCTTGACCATGCAGAAGAGAGGTAAGTCGTGCTTAGACTATAAATAAGCGCTTCTTAGGAGGCAACCCGAGCACTAACAATGTTAATTTCTTTAAAATTTTAGTTTTTAACATCTAACACCTAACTGAATCATGGAACGTAAACTTTCAAAAGACCACACGACCAGGCACACGGGCGTGCATTAGGCCGTATGAAAACAGGGCAAGATTTTTTTCTCAACACGGGATGCGATAAGTTGCCACGGCCATGAGACATGGCAGTGGGTGAAACTACCAAAACAACAAGGGTGTGAGACACGCACGTGCCTCGAAACCGTGATTGAAACTGAGAATGTAACACGGGCGTGTGATACACCTGTGCCATCCACTCGTGGTCGACACTGTCAAAACGAAAATGGGCATGGACCTATGTACACGGGCGTGGGAGAAGCGAACAAAGTAAGACACAGCCATGTGCACCCATACGCTGAAAGAACATGAGCGTGGGCCAAATGCCAGATGTGCCCAAATTCAAAATTTGCGAAACACATGGGCAAAAATTAGGCCACAGGGGCGTGTCCCACGACCATGTACCCCAAAATCTATATGAACCCCTCACTATTCATCATCTCCCTCCCTAAAAAACCCTAACCCTAGCCGCTGTAACTTCACACGCCCTACCCCTCACGCCCGTGCGCTGACTACAACACCGATTCCAACACCCCAAGCTCATTCTTTTTACGTTTGTTTACTCTTTTCTCTCTATTTTCTTTAAATATGTTGCTTATTTCATGATTCCTCTGCTATATTGAACTATTTTGAATGAATATTCATAGTTAGAATATTAAAATACTCATGCTTGTTTAATAAAATTTTTTGTCATTTTAGTTACTACATTATGCTATACTCTTTCATTTTTCCTTGTTTACATGAAATTTATGCCTACTCACATGCATTCATTCATTATTTCCATAATCCTCTAACTTGATATATTTAGTGGCTTTAGTTTGTATCATCTCGTACGTAAATCTCATAAAATATTCATATTTAGCCTTGATTTTCCATAATATTCTTGGGGCATATTGGTTGAACTTTGATTTTTCAATGCAGGTACAATGTCGTCTTCACGTGGTAAGAAGATCGTTGTTCCTGCCTTGAAGAAGTTGAAAGGAGCAGCGTCATCCTCGGGTTCTACCACGGAGATTAGGCACTCATTCCTCCAGGTTCCCTTGGGACCCCAGGAGAAATTATATTAGATATTACAGGCCCAACCCCTAGGTGTGGGCCATTGCATTGACTGGGCCGCACTCGAGTAGATTCAATTGGCTGATGCGGTCCGAGCCCTCCTAACGATTGACCCATGGGGGTTCTTCTTTGAGATCTTCGAGCCAACATATCTAGAGTTTACATTGGAACTCTGCTCGACGTTCCATCTTCAGACTGTCATGACAAACTTTGACGATCCTGGAATGGTCCAGTTCCGCCTTGGTGGTCTAGTACGCTAGTTGAGCGTACCTGAGTTTGGGATTGCACTAGGGCTATACGCAGAAAAATTCATGGACTATAATGAACTCAACACCCTCCACCACCACATCTACTACTCCCCCTCAAAATGCTAGAGGGACCTCGTCGCTGCCTCGGCCACCTACGACCCTATCTGTTCCAAGGCATCAGCTCTCCCTCCATGCTTTAGGTATCTACACACCATCTTGGCTCACACATTGACAGGGAGACGAGAGAGCACCGGCATCGTCACCACCCACGACGCCTATTTCTTATGGAGTATGGTGAATGGCCATGTCATCGACCTCGCCTACTTTATTGGCCTCGTCATTTGCCACCAAACGGAGCGGCACAGGAGAGGGGTTATCTCTATCGGGCCCTATGTGACTCGACAGGCTCGGCACTTCGGGCTCCTCAACACAGCAGCTCAATCATCCTCCCTCACTCTCATTGGCCAGATGTTCTCACAAGGCATCTCGAGCATGCTAAGTATGAGGATGATCAAGAAACGACGTGGCACCTACCCTCCTTAGTACCACCGAGAAGGACGATCCAGAGGATATTACTGATGATGTCCCTCCACGTCATGAGGACCCACCGTCTCAGCCACTACCCCCTCTCGTCCAGTTTATGCGGCGGCTTCATACGCTGATATCTCTGAGCGCCTTACTCGATTCGAGTAGTAGTGTTTTCAGCGCTTCGATAACATTGATGCTACTCTACAGCAGATTTGTCAGCACTTCCACATCTCACTGCCGCCCCTACCTTGCGAACCATCTAGCGATGAAGATGTTTAAAAACTTTTATTTATTATTTTATTTTGTTACTTTTATTCTATTTTAAGACTACTTTTTTTTCTTTAAGCTTATTTTTATTAGGTTTTATAATTATTATTTTACAATTTTTAATTTCGGCTATTTCATTACGAGTAATTATTCTTCTTTATATATTTCCTAAAAAAGTTCCTGATTCTATCACAGTTATAAAGAGCTCCAAAGCTCACTATTACTTAGGAACTTGGAACTCTACTGGGAAAGGTTCTCCACGACTGCCATGCCCTGCTCAACCATGACCATAGCCAACATGAGATATAATATTCTTTTGGCGCAGCACTTGTGGAACCCAACCTCTACCACCACTAGAGTATCCACCTCCACCCTCATCATTGCTTTGGCCGTTTATTCTCCATGACTCCAATTCAAGGAGTTCATTCATCATTCAGGAAGTTTCGCTTCTCTCCCTATCTTATGATTATAAATCTATCTTTGTCAATATATCTTTCTTTGTACATTGAGGGCAATGTACATCTTAAGTGTGGAGGGGTCTTTTATATCATCATTAGAAATCTCTGAATTTTGTCTTATTCTCACTTGAATCATTCATATTACTATTAGAATGAACTTTGATTAATTTATGATTTTTATTGATATGTCTTGAGTTGAAATTCATAAGTTTAAACATCAAAAAGCCATAATTTTTGTGAGATCTTGAGCTTGTAGAGCATATTTTATTCCTTTCATGCTCACTTTCATTATGAGTGCGTCAGTTTTGATTTGTTATTCTAGAACTTGCTAGATTACACATGTCGAGACCACACCTTTTGATTTGATATGTCAAAATGATAAAGGCACTTAGGTTTAACCCACTCATTCCATAAAAGCCTACATTCATAATTAACCCTTAGCGAACCCCTTTGAACGTAACAAACCATTAATTGATTTACCCTCAATATTAACCTATAACCCATTATTGTTGAAATCCCCTAATTTGATCCCTATTTTTGTCGAGATTTGATTTGAACTAATTGCTTAGCTATGTTTTGTTCTTCTATGTATTTGACTTGTTCTTAAAAAAAATTACTTCAATACATATTAGTAGTAATTCGTCGTTTTTGAGCTTGAGTGTTAATTTCATATTCTGAGAAGAAGCTCACTTGTAGCCAACTGATGACTAGTTATTTTTCTAGCTAGGTAATTTTTCAATTCAATCTCGATTCTAACATCTTCTTTCAGCTTGTGACCATACCCCTAACCAAAGCCACATTACAACCCTCTAAAAGACCTTTTTGATTTGATTTTCAAGCAAGCATATGGTAATAACTTTTCATATTGACTAATGAGTGCTTTTATTGATGTCCTTAAACACCTTGAGTGATTTGAGTGAATCTTTAGTGAGGATGTTAAACTCTGTGATATTTTGATCAAAGGTAATCACTTAGATGTGCGGAGACACCTATGTTTTCATGATAAAATGCTCAACTTGGAATGTTTGAAACTTTGATGTACTTTTAGTTGAATTTTCAATGTATGAGCACTTATGGATTATTTTGAGATATTATTGATAGAGATTATAAATTGAGAAGAATTTATTTTGATTATGAGTTGAGGATTTTTGCTTGAAGACAAGCAAATGCTTAAATGTGGGGGTATTTGATAAACCGTAATTTATACATATTTTTATCTCATGCTTAGCCTATTTATAAATGGTTTCTCCTTAGATTTGGTGAATTCAATGCTCCTAATCCTTTAAATTCATGTTTTATACTTAGGAGAGCATAAAAGAGTAAAAAGAGTGAGAAACAGGCTAAAAATGGAGAAAATGGACCCACGTGGGAAATCAACACTGCCTGGACTTTCTCACACGGGCGTGTCACAAGGCCATGTCCCTTTGGCAGGATTGAAGCACGACTTACACGGGTATACTACAAGCTCGTGCCTGTTCAACAGCCTTGGCAACAGGCTGGAGTTATCGCACACGTGCATGTCACACGGGCGTGTCCCTGCCGAGCTCAAGTATAACCCTATTGGGAAAAGGCCAATTTTTGGGGCTCTTAGGCATTTTAAAGCCTATTTAAACACCTGATGAGGCACTTAGAAGGGGGACGCAGAGTAGGAAGCAAGGAATTACTCAAGGAAAGCTGATTAATCCATATCAGAAGCCGGATTCATCATCAAGACTGAAGATCTCCCTTCAAGTTCCTTCAGGATTTTTGGGTTTTCTTATGTTTTGTTATTTTTATGCTTTTGAGATGTTTTCTTTCATAAGTATGAACTAAACCCCCTAAATACCTAAGGGGAATGAAACCTAAGATGGATCTTGTTATTATTATCTGAATTGTATGATAAATATTTGACTTGTTCTTAATTATGTGTTCTTAATTCTTGTTTTGATATTTCAGGATATTGATTCAAGTTAAGCTTTTATTTAGAGGAGGAATAGACCCTATCTATGAGTAAATTTATCATAATTAAGCGGAGTTGATTGCACGCCTAGAGATAGGGTGATGAGATTTTGTCGGATTAGGGTGAAACCTAATAAGAGAATCCATAGATCGAGTTAATGCAATTCTAGGGTGTTAATTAGAAAGAGATTTCAATTATTCAACCTAGGGTTAGACGTTATTAGTCTCGAGAGAGATAATAATATAACTTAGGGGTTTCTACGGATTAAGTCAAATGAATAAATCGACTGATTCAGAGTCAAATAACAAGTGAAGTCTAGGTGGATTTTTCTTTAGGTATTGTCTTAATCAATCGAATTTTTCCAAAAGTATTTTCCCAAATTTTCTTTCTGTGCATTCTTAGTTAATTATTAGTTTAGATAACCAAACCTCTTAATTTTTAGGCTAGATAATAAAAAGGAAGTAAATACTAGTACTCGTAGTTCCTTTGGGTTCGACAATTCGGTCTTGTTGAACTATACTACTATTCGATAGGTACACTTGCCTTAATCCTGATAATAAGTTAGTCTCAAGAATGATTCATTCATAAATCTTTAAAACCTGTCATGAATATCATGTACCAAGAAGAATATACTACCCTACTTCGTTGTCCAAGGGTTCAGATTGAGAAGGCCTATTCTGGAGCTACTAATGTTTTGACCTTCGTGAAGAAATTGATGAATATCATCGGAATGAGTGAGCAGTGGGTGACGGCTAGGATCAAACAGAAAGGAGAAAGCAAATGTATCCCCTGGAAAGGTTTATAAGACTTGATTTTAGCACACCCAGACAAGAAGAAAAGAGTGGATGTTTTTGGTCTAAGTATCTACGGGTTCGTAGTTTTCCCTAAGGCATTGGGGCATGTAGACGAGGCAGTTTCTGATCTGTTTGACCGATTGGATAAGAGAGTTACACCAGTTCCCGCAATTTTAGCCAAAACATTCAGTCCTTGAATGCGTGCCGAAGAGTTGGTGAGGGTCGATTCATAGGATGTGTGCAACTGCTACTAGTTTGGTTCTATAGCCATTTCTGGAAGGTAGACAAGGTGTCATATCGGGTGTTCTCTGAGAATTACTCACCATTAAAGGAAATAGTGGCTACACCAAGACGGGATGACATATCAGAGAAGAGATGGATGGCGATCCTCTAAAACCTCCAAGAAGAGGATGTCGAGTGGAGGGCCCCTTGGTTGGTTCCTGACGAGATCTTATACCGATATGGGGATTTTGACTAAGTCCCCCTACTTGGGATTTAGGGAGTCGTAGGATATGCTCCTTTGCTCGTGTTGAGGCAGTGCCGATCCAGACAATTCATACTAGTAACCCATGGGCTAGCTCAGTGCAAGTTTTCATATAAAGGGGATAACTATAAGAAGAAGGTACCGTAAGATGTCCAATGCTTGGAATCAGACTCGCCGGATGAAGAGATTGGCAATAGGTCTGATAACGACCCCTGAGTATAATAGGTGGCAAAGTAAGAGAATCAACGATAATATTCCCGAGCCAAATCAAGAGGGGGCACAGTCGATGGAATAATATATACAAGTGATCCCCTCCGAGTTAGAAATCATAAAACAGGACTTTGAGAGAAGGAATTCAGAGCTTGAAAAGAAAATAGAGCAACTAGAGGTGGAGAAGATGCATCTAAGGCTAGATGTCTATGTTCAAAAATTGGAGACTGAGAAATGGAGAAAAGGAAAGAATAAAGCTGAGGAAAATTTGGATAGCCTAAAAATGGATTGCAAGAAGTTGCGCCTATCGATAAGAACCGCGGGTTGGTAAAAACGTATGAACAATGGCGACACGAGATCCAAGAAAAGAAGGCCAAAGCTGATCGATGGGAGAGAAAATATCAAGATGCTTAGGGTCAAAAAGAAGCTTTAGAAAAGAGTCTGCCAGAAACCCAAAATGGGAAGATCGGGTTAAAGGCCAGAATAGCTAAACTAGAAAAATTGCTTCATCAGCATCGTAGCCGTAACTCTGCAATAGAGCTTAAGGCAAGCTTGGATGAGATTAAAGGGTTGAAAAGGACGGTCGAAGAACTCAAGATTGTGTTACAAAACAGTGAACTCTGGGTTGAGCTCCTTGAAGTGAGTAATGGGCGGTGTAATGAGCAACTCCATCAATCTTAGAGTCAAATTAGGGACAGAGGCTACATTATGGGCGAAGCTGTGGCCCAACTTCGAGTGGTGGCCGACCATATACAGACCTTAGCAGTCAAGAGGATGTATTAAGTGTGAAATATGAGTTAGAATCAGACCGGGGTCGGAAATTAGCCTAGTTGCTTAAAAAAATTAAAACTTTGAGCATTAGGGCTAGGCCGTATCTGTAATCCATTTCTATGTAAAGAATTTTGTTTTTTTAGTAAAGTTGTTCTAAATAGAATTGAATCAGAGTCGACGCCTTTTTTTGCATTGATGCATTTGCATTTCATCGCATCATATGTATTAATTTTCATAAAAAAAGACCCTAATTAAAAAAATCATTTCAGTAATCTAGAAACTGACAAAAATCTACTAAGTACGCATCTTTACGGTACACAAAGGAAGACTAAGGCGATGGATAAAAGACTAGAAAGGTTGGAACAAATGCAGAAGGAGATGCAAGAACAGATGCAAGCTCAAATACAAGAGCAATTGGCTAAAATCCAGTAAGATATGAGGGACCAAATGCTGGAGTCAAAACGAAACATGATGAACCAGCTAACACAACTGCTAACTGGTGGACAAGAGAAAGGAAAAGGCCCTATGGTCAATACTAAAGATGGAAATGAAGATCCTCTTTACCCTTCTAGTTTTACTCCAACAAATGCACAGACACAAGCTGAGGTGTGCACACGAAGGCCATCCGTTACAATCAGGTCCCAAAAATTTTAGGCCGGTGCTTCAATGCTAGTTAACTATCAATTAGGCTCAGGCTCTAACCCAGGGGATAACGTAACTAATCTCGTCGTCCCTGATCTGGATAACATGATGGAAGCCGAATGAGCGAGGGTGGAGCTCCTGAAACAATTGAAAGACCGATGTAGGTGGTTAGAGAAGAAATTTAGAGCGATGGAGTATCACTGTGGGATCGATGCTAAAGATTTGAGCTTGGTTCCGAACCTGGTGCTTCCCCCCAAATTCAAAACTCCTGAGTTCGAGAAGTATAACGGGACTAGCTGTCCTGAGGCTCATATTACCATGCTTTGTAGAGGAATGACTAGGTATGTCAACAATGATCAGTTATTGATTCACTACTTCCAGGACAGTCTGGTTGGGGCAGCATCCAAATGGTGCAACCAATTGAGCTGTACCAAGATTAACTCATGGAAGGACCTAGCTCAAGCTTTCATGAAATAGTATAGTAACGTGACAGACATGACCTCGGATAGGATCACCTTGTAGAACATGGAAAAAAATCAAATGATAGTTTCCGACAATATGCCTAAAGGTGGAGGAAAGTTGCTATACAAGTCTAGCCACCTCTCCTAGAAAAAGAGACCACCATGCTGTTCATCAATACCTTAAAGGCTCCATTCATCACTCATATGTTGGGAAGCACCACTAAATGCTTCTTAGATATAGTAATGACTGGCGAAATGATCGAGAACACGATAAGGAGCGGCAAAATAGAGGCAGGGGATAGTACCAAAAGGTCAGCCCTAACGAAAAGAGAGAATGAGGTGAACAACATGAATACATACAGCAAAGGTCATTCCAAGTCACTCACTGTAAACCAACCAAAGACGGTAACCGCCAACCATCAGAGCACCGCAAGACAAGAATCCAATACGAGGACAAACACAAAAAGACTACAGTTCACCCCTATACCCATGACATATAGGGAACTGTATCAGAACCTATTCAATACACACGTAGTGCCCCTTTCAACTTAAACCCGTTGTAACCCCCGTTTCCCAAGTGGTATGATGTAAATGCTCAATGCAAATATCACGCGGGAATCATTGTGCATTCGATCGAAAATTGTACAGCGTTTAAGAAGTTAGTCGAAAGGTTTATAAAAATGAGAATTGTAAAGTTTAACGACCCATTGGCACCAAATGTAGCAGAAAAACCTTTACCTAATCATATTGGTCAAGGGGTAAACGAAATAAACGAAGGAGGGAACAAGAAGGTCAAATATGAGGTTGCAGAATTCAAAACCCCATTGAGACGAGTATAGAAGGAGATGGTTAAGAGAGGATTGATCGTATTGGATTCGGAAGAAGAATCCGAGGAAAAGAGGAACTACTGTGAGTTCCACAATGAAGAGGAGCATGAAATCTGAAACTGTGGAGATTTTAGGGCCCTAGTGCAGGACAGGATAAAAAACAAAGAAATGGAGTTTTACGAAGAGGTCAAAAGGCCCGAAGAGGGAAATATATGCGCGTCAGAAGAAGAATCGACGACATAGAGCCAAAAAGTCAACTACCTAGTATTCATTATTTCATAACCCAAAAATAATGAAGCAGGAGCACAAATGCAATCAAAAGTCATAATCTAAAAGCCTGCGGTCTTTCCTTATAAAGACAGCAAGAGGGTTCCATAGAATTACGACTGTAACGTGACGATCCTAGGGAAAGAGAACCCGGCTAGAACTTCAAAGGAGGACCAAGATGTGGGATCCTATACGTGTAGTGGGAGGCGTTATGATCCAGCAAACATGAGAGTGGAATTAGCAAAAGGAAAAGCTATAGCAGTCGAACAAAGAAATGAAAGAATGGCCAGACTTGAACTTCCTATTAATGAGCCGATCAACGAAGAGGAGGCAATTTCTTTTGAAGTTTTTAAAGCACAGCGAGTACAATGTTGTAGAGCAATTGCGTAAACAACTAGCTCGTATCTCAGTGCTAGCCTTACTCCTAAGCTCGGAGGTCCATCCCAGTGCACTAATGAAAGTCTTAAATGAAACTTATGTCGCTAACGATATTTCCGTCAACAAGATAAACCGCTTGGTTAGCAACATAAGTGCCGATAACTTTATCTTCTTCAATGATGACGAAATACCACCCAGTGACATGGGATCAACTAAGGCTCTACACATCATCACCCGCTGTAAGGGGTATACACTACCGGGGCTATTGATTGATAATGGATCAGCCTTGAACATTCTACCATTATCCACACTAAACAGATTGCATGTGGATGGCTCTCACATGAAAGCCTGCTAAAATATAGTGAGGGCATTCGATGGCATAGAAAGAAGGGTAATGGGTAGAATTGAAATACCTCTTCTGATCGGTCCAAACATGTACAAGGTGGACTTTTTGGTAATGGATATTAAGCCTTCATATAACTGTATATTGGAGAGACCCTACATACATTCAGCAGGAGCAGTGCCCTTATCGCTACAGCAAAAGTTGAAATTGGCAACCGAAGATCAGCTAGTAATGATAAATGCTGAAGAGGACATCATCACAGCAGTGACTAGTGATGCTCCGTATCTTGAGGCAAACAATGAAGCAACTGAATGCTCCTTTCGGTCTTTGGAATTTGTGAATGCAACATTCATTACTGAAGGGAATAGGATCGCAATGCCAAAGATATCCAGGACTACAAGAATGGGCTTGCAACTAACTGTTGGAAAAGGGGATTACTAGGAAGAGGACTCGGAAGACATCTCCAAGGAAGGGTTCAACGCCAATATTGAAGGATAAACAAAGCCGCTTTGGCTTAGGATTTTTAAGCCGGATGAGAGACAAAGAAGGAAGGAACTGGAAAAGAAACAAGAGAGAAGAAAAGCATGGTTGAATGGGGAGAAGATCAAGTGGGAACCAGTGATCTTTCCCCATATATCAAAGACTTTTGTGTCTAGAGGAATCATTCACCCTGTGTAACACCCCGAACCCGAGACCGTCACCGTAGTCGAACACGAGGTGTTAACAGACTTTAAAAAAAATTTCCCAGACACTACCAATCTACGTACTAGTCGCTTTAAAAATCATATCTTGAGTTCAGAAACTCAGAATCCGGTTCCGTAAATTTTCCCTGAAACTAGACTCATATTCCCACATACATATTTTTTTCTAGAATTTTTGGTTGGGTCAATTAGTACAGTTTATTAGTCAAAGTCTCCCATGTTACACGGATCGACTACACTGACCTTTGCGCATTACGACTTGGATATCTCCCTGTACAGGGCTTCAATACTGATGCCGTTTGTTTCTATAGAAACTAGACTCAGAGAGGAATCTATACATATATGGCTTGACTCCTAATTGTCTCTGGTTAATTTGTAATGAATTTCCAAAGTCGGAACAGGAAATCCAGAAACTGTTCTGGCCCTGTCTCACAAGAACCCGAATATCTCTTAACATACTGTCCGTATGATTGTTTCATTACTTTCCTATGAAAATAGATTCATCAACGTTCATTTACATAATTTATTCACTATTTAATTCCATTCCTACTATTTTTAGTGATTTTCCAAATATACATCACTGCTGCTGTCAGCATCTGCCTTTAAGGTAGACTTTACCTATTTCATAGTTTCCATAATTCAACTAGCCCTTTTTGCATAAATAGCACAATTTATGATAGTGATTAACCATTCCCATGGCCAATCCTTGTCAAGCATATCCACACCTCTCAATAACCATATCCATACCAAATGATTATAACATTATACTCAAACATATATAAGCCATTTTCGCATGGCTATCCAAAATTATACAAGTCCAAAGGGTCCATCACCCACAACAAACGGGTAGTTCTATACATGCCATTTCGAAGTTCAACCAAAATTGTACCAAAAGGGGGGCTTTGATAGTGTGGGCGACTTCGACTTCAAAATCTCGAGTCCGATAGCTGGAGAACCAAAATCTATAAAACAGAGAATCAAGGAGACGGAGTAAGCAATTTATGCTTAGTAAGTTTTGAGCAAGGGATTCCAGCACAACAAAAGTATAGCATTCATGTAGCTAAACGGATAATTTCATATGCACAATTTTTCAATATCATACTTACTTCACATTACCAACCCTTTTATTCATACACAAAGATCAACTTAGCCAAAGGCCGGTAGCTCATTTATCAACTGAGCGAATACTTATTTGTAAGGGCTCAACTAATTCAAAGCACATACGAAACATACCTCAATGTTGGGATGTTTCAAGCGTATTAACTGAAATTTTTACAGCAAGATCATTCATTCCCAAATCACGTACCTTCGGAATTTAACCGGATATAGCTACTCGTTCAAATGCCTTCGGGACATAGCCCGGTTATAGTAACTCGCACAAATGCCTTCGGGACTTAACCCGGATTTAATAACTCGCACAAATGCCTTCGGATCTTAGTCCGGATATGGTCACTTAGCACAAAGCCTTCGGGACTTAGCCCGGACATCATTCAAATAACCATGCACATTTAACAGTAAATCATGGCACATTCGTATTTCATTTTCGTTAACAAAACTCAAACACAAGACACTTATCATTCTTGCAATTTCGGCTCAATAGCCACACACAAAGAGCATGATTTTGATTTGCTTAAAACATGATCTAATCAAATCATAATTTAAACTCTTTTACTCAAGAACTTACCTCGGGTGTTGTCGAACGATTCCGATAGCTATTTGACCACTTTTTCCTTCCCTTTATCGGATTTAGTTCCCCTTTGCTCTTGAGCTTAATTAAACAAATAAATTGATTTAATCATTTGAGCATCGAAAAGAGGAACACAAGGCACTTAGCCCATATTTATACATTAGGCATTAAAGTCACATATGTACGGAATCATGAATCAAACTCAACATTTTAGCTAATTTTTCCCCCTTGGCCGAATTTTCTAAGCTAAGACAAAAGCATCAATATGCTTGCCTCTAACCGAATACATGCAACACCAATCTCCTTCCTATGGCCGAATATGCATGTTTATGTTGGGGCCGATTTCAACACTTAATACATTCTACAAGTATGGTCACTTGCATTGACTAAACACCCTTTTGTTTCAAGTTCAAAACTTGGCTAATACACACATATATACACTAGTAAAGCATCCTCTCCCTTTCCATCAATTTAACACATGCATTACTCATTAATATACAAAAATTATATTCGGCCTTAGCACACAACTTGCTAGCCGATTCTTCTCCATCTAGCAACCAATGCACATATGTGCTCACTCAAAAATGCTAAAAGAAGATTCAAGAATCATCAATCCACCATCACATGCATCATTAACAAGCTTCATATTTAGCATGCAATGGCATTAACACAAAATCTACCTAGGCCGAATATCATCCCCATGACATAGCAAAGATTTGAACCATGGGATAAGTAGAACTCAAGCTGGCAACTAAAAACATGCATGAATCTCATGGCACAACCTCAAACATACCTTGATCTA
Organism: Gossypium hirsutum; assembly: GCF_007990345.1. NCBI lineage: Eukaryota > Viridiplantae > Streptophyta > Magnoliopsida > Malvales > Malvaceae > Gossypium > Gossypium hirsutum. Next base: position 29,343,900 of record NC_053434.1, read on the forward strand.
GGTACAAGTATGGCCAAACCTCCTCCTAATCCTCTTCCAAACCAAACATGAAGCAAGAACTCCTTCCTCCTTCCTTAGAATTTTCGGCCAAATGAAGATGAAAAAGGATGAACAAAATTTTCTCTTTTCTTTTCTTTAACTCACGGCAATGGGGGGGGAAACAACCACACACTTTTTTTTTGTTTTCATCATATTCCCTTTCATTATTTTATGCCCATGCTCCTTATTTTATTTTTTCCACCCATGATGCACCAACACAACATGTCTATGACATGTCTTGCCCATCACACTTGGTCTACCATGCTTGTCATGGCCGGCCACTACTAATTAGGGGGGAATTTGACATGCAAGTCCCCCCTTTTTATTTCATGCACTAATAGGTCCTTATGCTTCGACCTATCACATTTCAAAAATGTCGCACATAAGTCCTATTGACTAAATTCACATGCAATCGACTAAATCGAAGCTTGAAATTTTCACACATTCATAATTACATATTCTAGACAATAAATATCACATTCAAACATTTCGGTGACTCGGTTTAACGGTCCCAAAACCACTTCCCGACTAGGGTCAATTTTGGGCTGTCACAACTCTCCCCCACTTAAGAAATTTTCGTCCCCGAAAATCTTACCGGTAAATAGGTTTGGGTATCATTCTTTCATCGAGCTCGGTCCAAAACATTGGTGTACGGCATTTACGACCGTACAAAGCCTCGTAAGGTGCCATCTTAATACTTGATTGAAAACTATTGTTGTAAGCGAATTCAATCAAAGGTAAATACCGTTCCGATGAACTACTGAACTCGAGGATGCAACATCTCAACATATCCTCAAGTATCTGAATTATCCGCTCAGATTAACCATCGGTTTGGGGGTGAAAAGCAGTGCTAAAATGCAGCTTGGTACCCAAAGCTTCTTGCAATTTCCTCCAAAATCGCGGGGTGAATCTCGGATCTCTATCCGACACGATAGAAATAGGTACCCCGTGTAATCTCACAATCTGAGAAACATACAATTCGGCTAGTTTATCCAATGAAAAATCCGTACGCACGGGGATAAAGTGAGCCGACTTAGTCAGTCTATCAACAACAACCCAAATCGCATCCTTCTTACTTGCTGACAATGGCAGTCCGGACACAAAGTCCATTGTGACTCGATCCCATTTCCACTCGGGTATCATGATCGGCTGAAGTAATCCTGAAGGCACTTGATGTTCCGCTTTCACTTGTTGACATATTAAACATCTCGAAACAAAGTCGGAGATGTCTCGTTTCATACCATGCCACCAAAACCAACGTTTCAAATCGTTGTACATTTTCGTACTCCCCGGGTGAATTGACATTCGGCTACAATGGGCTTCGTTCAGAATCATCGAAATGAGTTCTGAATTCCTTGGAACGCACAAACGACTTCTGAACCTCAAACAATCATCATCATCAATTTGAAACTTCGATTCCTTGTTCGGAACACACTCAGCCCGTTTTGCAACCAATTCATCATCAACTTTCTGGGCTTCACGAATTTGATGAATCAATAATGGTTTGGCTTTTAATTCAGCTACTAACACATTGTCGGGTAGAACAGAAAAGTGCACATTCATCGCTCGTAAAGCAAACAATGATTTCCAGCTTAAGGCGTCCGCAACCACATTAGCCTTTCCCGGGTGGTAATCAATGACAAGCTCGTAATCTTTCAACAACTCAAGCCAATGTCTTTGTCGCAGATTTAAGTCTCTTTGAGTCATCAAATATTTGAGACTTTTGTGATCCGAAAATACATGGCACTTTTCACCAAATAAGTAATGTCGCCATATTTTTAAAGCAAATACGATGGCAGCTAGTTCAAGATCATGGGTCGGATAATTTTTCTCATGTGGCTTTAATTGTCTCGACGCATAGGCCACCACTCGACCTTCTTGCATCAATACGCAACCCAACCCAAGTAGGGATGCGTCACTATAAATGACAAACTCTTTGCCTGATTCGGGTTGCACTAAAATTGGAGCTTCAGTCAAATAAGTTTTCAGTTGATCGAAACTTTTCTGACATTTCTCCGTCCATTCGAACTTAACATCCTTTTGAAGTAGCTTCGTCATTGATGTGGCTATCATCGAGAAACCTTTTACAAATCGTCGGTAATAACCGGCGAGCCCCAGGAAGCTCAGAACTTCGGTAATATTTCTTGGAGGTTTCCAGTTAAGTATGGCTGAAATTTTGTTCGGGTCAACTCGAATACCCGATGCGGATACCACGTGACCCAAGAAGCTAACCTCTCTTAACCAGAACTCACACTTACTGAACTTAGCATATAACTGCTTATCCCGCAAAATTTGCAACACTAGTCTCAGGTGTTCAGCATGTTCAGTCTCATCTCTTGAATAGACCAAGATGTCATCAATGAACACAACTACGAACCGATCCAAATATGGTCTGAAGATCCGATTCATCAAATCCATAAATACCGCAGGGGCATTAGTGAGCCCAAACGGCATCACTAAGAATTCGTAGTGACCATATCTCGTTCTGAAGGCAGTTTTGGGTATGTCCAAATCTCGAATTCGCAACTGATAATAGCCCAATCTCAAATCTATTTTGAGAACACTGAGGCTCCCTTCAGTTGGTCGAACAAATCATCGATACGCGGTAACGGATATTTGTTCTTTATCGTCACTTTATTCAGTTGATGATAGTCAATGCACAACCTCATGGTTCCGTCCTTCTTTTTCACGAACAATACTGGTGCACCCCAAGGTGAGAAACTTGGTCGAACAAAACCTCTATCCGTCAATTCTTGCAACTGAGCTTTCAACTCTTTTAACTCGGTTGGTGCCATACGATACGGAGCCATCGAAATCGGCGTAGTCCCAAGTACAAGCTCAATACCAAACTCTATCTCCCGAACAGGTGGTAAACCCGGTAATTCTTCAGGAAAAACATCTGGGTATTCACAAACCACCGGCACAGATTCGGGTTTCTTTTCTAATTCTTTGTCATCAAGTACATACGCAAGGTATGCTTCGCACCCTTTTCTTACATATTTCTGGGCCAACATTGAGGATATTACAGCTGGCAACCCATCCAAGTCCGTAGACTCAACTCGGATTACTTCGTTATTTGCGCACCTTAATTCAATAGTCTTGCTTTTGCAATTCACAACCGCATCATGCACGGTCAACCAATCCAACCCGAGAATAACATCAAATTCATTAAACGGCAAAAGCATCAAGTTCGCCGGAAAACAGGAACCTCGAATTACTAGGGGACATTTCTTACACACTTTGTCGACAAGCACGTAACGACCCAAGGGATTTGACACCCGAATTACGAACTCAGTAGACTCAATAGGTAAAGTCTTACTGGATGCTAAGGTCTCACATATGTAAGAATGAGTAGAACCGGGGTCAATCAAAGCAATTACATTAGTATCAAAGAGAGTAAAAGTACCGGTAATAACATCAGGCGAAGAAACATCCTCGAGGGCACGTATAGCATAAGCTCCAGCAGGCGCGCGAGCCTCGGATCTGGTCGTAGCATCTCTAGATCCTCTCTGACCACCACTAGCATTGCCCGTATTTCCAGATGGTCTACCTCGAGCAGTGGTAGCACCCGGTTTCCCACTCTGTTTTACATTCTGTTCAGACAACCTCGGCAATCTTTAATGAAGTGGTCAACTGATCCGCACTTGTAACAGGAGCGGTCAGGGAATCTACAACTCCCCGAATGCCATTTACCGCAATATCGACATTTCGTTCTGTCTCGACGTTCATTCCCAACACTGGCGACCGAAGTGCCTCGTGTACCCACAGGGGGTCGATCACGATCTCGTCTAAAAAGGCCCGAAGTGCCTCTAGACCGGCCCACATCATCTCGAAATTTCTTCGATGCCTGTTGAAGAGACTTTCTCGAGGATCTTTTACGAAACTCTCCAGTTCCCACATCAACTTTTTGTTTTTCTTTTCTAAGCTCTTCGGCTTTACAAGCTCGCTCGACAAGTACTACGAACTCTCGTATTTCAAGAATGCCAACGAACATTTTTATATCTTCATTCAGCCCATCCTCGAAGCGTCTACACATGATAGCCTCGGACGAAACACATTCCCGAGCGTATCTACTAAGTCTAACAAATTTTCGCTCGTAATCAGTAACTGACATAGAACCTTGCTTAAGCTCAAGAAATTCCTTCCGTTTTTGATCAACAAATCTCTGACTGATATACTTTTTCCGAAACTCAGTTTGGAAAAACTCCCAAGTTACCTACTCTCGGGGCACAACAGAAGTCAGAGTACTCCACCAATAGTAGGCAGAATCGTGTAGCAAGGAGATAGTACACTTTAGGCATTCATCGGGTGTACAAGATAGCTCATCGAGTACCCGGATAGTGTTGTCCAACCAAAATTCAGCTTGCTCGGCATCATCGCTGTCCGTAGCTTTAAATTCAGTAGCCCCATGTTTTCAGATTCTGTCAACTGGGGGTTATTTGACCTTATTTGGTCAGTTTCCGGAGGTATTGTAGGTGCGGGGGTGGTATTTGTCGGGAATGGAGGTTGTGGAACAGCCGTATTAGTTCGAATGTATTGGTTGAACCAATCATTCATCACGCTATAAAAAGCTTGTCTAGCTTCATCATTTGGGTTACTAGCATTAGGTTGAGAGTCCGCCGGCGCTGTCCCTTGTGCAGGAGCAGGCGCTACACTCTCAAGATCATCAGCTACCGCTCGGTCGGGATCGGGATCCATTACTATAAATAAACACATTTGCAAATGTCAGAAATCACCACACTATCAAATAATCACATAAAATGGCATGTATAGCTAGACCTAACGCATTACGGTAGTCCTAGAATCGACTAAACCGTAGCTCTGATACCAATCAAATGTAACACCCCGAACCCGAGACCGTCACTGGAGTCGAACACGAGGTGTTAACAGACTTTAAAAAAAATTTCCCAGACACTGCCAATCTACGTACTAGTCACTTTAAAAATCATATCTTGAGTTCAGAAACTCGGAATCCGGTTCCATAAATTTTACCTAAAACTAGACTCATATGCCCATCTACATATTTGTTTCTAGAATTTTTGGTTCGGCCAATTAGTACAGTTTATTAGTCAAAGTCTCCCATGTTACAGGGATCGACTACACTGACCTTTGCGCATTACGACTTGGATATCTCCCTGTACAGGGCTTCAATACTGATGCCGTTTGTTTCTATAGAAACTAGACTCAGAGAGGAATCTATACATATATGGCTTGACTCCTAATTGTCTCTGGTTAATTTGTAATGAATTTCCAAAGTTGGAACAAGAAATCCAGAAACTGTTCTAGCCCTGTCCCACAAGAACCTGAATATCTCTTAACATACTGTCCGTATGATTGTTTCGTTACTTTCCTATGAAAATAGATTCATCAACGTTCGTTTACATAATTTATTCACTATTTAATTCCATTCCTACTATTTTTAGTGATTTTCCAAATCTACATCACTACTGCTGTCAGCATCTGCCTTTAAGGTAGACTTTACCTATTTCATAGTTTCCATAATTCAACTAGCCCTTTTTGCATAAATAGCACAATTTATGATAGTGATTAACCATTCCCATGGCCAATCCTTGTCAAGCATATCCACACCTCTCAATAACCATATCCATACCAAATGATTATAACATTATACTCAAACATATATAAGCCATTTCCGCATGGCTATCCAAAATTATACAAGTCCAAAGGGTCCATCACCCACAACAAACGGGTAGTCCTATACATGCCATTTCGAAGTTCAACCAAAATTGTACCAAAAGGGGGGCTTTGATAGTGTGGGCGACTTCGACTTCAAAATCCCGAGTCCGATAGCTGGAGAACCAAAATCTATAAAACAGAGAATCAAGGAGACGGAGTAAGCAATTTATGCTTAGTAAGTTTTGAGCAAGGGATTCCAGCACAACAAAAGTATAGCATTCATGTAGCTAAACGGATAATTTCATATGCACAATTTTTCAATATCATACTTACTTCACATTACCAACCCTTTTATTCATACACAAAGATCAACTTAGCCAAAGGCCGGTATCTCATTTATCAACTGAGCGAATACTTATTTGTAAGGGCTCAACTAATTCAAAGCACATACGAAACATACCTCAATGTTGGGATGTTTCAAGCGTATTAACTGAAATTTTTACAGCAAGATCATTCATTCCCAAATCACGTACCTTCGGAATTTAACCGGATATAGCTACTCGTTCAAATGCCTTCGGGACATAGCCCAGTTATAGTAACTCGTACAAATGCCTTCGGGACTTAACCCAGATTTAGTAACTCGCACAAATGCCTTCGGGACTTAACCCGGATTTAGTAACTCGCACAAATGCCTTCTGGACTTAACCCGGATTTAGTAACTTGCACAAATGCCTTCGGATCTTAGTCCGGATATGGTCACTTAGCACAAAGCCTTCGGGACTTAGCCCGGACATCATTCAAATAACCATGCACATTTAACAGTAAATCATGGCACATTCGTATTTCATTTTCGTTAACAAAACTCAAACACAAGACACTTATCATTCTTGCAATTTCGGCTCAATAGCCACACACAAAGAGCATGATTTTGATTTGCTTAAAACATGATCTAATCAAATCATAATTTAAACTCTTTTACTCAAGAACTTACCTCGGGTGTTGTCGAACGATTCCGATAGCTATTCGACCACTTTTTCCTTCCCTTTATCGTATTTAGTTCCCCTTTGCTCTTGAGCTTAATTAAACAAATAAATTGATTTAATCATTTGAGCATCGAAAAGAGGAACACAAGGCACTTAGCCCATATTTATACATTAGACATTAAAGTCACATATGTACGGAATCATGAATCAAACTCAACATTTTAGCTAATTTTTCCCCCTTGGCCGCATTTTCTAAGCCAAGACAAAAGCATCAATATGCTTGCCTCTAACCGAATACATGCAACACCAATCTCCTTCCTATGGCCGAATATGCATGTCTATGTTGGGGCCGATTTCAACACTTAATACATTCTACAAGTATGGTCACTTGCATTGACTAAACACCCTTTTGTTTCAAGTTCAAAACTTGGCTAATACACACATATATACACTAGTAAAGCATCCTCTCCCTTTCCATCAATTTAACACATGCATTACTCATTAATATACAAAAATTATATTCGGCCTTAGCACACAACTTGCTAGCCGATTCTTCTCCATCTAGCAACCAATGCACATATGTGCTCACTCAAAAATGCTAAAAGAAGATTCAAGAATCATCAATCCACCATCACATGCATCATTAACAAGCTTCATATTTAGCATGCAATGGCATTAACACAAAATCTACCTAGGCCGAATATCATCCCCATGACATAGCAAAGATTTGAACCATGGGATAATTAGAACTCAAGCTAGCAACTAAAAACATGCATGAATCTCATGGCACAACCTCAAACATACCTTGATCTAGATACAAGTATGGCCAAACCTCCTCCTAATCCTCTTCCAAACCAAACATGAAGCAAGAACTCCTTCCTCCTTCCTTAGAATTTTCGGCCAAATGAAGATGAAAAAGGATGAACAAAATTTTCTCTTTTCTTTTCTTTAACTCACGGCAATGGGGGGAACAACCACACACTTTTTTTTTTGTTTTCATCATATTCCCTTTCATTATTTTATGCCCATGCTCCTTATTTTATTTTTTTCCACCCATGATGCACCAACACAACATGTCTATGACATGTCTTGCCCATCACACTTGGTCTACCATGCTTGTCATGGCCGGCCACTACTAATTAGGGGGGGAATTTGACATGCAAGTCCCCCCTTTTTATTTCATGCACTAATAGGTCCTTATGCTTCGACCTATCACATTTCAAAAATGTCGCACATAAGTCCTATTGACTAAATTCACATGCAATCGACTAAATCGAAGCTTGAAATTTTCACACATTCATAATTACATATTCTAGACAATAAATATCACATTCAAACATTTCGGTGACTCGGTTTAGCGGTCCCGAAACCACTTCCCGACTGGGGTCAATTTTGGGCTGTCACACCCTGAGCGAGAGACGCCAAAGAAGAAAGACATAGAAGGAACGTTGGAATATTTGGACATCAACGCCACGTATGAAGAAGAGACTGGATGAGAGAATTTTCAAAGATTCGCCCTTATGAGTCGGGAAGTGTTTTGGACAATTGGACTGCAGAAGATATTCTTGTAGTCTTTAGAACTAACACAGAGTAATGTTCAAAACACACTTATTGCTCTAGGCCTAGGAGTAATAAGAATCCTTTTTGTGAAATGGGCCTTTGTTCAAAATCGTTATTTCAATGGAATGTATTGTTGCTATAATTTTTGAGCAGATATTATTTCATTCGTAATTATACTATGTAAATAATTACACTTAGACCCTTTTGTTCTTTGGACTTTCTCCCAAATATTATTCATTCATGATCATACCATGCAAATAATTATTCTTAGATTTTTTCGTTCTTTGGATCTTTCGTTCGCCTCTATAACAGCTTCCCAGATATCAACGACATGAGCGACGATGCTAATGACTCAAAGTCTCCTTTCGAGCGAGATATGAGTATGGATGATTCTCAGGGTTTTGAAGATGATCAAGATTGTAACCTATCTCCTGATTTGCTGAGGATGGTAGAAGAAGATGAGAAATAAATCTTATCTCACAAAGAGGCGGTAGAAATCATGAGCTTGGGAGAAGGAAAAAAGTGAAGATTTGAACCGATATTGCCACAGAAACAAAGCAAGACCTTATTAAGTTGCTCCAAGAATTCAGGGATGTCTTCACATGGTCATACCAGGACATGCCCGGGTTGAATACTGATATAGTGATATATCGACTTCCCATTAAAGAAAAATGTAAGCCAGTTCAACAAAAACTCCGAAGGATGAGGCCTGAAGTCTTGTTAGAAATAAAAGAAAAAGTCAAAAAGCCGTTCGACGCTGGATTTTTAAAGGTGGTAAAATACTCAGAATGGGTAGCCAACATCGTCCCCGTCCCTAAAAAGGATAGAAAAGTATGAATGTGTGTAGACTACAAAGATTTGAATCAAGCTAGCCCGAAAGATAATTTCCCATTGCCTCATATAGACACCCTAGTGGACAGCACAGTGGATTACTCATTGTTCTCCTTCATGGATGGCTTTTCAAGATACAATCAGATAAATATGCATCTTGAAGACATAGAGAGGACCACATTTGTAACCATATGGGGAACATTCTACTACAAGGTGATGCCATTTGGACTGAAGAAAGCGGGAGTAACATATCAAAGGGCCATGATAACCCTGTTTCACGACATGATGCACAAAGAAATTGAAGTTTATGTTGATGATATGATCGCAAAGTCTCGAACAAAGAGGGAGCATGTATAAGTCCTGAGGAAATTGTTCTTAAGATTGAGAAATTTTTAGCTAAAACCCAATCCAGCAAAATACACTTTTGGAGCCAAGTCTAGAAAGCTTCTTGGATTTATGGTTAGTAAGAAAGGGATTGAGATCGACCCAGACAAAGTCAAAGCCATACAAGAGCTATCTCCGCCATGTATCCAGAAAAAAGTTTGAGGTTTTCTAGGAAGACTAAATTACATCGTTCGGTTCATTTCACAACTAACAGAGAAATGTGACCCCATTTTCAATCTCCTTAAAAAACACAACCCAGGTGTATGGGATGAAGAATGCGAAAGGACTTTCAACAAGGTCAAACAATACTTATCCAATGCTTCGGTGCTGATGCCACCTAACCTAGATAAGCCATTAATATTGTATTTGGCAGTATTTGAGAATTCCATGGGATGCGTACTTGGCCAGCATGATGAATCAGGAAGGAAAGAAAGAGCTATTTACTATCTTAGTAAAAAGTTCACTGAATGTGAGACAAGGTACTCACCAATAGAGAAGTTGTATTGTGCCCTATTTGGACAACCCGAATGTTAAGACAGAATATGTTGTATCACACCACTTGGCTCATCTTAAAACTGGACCCTCTGAAATACATGATGGGGTCAATAGCTCTGAATGGAAGGATGGCCTGATGGTAAATTCTACTTTCTGAATTTGACATAATCTATGTGAACTAGAAGATTGTAAAAGGGAGTGCGATAGCAGATTTTCTGGCCAGTAGAGCTTTGGAAGATTACGAGCCCTTAAACTTTGATTTCTCGAACGAAAACTTGATGTACGTTGCAGCCACTGAAGAGGACTTTCAAGAAAACCACCCTTGAAGTTAAATTTCAATGGAGCCTCAAATGCAATGGGTAACGGAATCGGGGCAGTCTTGGTATCCCTAAATGGGGATCACTATCCCTTCACTAGCAAATTGGATTTTGATTGCACCAACAACATGGCAGAATACGAAGCATGCATCATGGGTATATGTACGGCCATAGAACGAAAGATCAAAATGCTAGAGATATATGGGGATTCTGCACTAGTAATCTATCAACTTAAGGGCGAATGAGAGACAAGAGATCTTAAATTGATCAATTATCGAAAAATAGTTTTGAAGTTAATTGAGGAGTTTGATGACGTCACTTTCCACTACCTCCCACGAGATGAAAACCAGATGGCTGACGCCTTGGCTACCTTAGCTTCTATGGTTAAAGTAAATAAGCAAGAGGACGTGAAGCCTATTCAAATGAGTATTTATGAGGCTCCGGCTCATTGCTACAATATTGACGAGGAAAAAGAAAAAGATGATCACCCTTGGTATCATGATATATTGCGATATGTGAGAAATTGTAAGTACTCAGACCAGGCAACTGAGAATGATAAAAGGACGTTGAGAAGATTTGCTATTGACTATGTCTTAGATGGGGAGATCCTATACAAAAGAAGAAAGGATCAAGTGCTATTAAGGTGTGTGGACGCTGTTGAGGCTAAGAAAATTTTGGAAGAAGTCCATGAAGACGTTTGTGGGACACACGCTAATGACTTCACAATGGCTAGGCAAATTATGAGATTTGGTTATTACTGGTCCACCAAGGAAGGGGGTTGTATTAACTAGGCCAAGAGATGTCATAAGTGCCAAATCTATGGAGACAAGATTTATGTGCCTCCTTCACCTCTTCACGTTATGACTTTCCCACGGCCTTTTTCTATGTGAGGCATGGATGTGATTGGGTCAATATCACCAAAAGCTTCTAATGGGCATCGATTCATCTCCATGGTCATCGATTACTTCACCAAGTGGGTAGAAGTCGCTTCATATGCCAATATCATAAAATCGACGGTCAGCAAGTTCTTAAAGAAGAAGATCATATGTCGGTATGGAATTCCAGAGAGAATCATATCGAATAATGCATTGAACTTGAACAACAGCACAATAGTGGAAGTCTGTAATCAATTCAAGATCAAACACCACAATTCGTCCCCATATCACCCAAAAATGAATGGCACGGTGGAAGCAGCTAATAAGAACATCAAGAAGATTGTGGGAAAAATGACTGAAACTTATAGAGATTGGTATGAGAAACTACCATTTGCCCTCTATGCTTATTGAACTTCTGTCAGGACCCTACTGGGGCAACGCCTTTCTCACTGGTTTATGGAATGGAGGCGGTCTTACCCATTGAAGTCGAGATCCCTTCCCTCAGAGTTTTGTTAGAAGTGAAGTTGGATGAAGCAAAATGGATCCAGTCTCGATACGATTAGTTGAATTTGATTGAAGAAAATAGGTTAAGGGCTATCTGTCATGGCCAGATGTACCAAAAATAAATGATACGAGACTATGAAAAAAAGGTTCATCTAAGAGAATTTCATGAGGGGGACCTAGTACTGAAAAAGATCCTTCCCATACAAAAAGATTTCAGAGGGAAATAGATGCCAAACTAGGAAGGACCTTATGTGGTAAAGAAAGCCTTTTTTGGAAGAGCATTGATCCTAGCCGAGATGGATGGTAAAAACTTACCCAATGCTGTGAATTCAGATTCCATCAAGAGGTACTTCACTTAGGAAAAAGAGAGGCCAAGGCGAAAACCCGCAAAGGGCACTTTGAAATCTTCAAAAAAAAAAGAGAAATAGAAAGGTCAGGGCAAAAACCCACAAAAGGTGCTTTAAGACCAAAGGGGTTTTGAGCTGAAAACCTAAAAATGGGCAGCTCAAATCTTGAAAATAGGGCATGTGTTAGTGTTGTCCTCTCATAATTAACAAGAAGGAGGAGTGTTACATCTTGGGGCATCAACAAATACTTTAGATCTCCCAGACACACATCTAGCTCAAAATGGTCTTCGAGAAGTTTGAACAGAGAAGCTCGTACTGTGATATCTGGGGCACCTATTTTTATCTTATTCATTTTGTATCCTAGAAAAAGTCATTATCTTGATTAATTTATCCACTTCAAGCTTTGCTCTTAATAAAATTCTATCTTGTTCATTGTGATAGTATTTTTCAAGCATTTTTCATTGAAACAATGATTATTTGACTTATAATATTCACATAAAAGAAGTTCTGCATACTACTCTAAAGGCTTCTAAATAGTACAAGAACCTGAAACAGGACTATTGTTTAGAACTCACCAAATCTATGGGCTTGAAATGTTTGAGAAAGAGGAGTCTAAATCATGACTATCTCTTTGAATTTTCTGTCAAAAATATCAGTTAAATGAAGAGACAAGATATTGCGTCAGTGATACAACCTCGACGAATAATGAGCAACCCAAGCATTAAAATGGGATCATTCTCGAAAAAATGGCATTTTACATTCCTACTTACACATCTAGTCATGTTACCCAGATCAATAGATTGAAGAAGATACAAATCCTATACCCCTGGGTTGCAGTGGGATGGATGTAAGAAACCACAAATTTTATCTCCCTAAGGTTGCAGTGGAGGAAACCAGCTGAGCAAATAGTGATTATTTCTTCGAATTTTCTGTCAAAGATACCAATTGAAAAAAGAAGGCAGGAAAACACATTAGTGACAGAACCTTGATGAACAATGAGCAATGACAACCCCAAATATTAAAAAGGGATCATTCTCATGACATTCTGCATTCATGCAAATGTCATTCATACGCATCTAGTTAGGAACATTCGATTCGTTCTGATCATAGCATCCTAATCATTTGGCATAAGCATAAGCCCATGAAATCGATTCTACAAGTCATGTTCCCTAGAGAACGGCGTAACAGACCAGTGAAACCATAAATCCTATACCTTTGAAATTGTAGTAGGTCAGATTAAGTCATCATGGCGAATCGTATCTCCCTGAATTTGCAGTAGAGCAGATTGAAGCCATAAGTCTTATCTCCCTGAAGTTGCGGTAGAACAGATTGAAGCCACAAGTCTTATCTCCCTGAAGTTGCAGCGAAGCAGACTAAAGAAAGTGAATCTTATTTCCCTGAAGTTGCAGTGGAACAGATTAAAGCTACAAATCATGGCGAATCTTATCTCCCTGAAGTTGCAGTGGAGCAGATTGAAGCCCCAAGTCTTATCTCCCAAGAGTTACAATGGAGCAAACTAAAGATAGCAAGTCTTATCTACCTAATGTTGCAGTAGAGTAGATTGAAGATAGCAGATCTTATCTCCCTGAAGTTGTAGTGGAGCAGATTAAAACCATAATCCTTATCTCTCTGAAGTTGCAGTAGAGCAAGATAAAAATACACAAACCTTATCTCCCTGAAGTTGTAGTGGAGCAGGTTGAAATTACCAAATCTTATCTCCTTTAAGTTCCAATGGAGTAGATCGAACCTGCAAATCTCTCATCTTCGAAACTACATTGGAGTCAATCAAAGCCACAAATCTCATCTTCTTGAAGTTGCGGTAGGACTACTTGAAGAAGAGGAACACCGAAGAAGTCGAGATTCAAAGACCAAACAAAATTGGCCCTTTTTGGAGTCTTTTACTCTATTCTCATTACACGATAATTAGCAAATAGGGACAATTATAAGGCCCAATTTTGGCCTGGGCCCCAACAACCAAAAAATAAAACAAAATAAAACCAAAATTAAAAAAAGTTTTACAGTCCAAATTACAGCCCAAATCACTTGGCCCAATTTTACACATGACCCAACATAGAAATAGGCCCAAAGGGCTCAAACTGAAAAATTCTTAGCCGAAGAGTGAAAACCCTAGCTGCTAGGAGCCGCAACCCCTCGTCCTCACCTCCAGCGCAGCACCGTACGACCACCGAGCTCTGTACCTTTGTACCTACGCACAAATGCAAAAAGGACAGTACAACAAAGAGAAAAACAACATGAAAGAAATTCTCTGTATATTTCTTTTTATTTTCAGCTATAAAAAGCCATAGAGATGATGTATTACAGGTTTTTTTTTACACACGATAATACGAAGGCATTCAATAGCAATCAAAAATCAGATTCAAGATTAAAGAGATGTTTTTTATATATATAATTTCTTTTCAAAATAAATGCAAAAGTATTAGAAATCTTACTGGTCGATTGGCTCTCCCTCGGCCGAATATGGCTGATACTCGAACACCCAAGAACCCACAGGGGTTTTGATGAGGGTTTGAAAGGCAACAGAGTTTGTCGCACTTGTTTGCATGTCATTTCTTTTTTATTTCCCGACAAAAATGATTTTTAAGTTTCTTTTAGGGTCTTTTAAGAAAAAAAAGGAAAGGGATTGATAGGGGTTGAAAAGGGCCGATTTTGGGCACCTCCAGCCGTCGTGTACGATGGGACTACGACGGAGTCGTGATGGAGGGCAATCAGACTCCTTCGGTAGGACCCAACCCCCATTTCAGAGAAAAATAATAGAAAGTAAATTTTTTTTAAAACCAAGAGACCAAATGAATTTGTGTCAAAAAAATTAAATTTATATAGCTTATGAAACGACACCGTTTTTGTGCTTTAGTTTTAGACACTAACGACTCCGTTTAGGTGCCAAACCCGCGTGACCCAACCTGCCTAGCTTGAGGATCCGTATGTTTCTATTAAAAGGGTTATTTACCCTATTGATCCTTCCGCATTTGTGGCGTGTTACAATCTGATCCCCTTTCCTTCTTTTTATATTTTTACAAATTCGATCGCTTGATTTCTCTTGTGGCTCAATTTCATCCTTGGCACACTGATCTTCTAGAGAAAGGACGCGTGTCCGCATATTGGGATATTTGGCTATTTAGTCCTTACCTTTTTTCGCACGTCTTATTTTGCTCCTATTTCACTTTTATCAATTAAATTTGTTGCAATTTCGACCCCTAATTTTATCTTGTTTTCAATAAAGTCTTTTAATTAATGTATTTTATCATTTGCTTATTAATTTTTCTATCATTCTTCATTTTAGTTAATATTATTTTATTTTTACACCTAGTATTTACCCTTTTCATTTTTTAATTTTAATATTTTTGTGAGTAATATTTTTAGAATCCCAAATTTAGTTTTTATATGTTCTATTTACTTTTTTATTATTTTCTCTCTGTAATACTATTACCATTATTATTATTATTATTATTATTATTATTATTATTATTATTTATTTCAAATTATATTCATGATTTCATTTCCACCTTAACTTGTTTCTTTATTTTTGATCTTTTACAAATTATTTTCTTTTATATTTATTCATGTTTTCGCCTCCATTATTCAATTGACATTGTTCCATATGTGCCTGTGTTAATACTATTATCATGGTTATTATTGGTTTTATTTATCATGAGATAGTGCTAGTTAGTGTTAAAATGGTGTATATTATATGATTCCTATGTGTTGTTTTATTAATGTATTCATCATTATTATCCTTTGATAAAACAACATTTCATTCGCACATCATTTTAAAAATAAATTTATTAACTCATAAGGAAGGAAAACTTTAAAAAGTGGTTATATTTTGGTGTTTTGGAGATTCAAAGAAAATCGTGCCCTAACTTATGGGGTTTTGATTTTTCTCTTTGAACCTAAATCGCCAAAGATCCGTCCAAAGTTCGAAATATGTGTTTTTTAATAAAAATAAAGGCAATATTCCATGTTTAGAAACTTGAGGAGGTCGTGCCCTAACTTACAGGGTTTTGATTTTCCTCATCGGATTTAAACAACCGAGTAACCTTTTAAAAAAACTAAAGTACGGTTTTAAAAAAAATTAAAAGGCAAGCTTATTTTCGAGGATTCAACTTTCGTGTCCTAACTTACGGGATGTGACATTTTGACATCTCGAGACGAGAGGGCCTTTGATGCCCATTTTAATTTATTCAAGTTTTTTTAGAGAAAATCGTATTTTAAACTCCTTTTCAAATTTTCAACCTTTAACACTAAGACATCAACTAATCAATTAGGCACCAATTTTGGGCGTGTCGAGGGTGCTAATCCTTCCTCGTGCGTAACCAACTCCCGAACTTGTTTTTTGAATTTCATAGACCAAAATTATTGTTTTAGCAAATTTGAATTTTTATTAAAATGATTAATTAAAGGTGATCCGATCACACCCAATAAAAAGGATCGGTGGCAACTCCATTTTCGCTTTTCTTTTAAATAAAAATCGACCCCATTTTTGTGATAAAAAATGGTTCGATAATGTTATAAGGAAATTTTGTGTATTTTGTAATTTTGTTAATTAGGGACTAAAGTGTGAAAATGTAAAAATGTGAAAATGTGAGGGCTAATTTGTTGAATAAAAGAGTTAAATTTGATTTATATAGATCAAGAACCAAAGAAAATGGAATTAGATCGAGGAAAGTTGAAAGTCATCGAGTAGTCCATTTCGTCTGTTCGAATCCGTACGAGGTAAGTCAATGTACAAATAAATGTGTTTGAATTGAATTTTTCATCTTTATATGATATTGAATTGTGATGAATGATTATGGAAGCTGAATATGTGAAATTGAGAAAGTTCAGATCATGGGACAACGTTCGAAAGCCCCGTACGAACCATAGGAATAGTTAGGATACATATGTCATGACATAGGATTCCGATATATGATTTCGTGTAAGACAACGTCTGGGACGTTGGCATTGATTTGAGATTTACTTGTAAGACCATGTCTAGGACATCGCATCGTATTTGATTTCGTGTAAGACCCAGTCAGGGACAGTGGCATCGATATTTGATTTCATGTAAGATCACGTCTAGGACGTAGGCATTGTACGAGTTTTTTGAGCTATCCGAGTATCCTTAATGATTCCGAATGGTTCAACGGGCACTTAGAGAAATGAATGATTATGTGAATGTGTATTCGATTCAGGTACATTTGAAATGTATAATATGATTGAGAATGGAAGGTATGTTTTTGTTCAATTGTGGACATATGATATATGTAAGTGAATTTTGGTCAAATGAACTATATGAGAATTATGGATATGTGAATATATTTTTCTATTAGTTACATGAATGAATTGGTTTAGAATTGTGTTATGTGATAATTTTATTTGTATATGGCTTACTATGCTTTTGAAAGCTTACTTTGTGTGTGTTTGCATTGTGTTTTAGATATCGAAGCTACTGGAGGCTCAGGAACTGTTGAGGATCATCACCACACTATCAAATTTATCTTTGGTACCTTTTGAAAGTGTAAATATTTAAGTATGGCATGTATAGTCTAGATAAATTAAGTTATGTTTTTTAGTTATGAATATTTAGCTATGTGATATGGCTTGGTTTTGGTTGTGTTTTGAATGCCTTTTGAGTACAAACTATGTGATGCAATATTGCCAATATGATGTATTCATGGATGGCCAAAGAGAATTGGTAAATTTGGTAAAATTATGGCATTTGATTGAATGAAGTAAATTGAAGTTATAAAACATATGTTTTGGTATGTCTTTGGCTTATGATTTGATATGATTTGGTATGGATATAAACATGAAATTGGTTGTTAATGATATGGCATGAATGGTGTATGTTTTGGTTATGTATTGGTTGGAATTTGGTAAGAAATGATTTAGTATTTATCTTGTAGGGAGGACCCAAAATTAGGGTGGCAAGTTGGCCTTGTAAATGGCCTATTTTTGTCCACACGGGAAGGGACACGGGCGTGAGTCTCTGTCGTGTTGGTCGAGGGCCATTTCGAAATGAGCCTGGGTAGACCACACGGGCGTGCGCCAGGCTATGTGGCCAAGTCAGTTTCGAGCACGAACTAGACACACGGGCATGTGATTGGCCGTGTGACCCAAGTCTATAGCCTCCCAAATTTTCACACGGCCTGACACACGAACGTGTCATGTGGCCGTCTGGAAAAGTCAGTATGTATGCCATGTTTTGCCACGGCCTAGACACACGGGAGTGTCTAATGCCGTGTGAGGCACACGGCCTATTCACACAGGTGTGTGACCTCTGTAACTTAGAAAAAAAATTTATTTCGAAAAAAATTTATGTGTTCGGTTTTGTCCTGACCTCTTCTTATTGCATGTTTAAGGTATCGTTGACCTAAGAAAGGGACTTAATGTTGATAATTGACTATGATATGAAGATGTATGACTTTTGATTGTGAAATGATTGTGAATTATTCTGATATGTCTGGTAATGCCTCTTAAACCTAGTCCGACGACAGATATGGGTTAGGGGTGTTACATTTGGTTGGTATCAGAGCTATGGTTTAGTTGATTCTAGGACTAACATAGCTTATGTGAGTCTAGCTATACATGCCATATATACGAACTGCAATAGTGTAATGATTCCTAACAATGAAAATGTGTTCTTTATATAGTAATGGATCCTGAACGAGCCGTAGCTGACTATGTTAAATGTAATGTGCCTGCTCCCCCCGCCGTCTGATTCTAGACCTGCTACTAGCAACCACGAGGGAGAGGCTAAGCAAGCCTTTTACCAAATGATGAATGATTGGTTCACTCAGTATATTAGAACCAATTCAGCTATGCCACAACCTTCACCCCCGTCTAATCCTTCACAAGTTCCAATTGTGCCACAAGCTGTAGATCCGATTCGTCTGAATAAGCCTCCAGTTGATAAGATTAGAAAATATGGGCCTGAAGAGTTCTGTGCTACTACTAATGATGATGCTGAAAGAGCTGAATTCTGGCTAGAGAATACGATATGATTGTTCGATGAAATGTCATGTACTCCAGACGAATGCCTTAAATGTGTCGTTTCACTTCTGAGAGATAAGACATATCATTAGTGGAAAACGTTGATATTTGTGGTTCCGAGGGAATGAGTCACCTGGGATTTCTTTCAACCTGAATTCCGAAAGAAAAATATAAGTGAAAGATTTATAGATCAGAAATACAAAGAGTTTCTTGAGTTGAAACAGGGCCGTATGTCTGTTACGGAATACGAGCGAGAATTTGTGAGATTAAGCCAGTATGCACGAGAATGTGTTTCGACTAAAGCAATAATGTGTAAGAGATTCGAAGATGGTTTGATGAAGACATTAAGTTTTTAGTCAAGATTTTGGAAATAAAAGAATTTGTAGTACTTGTTGAACGAGCGTGTAAAACTGAAGAGCTTGGGAAAGAGAAAAGAAAAGCCGACTCAGAAGCTAGAGATACGAGAAAGAGATTCACAAGTAAATCAGTTCATTCTGGTTCTAATAAATTCTAAGATGATTACAACCGTTCAAAGGCTAATGTGGGACATTCGAGTAGAGATCGTATTAGATCGCATTTGAGTTTTAGAGCTCTAGCTACTTCTACTGCAAGTGTTGGAAATGTCTGATCCGATCGACCCAAGTGTAGACATTGTGGTAAAAGACATCCGGGAAGTTGTAGATTGAATGAAAGAGCTTGCTTTAGATGTATATCCTTAGATCACTTTATCTGTGAATGTCCTGAGTCTGTAGAACAAGAGATTGTGAAAAATCAGAGGCTAAGTGGCAATACAACTCGAGGTAAACCGCTCAGAAATACGGTAATGTGAGTGGCAGTCAGAGGGGAACCATAGATATTACTGTTAGATCTGAGGCTAGAGCATCTGCCAGAGCCTAAGCCATCCAAGCTCGTGAGGAAGCTTCATCCCCCGATGTTATAACTGGTACTTTTACACTTTACGATACTTCTGTGATTGCATTAATAGATCTCGGGTCAACGCATTCTTATATATGCATGAACTTAGTGAGCAGTAAGACTTTGCCTGTAGAGTCTACTGAATTTGTAATTAGAGTATCGAACCACTTAGGTCAGTTTGTTTTGGTTGCCAAAGTGTGTAATAATTGTTCATTGATGATTCGAGATTCATGTTTTCCAGCTGATTTGATGTTATTACCATTCGACGAATTTGATATAATTCTGGGTATGGATTGGTTAACTTTGCACGATGCTACTGTAAACTGCAAACGGAAGACTATTGATTTGCGATGTCAGAATAATGCGATTATTCAGATTGAGTCTAATGATCTGAATGGTTTGCTGGCAGTGATTTCTCCAATTTTAGCTCAGAAATATGTGAGAAAGGGTTGTGAAGCTCACTTTGCTTATGTGATTGATTCGAAAGTGACAAAAAATAAAATTGAATCAGTGCCTGTTGCCTGTGAATTTCCTGATGTGTTTCCTGAAGAACTTCCAAGATGACCTCCGATTCGAGAAGTTGAGTTTGGCATTGAATTAGTGTCGGGGACTACTCCGATTTCGATAGCTCCGTATAGAATGGCTCCAACTGAGTTAAAAGAATTAAAGTCTCAGTTGCAAGAGTTAATTGATAAAGGATTCACAAGACCGAGCTTTTCTCCCTAGGGTGCTCTTGTTCTGTTTGTGAAAAAGAAAGATGGTATGATAAGAATGTGCATTGATTATCGTCAGTTGAGCAAAGTGACTATCAAGAATAAATATCCTCTGCCCAGAATTGATGATTTGTTTGATCAGTTGAAAAAAGCTACCGTATTTTTAAAGATAGATCTCAGATCAGTTGAGAGTAAAAGATTCAAACATTCCGAAAACTACTTTCCGAATGAGGTACCACACTATGAGTTTTTAGTTATGCCTTCCGGATTAACGAATGCACCTGCTGTTTTTATGGATTTGATGAACAAATTTTCAGACCGTATTTAGATCGATTTGTTGTCGTACTCATTGAGGACATTTTGATATATTCTCATGATGAATCTGAGCATGTCGAACATTTGAGAATAGTGCTGCAGACTTTGCTCGATAAGTAGTTGTATGCGAAGTTTAGCAAATGTGAATTTTGGTTGCGAGAAGTTGGTTTTCTGGGACACGTTATGTCAGTATCTGGTATCTGAGTTGATTCAAGCAAAATTTCAGCTATCTTAGATTGGAAGTCTTCGAGAAATGTTTCTGAAGTCTGTAGTTATCTAGGACTTGCCGGTTATTATAGACGATTTGTGAAAGGCTTTTCTATGATTGCTACTCTATTGACGAAATTGCTTTAAAAATATGTGAAATTTGAATGGTCTGAAAAGTGTCAAAAAAGCTTTGATCAGTTGAAAGCATTATTGACAGAAGCTCCGGTGTTAGTACAACCAGAATCGGGTAAAGAGTTTGTAACATATAGTGATGCATCGCTGAATGGTTTGGGTTGCATTTTGATGTAGGAAGGTAAAGTCATAGCTTATGTTTCGAGGCAGTTAAAGCCGTACGAAAAAATTATCCGACGCACGACCTTGAATTAGTTGCGATTGTGTTCGTTTTGAAAATTTGGCGTCACTATCTGTTTGGTGAGAAATGTCACGTGTTTCAGATCATAAAAGCTTGAAATATCTAATGACTCAAAAAGATTCGAACCTGGGACAGAGAAGATGGCTAGAACTGCTAAAATATTATGAGGTTGTTATCGATTATCATCCAGGAAAAGCAAATAATTGTTGCTAATGCTTTGATTCAGAAATCATTGTATGCATTATGTGCAATGAATACTCATTTAGTTCTGTCTGATGATGGTTCGATTTTAGCAGAATTGAAAGCGAGACCATTGTTTTTACAACAGATTATTGATGCTCAAAAAGTTGATAATGAGATAATAGCAAAACGAACTTAGTGTGATTTGGATTTTGATTTTGAATATCGAATTGATAATGAGGATTGTTTGAGATTTCGAGGTCAGATTTGTGTTCCGAGAAATTTAGAGTTGATTTAGATGATTTTGAATGAAGCTCACAAAAGTCGTTTATCTGTACATTCGGGTAGTACGAAATTGTACAAGATTTGAAACAACATTATTGGTGGCCTAGAATGAAAAGAGATATCTCTGACTTTGTTTCGAAATGTTTGATCTTTCAACAAGTTAAAGCTAAACATCAGGTGCCTTCTGGTTTGTTACAACCGATTATGATTCTAGAGTGGAAATAGGATAGAATAATGATGGATTTTCTTTCGGGTTTGCCTTTATCTCCGAGAAAGAAAGATGAGATTTGGGTTGTAGTTGATCGATTGACGAAATTAGCTCATTTTATTCCGGTACGATCAGATTACTTGCTTGATAAATTAGCTGAGTTATACATTTTCGATATTGTGAGATTGCACGGGGTGCCTTTGTCTATTGTGTCAGATAGAGATCCAAGATTCACTTCGAGGTTTTGAAAGAAACTACAAGAGGCTTTAGGTACGAAATTGCATTTCAGTACTACTTTTCACCTGCAGACGGATGGTCAATCCGAGCAGATTATTCAGATTCTCGAAGATATATTGAGATGTTGTATTTTTTAGTTTGGAAGTACATGGGAACAGTATTTGCCATTGATTGAATTTGCTTATAATAATAGTTTTCAATCGAGCATTAAAATGAAACCGTACGAAGCCTAATATGGTAGAAAATGCCGTACACCATTGTATTGGTTAGAGTTCAATGAAAATAAGATACACGGGGTGGACTTGATAAAAGAGGCTGAACAGAAAGTAAAAACAATCTAAGATAGTCTGAAAGCAGCCTCCGATAATTAAAAATCATATGTAGATTCGAGACGAAAAGATATTGAATTGGAGATCAGTGACAAAGTATTTTTGAAAGTATCTCCGTGGAAGAAAGTACTTCGATTCAGATGTAAAGGCAAATTGAGTTCGAGGTTCATCGAGCCATATGAGATTATAGAGCGTATTGGGCCGATTGCATATAGATTGTTATTGCCACCTGAGTTAGAAAAGATTCATAATGTGTTTCACGTATTGATGCTTCGACGATACAAATCTGACCCCTCGCATATGATTTCCCCATCTGAGATTGAAATTCAGTTCGATATGACCTATGAAGAAGAATCGACCCGTATCTTGGCTCGCGAGATTAAAGAACTGTGAAATAAGAAAATTTCGTTAGTAAATGTAATGTGGCATCAACATGCTCTTGAAGAGCCTATGTGGGAGCCCGAAGATGCTATAAGACAGCAATATCCGAATCTAATCAATGGTAAGATTTTTGGGGACGAAAATCCCTAAGGGTGAGAGTTGTAACAGCCCGGTTTAGACCCTAGTCAGAATAGTGGTTTCGGGACTACAACTCTGAGTCAAAAAATATTTTAATATTATTTTTCATGCTTATATTATGTGAATTTATATTTGTGAAAATTTCGTGATTTAATTTTACCGTTTGTGTGCTTAATTTGCAAAAAAAAGGACCTAATCGCAGAAAATGCAAAAGTTGTGTGCAATTTGATTAAGTGCCGAATTGATGTGTCTCATTAAATGTGAGGTCCTTATGATGAAATTAGACCATTGATAAGGTTAATGGACATTAATGACCATCCATTAAGTGATTTTTATATGGCTTAATTAAGGGCAAAATTGGTATTTAATTATTAAAGTTAATATTAATAAAAAAATGAAAATAAGGCCATTATCACCTTGTTTTGCTGAAAATAAAAAGAAGAGAAAGGATAAAAGCTTGTTTAGGGTTCGGCGAAGAGAATTTGTAATTAAGGTATGCGTTTTGCTCGATTTTTTATGATTTTTATGTTTTTGTGATCATTGCTTTGTGTTCTATTAAGCCCATGTGTCAATTTCAGAATTTGATGATGATTTTGAGTTATGTTATTGTTGATTTTGTGAGTTTTGTAATGTTAGTTGATGAAATATGGAAGCTTGATGATAGATACATATGTTTTGTATTGGGATTTTTGATAAATTTGAGTAAATTAGGCTAAATTGTGAAAATGAGATTTTAAGGGGCTAAAATGTGAAATAAATAAAATATATGGGCTTATATGAACTACATGAATATTTGGCCTAGCATGTGTATAAGGAAATTTTGTGTATTTTGTAATTTTGTTAATTAGGGACTAAAGTGTTAAAATGTGAAAATGTGAGGGCTAATTTGTAAAATACCCTAAAAATGTGTATATGGATTGAACTGAATGATTTGTTGAATAAAATAGTTAAATTTGAATTTATATAGATCAAGAACCAAAGAAAACGAAATTAGATCGAGGAAAGTCGAAAGTCGTCGAGCCGTCGATTCCGTCTATTCGAATCTGTACGAGGTAAGTCAATATACAAATAAATGTGTTTGAATTGAATTTTTCATGTTTATATGATATTGAATTGTGATGAATGATTATAGAAGCTAAATATGTGAAATTGAGAAAGTTCTGATAATGCGAGTTCCGATAATGCAACGACATCCGAAAGCCCCGTACGAACCATAGGAATAGTTAGGATACATATGTCATGACATAGGATTTTCATATGTGATTTCGTGTAAGACCACATTTGGGACGTTGGCATTGATTTGAAATTTACGTGTAAGACCATGTCTGGGACATCGACATCGTATTTGATTTCGTGTAAGACCCTGTCTGGGACAGTGGCATCATATTTGATTACATGTAATATCACGTCTGGGACGTTGGCATTGTATTAGTGTTTTGAGCTATCCGAGTATCCTTAATGATTCCGAATGATTCAACAGGCACTTCGAGAAACGAATGACTGTGTGAATGTGTGTCTGATTCAGGTACGTTTGAAATGTATAATATGATTGAGAATGGAAGGTAAGTTTTTTTTTAATTGTGGACATATGATTTACGTAAGTGAATTTTGGTCAAATGAACTATATGAGAATTATGGATATGTGAATATATTTTGCTATTAGTTACATGAATGAATTGGTTTAGAATTGTGTTATGTGATAATTTTATTTGTATATGGCTTACTAAGCTTTTGAAAGCTTACTTTGTGTGTGTTTGCATTGTGTTTTAGATATCGAAGCTACTGGAGGCTCGGGAATTGTTGAGGGCCATCACCACACTATCAAATTTATCTTTGGTACCTTTGAAAGTGTAAATATTTAAGTATGGCATGTATAGTCTAGATAAATTAAGTTATGTTTTTGAGTTATGAATATTTAGCTATGTGATATGGCTTGGTTTTGGTTGTGTTTATGAATGCCTTTTGAGTACAAACTATGTGATACAATATTGCCAATATGATGTGTTCATGGATGGCCAAAGAGAATTGGTAAATTTGGTAAAATTATGGCATTTGATTGAATGAAGTAAATTGAAGTTATGAAACATATGTTTTGGTATGTCTTTGGCTTATGATTTGATATGATTTGGTATGGATATAAACATGAAATTGGTTTTTAATGATATGGCATGAATGGTGTATGTTTTGGTTATGTATTGGTTCAAATTTGGTATGAAATGATTTGGTATTTATCTTGTAGGGAGGACCCAAAATTAGGGTGGCAAGTTGGCCTTGTAAATGGCCTATTTTTGTCCACACGGGCAAGGACACGGGCGTGTGTCTCTGTTGTGTTGCTTGAGGGCCATTTCGAAATAAGCCTGGCTAGACCACACGGTCGCACACACAGGCATGTGCCAGGCCGTGTGGCCAAGTCAGTTTCGAGCACGGGCTAGACACACGGGCGTGTGACTGGCCGTATGACCCAAGTCAATAGCCTCCCTAATTTTCACATGGCCTAACACGCGGGTGTGTCATGTGGCCGTGTGGACAAGTCAGTATGTATGCCCTGTTTTACCACGGCCTAGACACACGGGAGTGTCAAACTCACATCATCTTTAACATCAGTTACAAGCCAAATCTCATGGCTATTGTAACACCCCTTACCCGTACCTGAGGCCGGGACAAGGTACGAGGCGTTACCGGACAAACATACAAACATTAAACTAAAATACGGGCCATAAAATTTCATTCATATTTCAAAACGTTCATTCACTTACACATAGTCCCTTATTTGAGTCTACGAAGCCCAAAACATACCTTAGAAAGGGTTCGGGACTAAACCGAGAACTTACGAAAATCTTGGAAATTTCATGCTTTAAGGCTCCACACGCCCGTGTCCCAAAGTCATGTTCCATACACGGCTGAGACACATGGTCATGTCTCTGCCTGTGTGGAATATACCTAGGCTATTTTCCAAGCTTTGGTCAACCTTAATCTTTTACACACTTATACAAAATCAAAAGCATATAACATGGTATTCATTTAATGATTAAATATTCTCAATTAAACCATAAACATAGCATTTGTATATCATCATACATGTGTCTTTCATACTCATTTTACCTTGTTTATTATAGTACCACTTATACATTTATACCAAGTTATCATCTTACCAAATATCTTCAGCTTAATCATCAAGCATTCATATTTAAAACTAGA
Source organism: Gossypium hirsutum (assembly GCF_007990345.1). Classification (NCBI taxonomy): domain Eukaryota; kingdom Viridiplantae; phylum Streptophyta; class Magnoliopsida; order Malvales; family Malvaceae; genus Gossypium; species Gossypium hirsutum. Next base: position 29,370,344 of record NC_053434.1, read on the forward strand.
TCATATCTTTATAAAATACCACAATTCAGATGCGCAAATAACATGTTTGCCTAAAACACTTTAATTCAATTCCATACCCTACAAGCATTACATTGAGACTAGTCATATATATATATGTCATGATACATATCATTCTCTTTCTGTTTTCTTATAAACACAAATCATTTATTTCATTAAATAAATATTTCATATACCATAGTTTCCATGTATTCCACATATATTTATTTTCCTCCTCCTCCTCTCCATTCCACATCCTTAATGTATATAGCAGTCTTGTAAGTACGATTTCACAATTTACTAATAAATGCTCACATCAAACTGTCCACACGAGTCATAGTCACTTACTTATTTATAATTCGAGCTACAGAGCTCCAAATTAAGATCTGTAAATTTCCCCTGAAACTAGACTCACATATCTTTGCACCATAAAATTTCATAATTTTTGGTTTAGCCAATTAGTGCAGTTTATTCATTAAAATTTCCCCTGTTTCACATTCTGACAGTTCTGACCTCTCTTCACTAAAAATTAATTATCTTACAATACAGAAATCGGATAATGTTCTTGTTGATTTATATTGAAAATAGACTCATTGTGGATTTTAAAAATATAATTTTAAGCCTCTAATTATTTTTATCCAAATTTTTGTGATTTCCAAAGTCAAAATAGGGGATCACGTAATCATTCTGAACCAGTCTCACAAAAACATAAATATATCAAAATATAGAACTCATTTTCTTGCTCTATTTATTTTATATGAAAATATACTAATTAAGCTTTAATTTAATATCTTATTCAGTCTCTGATTCAATTTCTACTATTTTTGGTGATTTTTCAAAATCACATCACTACTACTGTCCAAAACAGTTTTATTTCTAATTCACTCTTTCACACTTTCTTTGTATTAACCTCATTTTAACATACATATCACAAATCATTTTCACCACATTTCATACATCACAAGTATAGGCCCATGATCACAAGGTCACCATAAAATCATCCTCATGTATAACTTCTTGTTTATAACCTTACCACATCCTGGTCACTTAATGAACATATCATTCACATAACCAAGTTCATGCACTTATTCATCACAAAACTTGGAAAGCAATACATAGAGAGTCTCCCATTGAACACTTCGGATATACTTGGTGGTTTCAGCACATAGCTCCACCCATCATAGATTTCGGCTCTCTTGTACACATGGTGAACACTCAGTACCACCCATGTGACCTAGCTACATCATAATGTCTTGTAGCTCTCTTGTACACATGATGTGCACTTAGCACCATACATGTGACCTAGCTACATACTATTTGTATCATCCAATCTTTCCGAAGGTTCAACCGGGATTTCTCTCTCTTTTCCAACAATTTCACCAATCAAGTAATTATCCACAAACATATTTCCAATATTATTATAAAATATCATAATACAAGTAATATTGATGTATTACTTACATATAAACTTACATCCCATTTAATATCAAGGCAATAACATTAAATTACACATTGCCTTATTAAAAATCATATGAACTTACAATTTCCCATAATATCCATAATCATAGAAATCACATTTATGTATGATAATTCAATGCACTTCATGTACCATAGACATGTTTTTAAATCAATTCATAAACTTGGCACCATAATCATTTAATTTAGCATAATTCAATTAATTCACTAAATTTAACTTTCAAATATAAATTACAGCATTATTGCTGTATTATTATCATACCAACTTACATACTTTCAACACCTCGAAAATTATAATAAATATATCAATTTTACATTGAAACATGCATAAATTAATGCTTATTATACATATGAACTTACCTCGATATTAAAACGATCATTTTACCAACTTTCCTAATTTTCGATTTTTCTCTCATTCTAGGTTCAAATCTCATTTTCCGGGATCTAAAACATCATATTTTACTTATTTAATTAATGTACTATTCAAAACAGTCCTTAACTCAAACTTTGGAAAAATTACAATTTTGCCCCTAAACTTTTGCATATTTACACTTTTGCCCCTAGGCTCGGGAATTAAACTTTATCCCTTATTCTTATGTTTTATGACATGCTGATCACTTTTCCCTTCTATGGCAACATCAAATTCTAACTCTAACATATACTTATGACTATTATGTATTTTTACTAATTAAGCCCTTTTACTCGTTTTCACTCAAAACCGAGTAGCACAAGTTGTCTAACATAATTTAAAACCTTATATTTTATCATAAAACAGAAAAATAAACACATTTCACCTATGGGTATTTTTCCAAATATGAACCCTAGCTTAAATTATTGCTAGAATAAGCTTAATCAAATTATCGGGATTCAAAAAACGTAAAGAACTTGAAAAACGGGGTTAGAACGGACTTACTATTAAGCTTGGAAAGCTTGAAAACCCTAGCCATGGTTTCCCCCATGCTAATTTCGGCCTTCATGAAAAAGATGAGTAAATTTTGGCTTTATTTTCCCTTTTTATTTCTTTTAATTACCAAATGACCAAAATGCCCTTCCTTACTAAACTTTCAAAAATTCCATCCATGTCCAATTTTTTTCCATCACTTAAAAATTGGTCAAATTTATATTTAAGACCTCCTAATTAATATTTCAAAGCAATTTCATACTAGAAACTTCTAGAATGCAAGTTTTGCAACTTATTCAATTTAGTCCCTAACTTCAAATTGAGCACTTTATGCATAGAATTTCTTCACGAAATTTTCACACAATCATGCAATCATATCATAGACCTCAAAATAATCATAAAATAATTATTTTTATCTCATAGACCCAATTTTGGGCTATTACAGCTATAATCACAACCAAAATACCACATCTAGCCTATACATGACATATACCATAGTTGTATAATTCAAAAGTACCAACTTAGATGTTTGATAATGCGATGATGTCCCCAGTGACTCCCAGATCCGAGCTAGTCTTGATTCACTATAAAACATAGAAAAATAACATGAAGTAAGCTTCATAGCTTAGTAAGCTCATATGATATAAACTTAACTAATTACAAATACAACATTCATCAATCCAAACATATTATCATGTACTTTATGATTACTAAAAAACCTTTCACCTGCTTATTCATAAGCTTGTATACAAACTTTGCAACTTCTTCGATTTTAAGCTCATAATATACATGTACATACCTGTACCAATCCTTAACAAGTTCATACATACACGGAATACCGTTGAATAGTCAATGCCTCACACACTAAGTGCCGTACATAGCCGAAGCTATCTCAAATCGCACACTAAGTGCCATATATAGCTAAAGCTATGTCGAATCGCACGCTAAGTGTCATATATAGCCGAAGCTATGTCGAATCCCACACTAAGTGCCACAAATAGCCGATTTGTCATCGAACATAACTGTAGTCCCTTATATACAATTTATGCAATATCAAAGAACTAAAAGCATAATTATTACAGTGTTTAAAACATACAAACTTACCTCAAATGTGGAAAAGACGAAATAAGTCGTTTAGTCGATACCTTTCGGTTTTCCTCGATCCAGATCCGAATTCTACTTTTCTTGATCTAAATATATTCAAAATTAACTTATTTAACCATCTCTCTATTCAATTTAATCCAAAATACATATTAGGACTATTTTACACATTTGCCCCTAAACTTTCACATTTTTACAATTTAGTCCTCAATACATAAAATCACAAATTCATGCAAATTTTACAATGCCCATGCTTAGCCAAGTTACCATAAGGCCCCGAGTAGCCCATATTTTCCATTTATTTCATATTTTAACTAAAAATTTTTCACATTTCACAATTTAATCCCTATTTTGTATTTTCACTAAAAATCACTTAACAAAACTTGCATATCTATCAACAATCATTCATAATCTATCAAGAAACTTCAAAATAAACATGTATTCATCAATGGAATCATTCAAAATATTTAACAATTTTGCAAAATAGTCCCTGGGCTAGATAGGCCTAGTTGTAACGATCTCAAAAACATAGAAATCATTAAAAACAGGACGAAAATCACATACCTATTGAAAATTTAGGGTTGGACGAAACAAGCTTCTTCCATGGCCATATTAACTTTCCATTTTCGGTTGAAGGAGAATTAATGAAGAAAGCTGTTAATTTGGTTTTATTTAATTTATTTTTAATAACCAATTTCCAAAATTAACCTTTAATAACATTTGTAATTATACCTAATACCACTCCACTATCATCCATTAACATATTAATGGGTTATTTACAATATAAGGACCTTTACTTTAAGGTTCTATAGCTATTTGATACCTTTAGCTAATAGAACACCAATTTTACACTTTACGAGATTTAGTTCTTTTTAACTAACCAAACGATAAAATTACTTTATGAAACTTTCACACCATCACATATTCATACTAAAAACATTAAAATATTAATAAAATAAATATTTTGACCTTGTATTTGTGGTCCCAAAACCACTGTTCCGATTTGGCTCAAAATGGGCAGTTACATATGAGCTCGATCATCTCCAGAGTATAATCCTCCACTTATATCAAAGCACATGAGTTCCATACGCATAGTTAGTGACTAACTCAATATTTAGGTAAATCACACTATGAACATCACAAGTTAATTAATTCATAAACAAATTTAGAATTAATTCAACTTGGATCCAGACTAATGTATCATTCTTCCAATTAATACATCTATGTCTCTACTCATGGAGTCAACTGCTTTGATAGCCAAGACTAGCCACCACCTCAATTGGAATTGTAGACAACATAATATTCCTTCTAAGTATTTGAATCAAATGCGCATTTTGATTCTTTTACGGGATTATGAAGTTGTTTAGATGATCTACTAAAGTAAGTTGTCTTTCTCACAATGTAAATGTTCTCACAATGCCACTTATCATCAGTTTGAACTTAGACTATCAAGAAGATAATATTTGCTTATCAGAATTTTTCTATGCATGCAAAACATGAAAGACAGAAACACAAAAGACATAATAGTGAAATGTGAACTTAACTTTATTTATTTATCATCTGTAACAACCCGGTTTTAGATAAATTGAAACAGTGGTTTTGGGACCACAAATTTGAGGTCGTAAAATTATTTTAATATTGCTTTTGGTGTTTATGGTATGAAATTATATATGTGTGAAAATTTCGTGTGTTAATTATATCGTTTAAGTGGTTAATTTGAAAAAAAAAACTTAATCGCGTAAAATGTAAAAGTTGCATTCTATTTGTTAAAGGTGTCTATTTGCTATGGCTTATTAAATGTGAAGTCCTTATGTTGTAAATAGACCATTGATAGTGGGAATGGACATAAATGGGCATGTATTTGATGTTTATTAAATGTTTATTATTAAGGTTAAAATTGTAAATTGGTTAATTAAGTTATATTAATTGAAAAAAGCCAAATTAAGCCTTATTTATTTCTTTCTTGGCTGAATATTGATGAAAAGAAAAGCCATGGATGTTTTTTAGGGTTCGGTCAATTGGGAGCTTAATTCGTAAGTGTTTTTAGCTCGATTTTTGATGATTTGTATATTTTTGTGATCGTTGCTTTGAATACTAGCTAACCCGTACCCTAATTTTTGAAATTTTTGATAATATTGTGAAGTTACACTATTGAAATTATGAGCTTTGTGATGTTTAATGATAGATTATGAAGGTTTAATGATAGATATACAAGTTTTGTTAAGTGATTTTTGACAAAAATGTCAAATTAGGGATTAAATAGTGAAAAATGTGAAATGTGTGGTTAAATGTGTGAAATATTGACAAATATCGGCTGTTATAGAGTCTATAAAAATTTGGCTAGCTTGGGTGTAATTGAAATTGTTGAATTTTGTGTATTTATGAAATAAGGACTAAATTGTAATAATATGAAAATTTAGGGGGTAAAGTGAAAAATGCCCAAATATGTGTTTTTGGACTAAATTAAATGTGTTTATGAATAAGATAGTTAATTTTTAATGTATATAGATCAAGAACGAAAGAAATCGAATTTAGATCGGGGGAAATCGAAAGTTATCGAATAATCGATTCGGTTCCTCTATCCCGACTACGAGGTAAGTTCATATGCAAATAAATGTCTTTGAATTGAATTATATATTTTTTATTATCATTGAATTGATATGAATGTTGAATGAGCAAATATGAGCATGAATCGACTAAGTTGCAATATCCGAAAGTCCTATACGAACCTTAGGAATAGTATAGGATATGAATGTCATGACATTAGGTTATTGAGATGTGATTACATGTAAGACCATGTCTGGGACATTGGAATTGTATTGAGATTACATGTAAGACCATGTCTGGGACTTGTCATCGTTAATCGATTTCGTGTAAGACCTTGTTTGGGACAGTGGCATCGATATGTGATAACATGTAAGACCATATCTGGGATATGGCATTGTATGAGCTTATGTGATTTCTAATTATCCTTAGTGATTCCAAATGGTTCAATGGGCAAATTCAAGTTGTGAAAAATTATGTGAATGCGCTAAGTGACTCAGGTACGTACGAGATTCATACGAGTATTGAGAAGTGAAGTAAATGGTGAATTTGATTAAGATATTGAATATGTGTTCAATGAGAAAGGTTTGAGAACTTATGTGTGATTAGTTATGATTATCATATTTGAATTGATATGCTGAGGTTCATATGATAGCTTTATTTGTATATGGCTTACTAAGCTTTTAAAGCTTACTTTGTATGTTCTTTCCATGTTTTATAGATTATCGAAGCTAGATCATACTCGGGGATTGTCGGGAAACGTCATCACACTATCGATCATCTCGTTGGTACTTTTGAAGCTTTGTATATATGGTATATGGCATTATAGGCTAGTATCATTTTGGTATGTTTTGAGTCGTGATATTAGCCATGAGACTTGGCTTGTAAATGGTGATGTGTATGGCCATTTTAGTTAGCTTGATTTATATGCTGGCAAGGGATATATGTGATGTTTATAAATTACCATGTGTTTTGGCATGTTTGCCATAGTTGTTGGTATGACTAAGTGGTTGCTCATTTGGTTAGTTATCAGTTGATATATCAATACTTGAGAAATGGTATATTTTGGTATGAATTGTAGATGATGAATTGATATGTTTGAGAAGCATGATTTGGTTGATAGAAAGGTGAGAAAATTCATTTAGGAGATATGTAAGTTGTGATGATTTTGACTTAGTAATTTGGTATGTTTTGAATAAGGAATTGAGTAATTGAAATGGTTGATGATAGATGGCATGATATGTGAGTGAATTAGCATGTTTTGGCTGCCTATATATGTGTTGAAATGATACCATTTTGATAGCTAAGTGTGCATGAGAAAAGGGTGGCAAATTGGCTTTGCTGATAGATGGTCATGCTACATTGCCATGTGTCCCCTGGGGTACCCTTTCGAATTAAGTTAGTATACCCTACAGTTTGACACGGCCTAGACACACGGGCATGTTTATTGGTCGTGTGTGGCACACGAGTTGGCACATGAGCGTGTGGTCGGCTGTGTAACCCAAGTCAGTAACCTCCCTAATTTTCCCACGGCCATGGCATACGGGCGTGTCTCCGGCCGTGTGGTACAAGTCAGTATGTATGCCCTATTTCACACGGCCTGTGACACAAGCGTGTCTGGCGACCGTGTGAGGCGTGACCCTGAAATTAAAGAAATTTTTTTAAGTTTCCTTAAGTTTGTAAATGTTATCAGTTTAGTCCCGAACCTCTTCTAAGCATGTTTTAAGGTCTCGTAGAGCCTTATATGGGAAAATATGATTGTATATGAATGATGTATGTGTTTGAATGTTTAAATGTATAAGATATGTATATGTTATGATGTGATAGTTCGGTAATACCTCGTGATTCTATTCTGGCGATGGATACGGGTTAGGGGTGTTACATCATCATTCAAATACGTAGAAAACAATTACATATTTACTACAATATAGGCACATTTCCCAACATCTAAAAGGTCTGTGAGAGATGAAAGGCTTGAACAAGAACAAGTACCTGCTCTAGAAGGAAGGTGACCACCTATAAATGTGTTATCATTTATAGTAAATTTATCACACCAAAAATATATTAAATTAAACCGGCAGTGAGCGCAAGCATACGGGTCATATTGTAATACAGTAAAGTTTACAACGAAACACTAAGTACCCAAAGGATTGCAGATTGGAGTAATTGTTATTAATTTAATTATAGAAAATAATTACTAATCTAATCACATCACGAATTAGTAGTGTGAATCCAAATTAATATTTTAATTAAACTAATTAAATTAATTAACCTAACTAGCCTAATGTAATTTTCTATTCCTAATGTGGACAACATGAGCCTCTAGCCTATGATCGATTAAATTCGTAATTATCTAATTAAATAATTAATTATCCTTGATTGAGTTATTTATCACCCTTTGCTAAGAAGGTCTTATCTTCACTAAGGATTACCACCTAATTTGCTTTTTTGGTCTCTTCTTAGGTATACGGATACCCTTCCGGTCTCACCGCTTGGTATAAGTTATACACGATAAGATACCCTTCTGGTCTCACCTGTCTTGATATTCTATTAGGGGTGCCACTCCGTAATATACTAAGTACTCCTGAATAAACAAAAAATTTTGGATAAATAATCATTTAATAAATAAATTAGTTTATTAATTAAATCATGCAAATATAAATAAAACACAATAATCTATTCAATTATTCATACAATGATTAATCAACCAAATTAACAAAAGATAAATAACAGAAGAGAAGAGAATAGATAGGTGAGTGCTCATGAATAAATATATTGAAGTGCATTCCTGAAGCAACCTCCACTCGCAATTATATTTACATCAGAATAGAAAAGTTCCGAATACACAAACATGAAAAGAAAACACAAAGAAAACTAAATAGTAAAAAATGTCTGTCTAAGTCTGCACTCTATTTCGATGACCCTAAGGTTTCTTATATAGGCAATGACCTACTTGGTGTCCACTCAACCTGAGATACACTTAGATACCAATAAATAAAATATTCTGATAAATGCTAGGGTCTAAATATGGAAATATCCCTAAAAGTGTCATCTAAGGAATCAACTTCAATTTGGCTAGCCATCATCATGTCGTCGTAACGTGGAAATTCTCTTTGTCATGAAGTCACCACCATGAAGTTCCTCCCATGATCGTCTTGTCATCGTGACGAGATGGAGTTCCTCGTCGTGACATCAAGTGCATTTTCAGCCTTGACAATTTTATTGTTCATCAGACTTCCTTGTCTCGTGGCCCGATCATCATCCTTTGTATTCTTGGACCCAAATTGATATCCTACACACTTAATTAGCTCATTAGTCACTCACGAGGCCCAAGTTGGCCTTACGATTCATCAAAATGGAAAAAAAATGAGTAAAAATGCTCATTTTATTAAGTTCTAGTTCCTAACCTACGAATACTGAAAATATAATAATTAATTATAAAATGCCAATAAAACAAGCTCATCAAGTGAGAAAATGACCTAAAATAACTACTACATTTCACGTCAGGTCAGAAGGCCTGGTTAAAAAGGCTTTCTTTCAAACGCTAAACTAGTTCCTTCAATAGTTCATGAGAGCTGGTGCTCTTCAAGTTCCTGGCGACCTATAAATTTGATATTGTTTATAGTAAAATATCACCCTAAAAAATATATAAAAGTAAATCGGCAATGTCCGTAAGTATACGGGTCAAATTGTAATATATTATATGTGTACAACGAAACACGGGAAGTATTCCGAGGATCGCATCCAAGGGAGGAAGGAATAAATTTATAAAAAACTCTTTACAATAATATGTCTAAATAGTAATAATTGAATCCTATATTATGACAAATCATAAAATAGATTAATAACAGAAATTAAATAAATAAAATAGATAAATAAGAACATAAATAAATGACTAATTTGATAAACCAATCAGGAATATTAACTCATTTTGGGGTTTGTAATTAACATTATATTAGGTTTTAAGGTGGATTAGCTATCAATTAACTAATTATTACCTTCCGGCCACTAACTACTTAATCGATTGGTTGATACTCACTTATCTCTTGATCTCACTTTCTCAACCAGGATAAACTACAATTTACTCAGTGAAACTTATCTCCCGATCTTGTTTAACCTATGATAACTCCCTAGGGTTTAGGGACACGTAATCTATACCAACTAATCCTCTCAGGAAACCCTAAATACTCTGTTAATCACATCCCCATCCACTCGTTAATCTCCCCTAAGGGATTTAGCCACTCATGTTATTCATAATCTTAATATCAATTGAATAAAACATGTAAATAACACGATTGAATAAAAAAAGAAAAAAGAATAGAATAATCATGGTTTGGATGTTGATTGAAGAACAGAGCAGTAAATATCTCAATTGGACTAACAAATAACATCGCTTGAAAAGGAGTAAACATAATAATAAATACTAAATTACCTGGAAAACAAACTCCTTAAGTGTGAAAAACTCGATTTGTGATATTTAAAGTAATAAACCCTAAACCAAAATCATACTTGTGTTTTTAGATAGACGAATCCTGGTTGTTCTCAACTTTCAAACAAACAATCTTCTCACTATTCTCATATCATGAATTACTTAGAGTGTGGGCTTGAATGATTCGAATCAAACACAAAAACTAGAAATAATTTTCTTTTCTTTTGGGGTGAAAATGAAAAATTTCTCTTCAAAATAGAAACTAATAGAACCGCTATTTCGAAGATTATATTTAATTCTTAGAGAATAAAAGTCTCTATATTTTCAGATAGAATAATAATATCTGAAAGTTGTGTAAATAACCCTACTGGTGCCATCTATTTATAGGGAGAGAAGGTAGAACCTTTGTTGAACTATAGAAGTTTAATTCAACTAGAAAAACGAAATCCTAGTTCACTTAGAATTTAAATATGCCACATTATGAACGTCAAAAGTGAATAAATCCATAATAGGATTTAAGACCTATACTTCTTGGGTCCAATCTGATGTATTATCTGTTCAATCAGTCATATCTATGTCTCTATCTTTTGGGAGTCATCCTCTCCTATGTCTAAGACAAAGCGTCTCCCTAATTGGACTTAATAGACATCATATTAGTCTTTCAATCAGTTTGCTTATTTTCGATTAGACTAAGTGCATGTTTAGGTTCGTCTACTAATATATATCTTTCCGTATTACGATTCAATCACGTAATACCGCTTAGTATTAGTTTAAATATTGGACAAGTAATAAGCAACATTTGCTTCCATTTTGCTTTGTGTGTAAAAACATATTAGGAAAATCATACAAAATATATTAATGTAATCAATTAATTTGTTTTATTAACCAATCTGTTCAAAAAAAATTACATGTTTACAAATGAATATACTACATTCAAGGCACTAGATCCAACACCACCTCCACCACCTGCTCCTGTTGTGCAATAACATGAACCTGAACCTTAAGCCTAACCTCATGCCTCGAACCAACGGTCTCCGCTACAAAAGATTAGGAAGCATTAGGTAGAAGAGTTTAAAGGAAGAAATGAAGTTGATCCTATTGTTGTAGAATATTGGTTGGAAATCAACAAATGAGTATTTAAGGAATTATAGTGTACATATGCAAACAAGTTTAAGATATGTTGTTTATTTGTTAAAAGAGGAAGCCTACTAATGGTGGACTACCATAAAAAGACTGAATTTGGCAGAGAAGATCAATTGAAATTCATCTTGTCAAAGTTTAGAAAGAAATATGTTGGTTAACTTTGACATGAAAAGAAGAAAATGGAGTTCATTAATATGAAGCAAAACAACATGATGGTGATTGAATATGAAAAATAGTTTGTTAGATTGAGCAAGTATACAAGGGAGTTGGTAGCCATGGAAGCTGATACGTGTGCAAGATTTGAATAGGTCTTAATGAAGTAGTTTTTTTTTTGTCCTTATGACAGCTTTGAGATAGAGATTTCTCTGGACTTGTTGATAAGGTCCAAAGGATAGAAGAAGACAAGAATATGTAGAAAGAGAAGAGCTTAAGAAAGAGAATTGCAACTAGTTCTTTGCCATCACCTTCAACCAAGAGTACTAAATACTTTTAAGGATAGAAATATTCATCTTTTGCTCAAGTACAAGGATAAAAAGGACAAGTAAGACAAGCTCAACAAACCACCTTAGTTGCTAGTATTGTGGTACAAGGAAGAGACATGTTCCGCCTTGTGAACATTGTGGAAAGTTTCATATGGTCAAGTATTGGTCAACTACTGGGCATGTTTTAAATGTGGTTCGAAGGAGATATGATAAGGGATTGTCTGAAAGTTCCGAAAAAAACTATAAAGCAACCTGCGAGAACTACTCCAACTCAACAAAGAAGTAGAAGACTTGGTACTAATAGTGGGGTAGTAGAAGTCAAAGGTCTGTAAAAGAAGCTACAAACATACATATGTCTTGAGCACCAACTTGAGCCTAAAATTAAATATCCATAACATGAAAAAGTTAATAACTTTAACAATTTATCAATGCAATCGATTCGACTAAATTCATAATTGTAACGATAAAATTTTATCATTAAAATTAGCATCAATTAACGCAAAATAAAATAAGAGATACTTAGCACTTTTCACATTACACACCATAGCACCAAATACTACGATTTTATTTCACAATAATCATTAATAATGCACATGAAATGGATATATATTCTTAAAATCATGCCATAAGTTAGTCCTATGATTCATGTTAAAAAAAACATTTCATGAAGCATTAAAGTAATAAAATTTCAACATCAATCTTTATTGTGAATACCATATCAAAATATCAAACACATAAAACTTAGGAATAAATCATTATAAAAATAATAGAAAATTAATTTATTCTCAATGATTTGACATGACGAGTCTCGACTGTCACTTGTTACAACTATAAAACTCTTATACAAAATTTATAACCATTAACCAGGATCTATCATGATAGGTAGAACAAAACTAGATGCGGAAGTGTATCTGGATCCATCTATATCTTGAAATCTTCAAGCTTATGGTTTTGATTTTTCAAATTAACATAAGTATTTTAGAAAAGATAACTCTTTTGTTTTGAAGATGGGATGTTAGAAAAGTTATGTATGTGTAATTTTGGTATCATAACCCTAATATACAACTTTTACACATTAACCTAAATTTCTAACCACCCCATCACCAGATAGAAAATATTTATTAGACTATCTATACATATTTGACATATATTTTATTTAATAACTAGAAGCCCAATAAACCTCAGCCAAATTAGATCACTTTTAATTTGGGCTAACATTTTAAGATAAATGATAACATGTAATTCTCTTATTATGTATACGTAATTTTCATATTATCCAACATTCAACTCCTTAAAAAATTGAATGAAGATTGTGTGGTGACCTCACCCTTTACCAAAAAACCACTAATATGTGGTAGAGTCGTAGAAATTTTCAAAAATAATTTTAAATGCAAGAAATTTTAAAAAATAAAAATACAGTAATAAAAGAAATACCTATATACAAAATTGAAATTTTATTCAATTTTCAAACAAGAGAAAATCAATGGAGAAAGGAATGGTTCCCACATATGTCATTAAAACTTCTCTACATAGTTCACAACTTAAAGCAATTTCATTATAGTATGATAAAAAGTTATTTCAAGTTTCAAATTTGTAAATGGATGCTTCAAATTTGCTTTTGTTATACCTCCACCACGAGCCCCAAATGTGTCCCTCAACAACATATCACAGGATGGCGAACCTTTTACAGTTTACAATAGGCAAGCCTCTAACCTGATTAAGCCTAACGAACCTTCCACCACATTGTAGCAATGAACTTGTACAGGGTGATCTACACTAGACATACATGGGAAGCAAGTGGAGGTTCAAAATCATTAATCACCTAGTTTTCCTAATAAGTCATATCCTAGGACATCACATCATCGTCACCACAAGGGAATAGAGAATGATGTTACTATTAGCATTCTTTAAACACATAGATAGTCCTGTGTCCCAATATAAAACCCATGATAAGAGCTGATGAGAACAAGCCCTATTCCATACACAATCTCTTTCTCCCTAAAGCAAAGAACACGAAAACTGTCATTAGTGGCTCTGTGCCTTATCTTATCTTGAACCACCACCCAAACCATCATTCCATCCTCTTTTTAATCTCGCTGGTTAAAAATTTTAAAATCCAATGTCTAGAATTCAATTTTGCACGTAGTTTACACCACTAAAGATTGCACAGAAGTCAACACTTTTGTTTTCGACATAACTTTTCTCAGCTTTACTACTTTTAATGTCCTGAAATTAAAAGTTTTGTCAACCTTATGTAATCCCAATTCTGAGGGTCAAATACTGCTATTCGAATCTTTATTTTTTTCATATATGTTAAGCATCTATAATTTTATATCATCACATCATATACATAAGTACTATATAAAAATACTTCAAAAAAGGAAAAGTCTAGATAATGGGAATAATTTACTGGTCTAGGTTATAGAGTAACTACTCATATATTTGCTTTGTCATTTGATACACAAGGCTAAAGGTTGGTAGAATTGAATTATGGAATGGTATTGCACTATGCAAATCAACACCCTGTGTGGTTTTAATTTAGGTTAAGGAGAAAATATTTCATATTCTAATACTTGTACCAATCTTATCAAATACTACTTTCTTTTAAGAATTAATAGTATTAATTTTAAATTCAGGTTGGTGAGTCCAAAACCATTACTGAACTTTGTTCTTTCAACAACAATTTGAATGCACTTGAGGCATTAACCAAAATTTTAAAATTGAAATTATTATCAAGGAAGAGAAAGTATAGAGTAACAATACCCAAGTAATTGTAGTTGGAAATGATAAGCTAATATATTTACTACTTTGTCAATATTCCTATTACCTCAACAATTCCCATAACAGTAGTAATTTTTCAAGAACAAAAGTTCCACCAAAGATGGTTAAGTTTAGTTCTACATATATAATTGTCTAGAAGGAATCTTTGTAGTTAATTAGGCTTCGAAAGGTGCTGGAGCTCTTAATGTTATCTTATCTTGCTAATGTGGAAGTGGAGATATCATTACAACATTAAAGAAAACACAATATTGTAAACCAACAATTTTATTGTTCATGTAAAATCAGGGAATAGGAGTGCAGTAAAGTCAATGAAGGGAATATGGGGCTAGCTGGTTGCTTTGTTTGGTAAAATTATCAACCTTTTTAGTATTCAACCCATGTACGATGTAGGCTTCCTTGTCGAATCTAATCCATAAACTGTGGGGAATAACATTTCTTGAATTAGTTATCTAGTTGATGCAGTAATAGGAAGATGATTTTGAAGAAGCTTTATTGCCTAATGAAGCTTTAAAATAGACCCTGAGATATAAGCTATGTGTTTGGAGTGAGTGGCTAAAGGAGTGGGCACTCCTTCAAGTACTGTGTGAAGCGGAAAACAAACATGAGACACAAGGTTTTACATAGTTGTGTTTCCCTACATCTGCAGAGCCTATCTTGGTGAGAAATATTCACCATCTTGAACACTTACAACAAGTTATCCTAAATCTATCACACACTTTTTACAATTTCCTCACTTTCGCACATTGAAGAATGATACTCTCACCACTAAGTTCACCCTTGTGAAGTTAGAAAGTTAAACCACAACACAAAAGGTTTTGCTATCAAAATGAACTCACAAAATAAAATTTCTTACTAGAACAAATTAAGTGCTAAATATTTTCGTACAATAACCTATAGAGGTCTTTTAATTATATAGAATATTTTGAGTGTTACTTACATAAGAAAATCCATACCAATCCCTGTTAAACAACAATAAAACAAGTTGAATACAATAGAATAATAGTAAATAAGGTAAACATACTCTTAGCAACTAAGAATGCAATGTTTCAATCCAATCTAATATCCACGATTTAAGGGATTAGATATGGATTATCTGATTCGATCCAAATTTTTTTCTCCAAATGATATAATCTTCATTGATGGGCTAGATATCATCCAAATAATCAACACAACCCATAAACATTGATGCGATTTCCCGAGACTTGGAATATGCAGAAAATTGGTTGAATGCGAAGGATCGTCTTAAATGGTTCAAACAAGGGTGGAGACCTTTACCCAAAGCACTTGAATGCTTTGAGGAACCGAATTTATAATAGAACTCGACCCGCTTAAACTTGACAAATGAGTCTTGGTATACGAAGTTGCCACACTTCGGGTTGGTGGATCGGAGTGATAAGACAATTGGTGAACGCCACAAACTTGAAAAGTTTGATAAGTTCAAATTAAGTTTGGTTAAGAAGCTTGGAGAAAAGAATCTCACAAAATAATTTTTATATTCAAAATGTTCTAAACTTACAAATGACAACTTACAAACTATTTATAGACTCCAAAATAACTAAACAAATTCAACATCAAAGATGTTCATACTAATAATTAAAATGTTCACACTAAGCATTAAAATGATGTTGATGAACATTGGTAAGTGCATGTATCAGTCGAATGGACATATTCCCATCTTAAATTCGTTCATGCTTCTTTAGCCAAGAAGAAACTCCATGTTCCATGAATGACCAGCTTTAATTCTTCTCTAATCCCCCATTGGCCATATGTTCAATGCATGACTCATGCACAACTTGATTGACACATTAAATGAACCTTGAGCACTTGAATGAGCAGCATGCATCTTAAAGATAAATCTCCCAATTCGGTTCATGCATGGGTTTGTTCAATGACCAAAATAATGTGGCTTCTTCTCCCTTGGATGTTCATGAATATATCCATGCATGAATGTCACCCAAATGGTCATATTATGCCACTTTTCTTCCAACCGTCCTTGCATCACAATAATGGCAATGAATCCTTCATCCTTAAGAAATGTATGAAACATGAATTTGAGCAGCATTTGATTAGTCACAAAGCATCTTAATTGAAGGCTGATTCTTGAAAATTCTAGTTGCTTCAATGGTGCATGAATTTGGCAAGAAGAGGAGCACTCAAAGTTCCATACGGATGGTCACCTACATATATAAATGGACATAAGCCATTTGCAACAATCACCATCCACAATCGGTTAAGACACTTAACTAAACTAGACACTTGACTTAGACTCTAGACACATACGCACATAACACACATATGAACGAATGCTAAAATAATTCACATCATACTATAAAATCAATAACTTGAGATAAACATTCCATACGCATGTAAATATGAACACAACTCATGCTAAAACTTATGAAACACAAACATATAATGCATGAAAAATCTGTGGATAAAGCAAAATAATAATAACTTGACACCTAGTCACGTTGAAACATCAAAACATGAAAATATCAGACAAAACGCTTGTTTGAATAATTTCTTTTTAACTTTGGGCCCCTCTCGCTTTGGCCAATCTTAATTCCTTCAATTTGAATCACATGATGCGACCGGAATCACGTCAAATATGGTTCAATAAATTGTCAACAACATAAATATGGAAACTGCCTCAACCTACTGCAGTGATCTAGTGAGTGAGCACTCTATCAAATACACAATTACCTTTTCCATATTTTTTAACACTTAATAAAAATCATTAATTGCTTGAAGAATGCACTCAAATATGAAGGCAACAAATCAAATATACTGCAAAAGAAAATGATTTTATGTTAGCATCAAGATTAATGGTTGTAAACCATTTATATAGATACACAATGAAATAAGCAAGAAAATAAATGATTGTAAATATGAACAATGTGAAAGGAAATTTAAAAACAAATATCTTATTGATTATTAGTAGACATATTTCCAGCTTGCTTGGGCAGGTGTCTGAACTCTTGCATATATAGAAGTGAAGCCAATCTTATAAAATTGATATATATTTTTAAAGTTTGTATCTCTTCATTTATGATCTTAACTAGCATGGATGTGGTTGGGATCTCAGCTAACTCTGATTTAAGATATAAGTATAAGAATGTGTTCAACATAAATATATGTTCGAAAGTTTTCTTAGAAGTCATCCCATGTATATGTTCAAATATGTATTAATCAAGGTGTTGGATACAAATATTTAAATTCAAGTAACATAGATCAGAGTCAACTTCGACTCCTTGGATCACCCTATCTCCATTTCCAGCTACATAATGTTTTCTGAAGTAAAAAAAAAAAAAATTCTCTTTTGTTTTACCTGAAATATAGAGCAGAAGAACCTAACCTTCATCCTTCAAATAAACTTGGAGGAGAAAACTCAAACATCATGATTCAATGATATATTCCACCCCTTGCACACCAGCCTAAAGCCCAGCACTTGTCCAGTGTGCAAGAGATGGAATATAACATAAACCCATGTCAAACAACAATTTCTGGCAGGAAAAAAATGGCAAGGGGATGGGCAATTTATAATGATGCAAAAATGGAGTTGACTCAAAGTCGTTCATGCATCAAAAAAGTGAAAATAACTTGTCAGCCTTTACAAAGTTCAGAAAAAAAGTCCCGGTTCTTGGTGGAACACGGGAAGTGCTCTGTGAGGTGGAAATCACCAAAGCCATTGACCCCTCCCTCCCCCAACTGCCCTGAAATCATCCAATGAAGGTGGCAGCGTCTTGGATCCATTTTATTTGTTCATGCGTTTGTTAACTGCAAAAATATTCTTCAGTATCAAAGGGATGTTGAGGTGTTAATGGCTGGCCAATAATTAAATGGTTAATGATCTTTCCGCTGTTTAGAAAAGTAGTCTTATAGTTTCAAGTTTCAACTTCCATAACATATTACTGGATATGATATTGTTGAGAATTCTAGTCTCAACTTCGTTCATGAATAGTGCAAATGCAGCCCCATCCATCTAAGCTTTTTAAAAGTAAAGAAGCGTCAATCTGGATATAAAGAAAGAGATAAACAATCAATATCGGGTTATTAATGCAAATTTATAGATGAAATCATTAGTGTTGTTTGTTAATAGAAAAGAAAAGTAAAGTAAAAGCCCAAATATATGGACTTTGGTGGTTTACTTTTGTCAACACCACAACCCCAACAAAAGCAAGAACCTTTCCAGCAAAGTAGCCCATTTTCTCAACCCCAACAACAGTCACAATTTCCACAATCACAACAACAGTTTCCGCAGCGTGCTTTTCTTTTTACCAATGATAAGGCTCCTACCAATTACAGCGCCAAATGAAACCAGTATATGGACACCCTTACCAGGATTTTAAAAATGAAAGTATCTTGCAACAAAAATTAGTTTGCTCCTGTTGAGAATATTCGAAAGCTTGAATTATAATATATTTTTACTTAATGCTATATTATTTTGTTTCTTTTTGCAGAGGGTGTGGCTACATTCATAAGTATATAAATAAGCTCCTTCATGTATTATCTGAACTGTGTGTGGGTTATGTCTCTCTTGATTAAGATAATTTCTGCCTGTTCTTGTAGAAATCATCAAGGCCAAAATCTCAAACTGCGCAGCGTTAGTCATGGTTGGTTGAAAATGGAAATCCTGTAGCATATAAAGGGAGCTACGCATTTGATTTTGACATTCTCTGCTCAAGTTCTTGTGTTTTTAGCTCTGGACTTTAAGGATCGCCATAGGTTTGTTGTATGTATTATCCTGGAAAACAGCAGGTTAGCTTTATGAATAAAGGTGCTACAAGATCCTTAAGTAACATCGTAGACCACAATAGGTAGGAATTTTTTGAGAGAAGTAAGATCCGAAAGCCTTAAATCTTGACACATTAGAGCAAATCAATTTTAGCTCTGAATTTCTGATAGTCACTTGGCCTGTCATTATTACAATGCCTTTAGACATGATTCTAGTGTATATGTTGACATTATTATATTATCGGTATTCCTGAGTCAGGTCCGGTCGAGTTTGAACTAACACATTTTATATTTGTCCATGTTTGGTCTAGCTTGAAATGTGACTAAAATTTTATCTAAACTCATTTATATTATTTTTAATTTATTAAAATTTCATATATAAGTATTTTAATATTTCCTTTAATATTTACTTTATAATATTATATATTATTGTAGATTTAATTTTTATCTATTATAAATAATATAATATATTATAAATATAAGCTAAGTTCATGTTTAAATATCTATTTTTAAATAGATTTAAATTTTTTTTGGTAAGGCCATTTTTTGGGCCAAATAACTTTGTTGAAACCCATCCTATATAGGGGTGACCAAATGAAGAATTCAAATTCCGAGTTATTCTTTTTTTCGAGCAAATTTGAATAAATAAGTCAATTTCTCGAGTTCGAGTTGAGTTAAATTTTTATAACTCAAATATTCGAAAAACCGATTATGCAAACCGACGTCATTTTGGTTTAAAAGATATTTGAAAAACAACATGTAACAATTATAATAATAGTTTAATAGAAAGATATTTAAACTAAATTAATAAATATATTTAATAATAGTAATTAAAAAATAAATTTTGAAATTGACTTTCTTTTCAAAACAAACCCACAAAGCATTTTTTACTTACACGAAACAAATATTTTTCAACTACACTAAATAAATAACAAATAGATAAAAAAAAAACAGTTTTAAGGGTACTTGCTTTACTCAATATAAACTTATAGAGATTTTTAAAAAATAATAACATAATATTATATTACCTTATCATTAATTAACAATTTTAAGAATGCTTACTTCATTCAGTATAAACTTATAGAAAAATTTTAAAAATTAATATCATAATATTATATTACTTCATTATTAATTAACGTATCTTTGATCAGTCTCTGATGTTATTGTTGTTCAAATATTATTTGATATTGCCTATTTGAAGAACTATGACTTTACTTATAATTATAATTATCATATTTTTTTCTATATTTTATCCTTCGACTTCTATCCAAGTAATAACTCTATTTTAAAAATTCTAAATTAAATTATTATGGGGATAACTTATATTAGAATCATCCTAAAAAGTATAGTTTCTAGGCACTAATAAAATAGTGTCAAATTATTAAATTTTAAAGATAACAAAGTATTATTATACACCCATGTATATCTACCATCTCCTTCAACTTAATTTAATTTTAATTAAATTACTTAAAATAATTAATTTTTTTAAATTATAAACAAACTGTTATGATTATCCTATTAAGTGGATGTCCATCAAGATCAAAATAAGTTTTGATGTACCTTAAATTCTAATAGTCATTAGAGGAATATCTCTACTTCATTTATACTTCTTATGCCTATAAACAGAGACTTTGGAGAAGCTTTGTAAATATTCCGATTGATCAATAAAATATGATCTCTATTTGCTTTTCCATTCTATTTGTTCTTTACTCTTTGTCTATTTATTTTATAACATTTTATCAGCATTATTCTCTTTTAATTGTTTTTCTCCATAAGTCACAAAAATATCTTAAAATTTGCTATTGCCAATTGCCTCTTGGAGTTGCTGTTGTTTCAATTGAGGCCGACGTACTATGGGTAATTATTAGAGCCTTTAACCACTCAGCCAGGGTAATAACGATAGTGTTAAAGAATTTCAAGTGTATTTAACTATGATTTATTTATTATATCATTTTTATTATAATTGGAGACTAATCATGACAACATGAGTAGATTGATTTTGATTTCAAATCCATGTATGTTTTGCGATGATGATTATGAAATAAAAAATCAATAGAGGTATTTATAAGTTCATCCTAGTAAATCTATTGCATTCCTCGAAATGAACGCAAAAGAAAATATAAACCAATATTAATCCAATATTTGGTAGTACAAAACTAGTCGAAAGCTCTAGAAGAGCTAATATATTAATACCTTGTAATGGTTAACCCATTAGTTTTAAAAGATATTTATAATGGATATTATATTGAGATTGTGAATGAAAATAAATATCTATTTTGAAAGGATAAAGAAAAGGGAGATTAGTTATTGATTACTCTTGTTATTAAATTGAATTGATTGTGATTATCTTTATGAGCTTCTTTTGTCATCATCCCCATTAAGGGTTTGAAAGTAAAATATTTGACTGTAAAAGATCTATTTATGAGCAACAGAATATGGTAATCCTATATAAAGCTTGTTATGGTTGGATGCACTTGAAGTTGCAAAAATTTTTTAAACTGTGAGTATAACTCTACAGTATTCAGAATAAGTTCTCAATTAAAATTACGTGGAAAAATATTTTTAATGAGAACCTTGCAAGAGAGAGCTTATTCAATTTTTCATGTTTCAAATATGCTCCTACGGTGGTTATATCATGAAAAAGAATTTTACTTATGATTGAACAGAACTTTTTAACCACGAAACCTAACCATTCCCTAAAGAAAATGTAATAATATGTAATAAATTCGAAAGACATAATCTTGACATGGATGTAGTAAATTGGACTATAATAATAGTCATGTGGGATGGTCGCAATAAATTTTCTCACCACTAGAAGTGAAAAAGTGAAGAAAGCAAGAAAATAACAAGAATTTCCAAGAACTTTTTAAGAAGAGAGACAATTTATTTATGAAGAGTCATTGGTTATGTACCTATTGTACACTTGGAAAATAAGATACATTCTCAAAATTTGCTATGAATAGATTTTGATTGGATTCAAAGTCTACTACTGAGGTTTAATTTGCTTACTTCTTATTGTCAAGACTCAACATAGAACAAAAAAAAGGGATGTCTCTAAATATTAAATTAACTTGATATATGATTTAAATATTTTGATATGGTCTTCTTTTTAAGTGTTGATTACATGTGTTAAATATGGTTTTAAGCATCTCATTTGTTCATGAAAATGAATATTAACTGATTTATTTATGTCGCTATAGTAAGTTTAATAATTAAAAATATATTTGACTAAAATTTTCACGCTCATGTCACATCGAGGTACTACAGAAGAAAAAATTGCAAAATCTGATCCAATTTATCGTAATTGATTAGTTAACAAGGTGGTTAACCGTATTCTAAAACACGAAAAAAAATCATTGGCTTATCAAATTATCTATCGAGCCTTGAAAAAGATTCAACAAAAGACAGAAATAATCCACTATCTGTTTTACGGCAAGCAATACGTGGAGTAACTCCCAATATAGCAGTAAAAGCAAGACGTATAGGCGGATCGACTCATCAAGTTCCCATTGAAATAGGATCCACACAAGGAAAAGCACTTGCCATTCGTTGGTTATTAGGGGCATCCCGCAAATGTCCGGGTCGAAATATGGCTTTCAAATTAAGTTTCAAATTAGTGGATGCTACCAAAGGGAGTGGCGATGCCATACGTAAAAATGAAGAGACTCATAGAATGGCAGAGGAAACATCTTACAATTTCTTCCAGAAACGCGATGTAAATCTCGGATCTCTATCTAAAACAATAGAAACAAGTACTCCGTGCAATCTCACAATCTGAGAGATGTACAACTCAGCAAGTTTATCAAGTGAATAATCCGTGCGTATCAGAATGAAATGAGCCAATTTAGTCAGTCTATCAACAACCACCCATATCGCATCTTTCTTACGCAAAGACAGGGGCAAACCCAATACAAAATCCATCGTGATTCTGTCCCATTTCCACTCTAGAATCATAATCGGCTGTAACAATCCAAACGGTACTTGATGCTCAGCTTTGACTTGCTGACAGATTAAACATCTAGAAATAAACTATGAGATGTTACGTTTCATACCAGACCACCAATAAAGCTATTTCAGATCGTTATACATTTTCGTACTTCCCAGATGAACAGATAACCGACTATTATGAGCTTCATTTAAAATCATCTGAATCAACTCTAATTTTTTTGGAACAAATAATCGACCTCTGAATCTCAAACAATAATCAGAATCAACTCGAATCTCTGAATCAGAATTCAAATCACATTGAGCCTATTTTACTAATAATTCATTATCAACTTTTTGAGCTTCGCAAATCTTCTGTATAAATAACAGTCTTGCTTTCAACTCATCTACAATAGAGTTGTCATCAGATAGAGCCAATTGAGTATTCATCGCACGTAGGGCAAACAAAGATTTTTGACTCAAAGCATTAGCAACGATATTGGCCTTTCCCAGATGATAATCAATCACTAACTCATAATCTTTTAGTAATTCAAGCCACCTTTATTGTCGTAAATTTATATCTTTCTGAGTCATCAAATATTTCAAACTATTGTGATCAGAATAAACATGACATTTCTCACCAAATAGATAGTGGCGCCAAATCTTCAACGCGAACACGATAGCTGCTGATTCTAAATCATGCGTTGGATAATTCTTTTCATACAGCTTTAATTGTCTTGAGGCAAAAGCTATGACTTTGCCTTCCTGCATCAAAACATAGCCCAGACCATTCAACGATGCATCACTATAGATTACGAATTCTTTACCCAATTCTGGCTGAACTAACACTAGAGCTTCAGTTAATAAAGCTTTTAACTGATCAAAACTTTTCTGGCACTTGTTCGACCACTCGAACTTAATATCTTTCTGAAGTAGTCTCGTCAACGGATTCGTAATCATCAAGAAACCTTGTAACAACCTGCTTTAGACCCTAGTCGAAACAGTGGTTTCAAGACCACAAATCTGAGTCAGAAAAATATTTTAATATTATATTCTATGTTTACAACATGTTAATTAATATGTGTGAAATTTTTGTGATTTAATTTTATCGTTTGAGTGTCCGATTTGATAAAATGACTTAATCGCGTAAAATGCAAGAGTGACTTGATATTTGTTAAAGTGTTATATTGCTAAGGTTTTTATTATGTGGAATCCTTATGATGTAATTTAACCATTAGAAATATGCACGGACAAATATGGACAACCATTATATAGTTTATAATTAAATATTTAAGGTTAAAATAGTAAAAAGTAAATTAATATGTAATAAAATAAAATAAAATAAAACATGATAATGGATGATTCTTTCATCCTTGTTGCCAAAACTTTAAAATAAAAAGAAAGAAAAGAAGCAAGCTAGGTTCGGCCATTGCTATCTTTGATTAAGGTATGTTAGTTGATAGGTTTTTGATAATTTTTACGTTTTTGAAATCGTTGCTTCATGTTTTAGCTAGCCTATGCTTTAATTTTTGGAATTGATGATGAATTTGAGATCTTCCATTGTTGATAGCTTGATGATTTTTATAACACCCCAAACCCGGCCTAGAAGTTTGGCTCGAATCTGGCGTATCACATTGAAGTGTTTTTCGAAAACCATGTTTCCATTAAAAATCCTTCTTGATAATTAAAAACTTATACCCTTTTTAAACCTTGTTAGAAAACCTCAGCTGAATAACATTCTTAACAACTTTGTAAAAATCTTGGTAGTTGCGGAAGCTTAATTTAAAAACAATTGCGGATACGTGATGTTTTGAGCAACAGTAGTTCTTTTGGAAAATTGTGTTCTAATACTAGCAAATTATAAGACCAATAAATAAAATTCCAAATTTGAAATCTAGAAAATTACAACGGCTTTACTACAACCCACATAAAAACATTTAACAGTAATAATAAAAACTGTAACATAAACAGTGTGTGTGGTTTCCTCCGAGCCCCTCGCAGCTCCGATCCGTTTAAGGCTGGAAATTACCTGAAAGGTTAATAAACGGAGTGAGTTTACGAAAACTCAGTGTGAAATCCCCTATTATATAAAAGGAACAGTACCAGATGGGTTTTAGCGTATTACAGAATAAGAAACATTATCAGAACTAGAATCAAAATGAGAATCAGAATCAGAATCAGAATCAGAATCAGGTGACAGAATCAGAATCAGAATTAGGTAACAGAATCAGAATTAGTATCAGGTAACAGAATCAGAATCAGAATGTGAATGCAATCCCAACCCAATCCAGCCGTATACACCCCCGTACTAACCTTACACCATGTGGGGAGACAACTCGACCAACCCATCCGCTACACACCACAGAATTTGCAGCATGGTTGCCAGAACAGATATTGTGACAGAGTCACCAGATACAGATATTGTGGCAGAGCCAGCAGAACAGATATTTGTGGCATAGCCACCAGAATCAGATAATGTGGCAAAGCCACTTAATAGAATACGTAGCACAAAGCCATCGATAACTATAATAACTTCGGCACATAGCCATCAGTGACGGTAATATAACTGGCACACAGCCTTCGGTAAATATGATCGACACAGAGTCGTCAAAAAATATGTTAGGCACGAATCCATAGTCAAGATGGCACAAAGCCATATTTAGGTTGGCACAGAGCCATCGATAACGGGTCTATAATCGGCACAAAGCCCACAATATCGATACAAATCCCACAATAACTGCACACAGCCTTCGGTAACATGATCGGCACTCAGCCATCAATCAGTCCACAGTCGTCTCGGGCGACCCGTGCGACCTTAACAGATCAGATCTTCCTCCGTATGAAATCCCAACCCATGCAACATGTCATGTATGCAGAATGTCATGCCCATATTTAAATCAAACAATCACAGTCAAGTCATTCATATCACCAACATATATTCACAATCAAATCCGTCAACTACACAATCCAAGTCAGTCACTTGCCCACAAGGGCAAAACAGTCATTTAACACCCTAGGGGCAAAACTCGGTAATTCTACCCTACAGAGGTATTTTGGTATTTCTACCCTACAAGGGTATTTTGGTAATTCTATCCTACAGGGGTATTTCAGTAATTCTACCTTACAGGGGTATTTCAATATTTCTACCCTACAAGGGTATTTCGGTATTTCTACCCTACAAGGGTATTTCGATAATTCTACCTTACAGGGGTATTTTAGTAATTCTATCCTATAGGGGTATTTCAGTATTTCTACCCTACAAGGGTATTTTGGTATTTCTACCCTACAAGGGTATTTCGGTAATTCTACCCTACAGGGGTATTTCAATAATTCTACCCTACAGGGGTATTTCGGTATTTCTACCCTATAAGGGTATTTTAGTAATTCTACCTTACAAGTGTATTTCAGTAATTCTACCCTACAGGGGTATTTTGATAATTCTACCCTACAGGGGTATTTCGATAATTCTATCCTACAAAGGTATTTTAGTAATTTTGTAATTTGAGGGTAAAACGATAATTTTGTAATTTGAGGGTAATTTGGTAATTTTACAAGTCGAAGGTATTTTCGTAATTTTACAAATCAGGGTATTTCAGTAATTTTGCAAATCAGAGGTATTTCGGTAATTTTACAAATCGAGGGTATTTCAGTAATTTTACAATCGACGGTATTTCAGTAATTTTACAAATCGAGGATATTTCAGTAATTTTATAAACCAAGGGTACTTTGGTAATTTTACAACTGGGGGTATTTCAGTAATTTGATAAACTAAAGTATTCTAAACAGGGATAACAATACGAATGGGCCTAAAGCCCTTCTCGGCCCAAATGGGCCCACGTGCTCGTGTAGCCCTTTTAGCCCAAATCTAGCCACAGATATGAGATTCACCTAGTCTAGTCCAATATTTACTACACAATCAAACAACTTATCCAATTGGGCCCGTAGGCCCATTGGGCCAACATGGCCCCTTTTGACCCATCGCAGCCTGAAGTAGCCATCCTACAGCTAGAGTAGTGAGAAATACACACTTGATAGGAGACTGGAGTTAATCCACGCTCCGAGCACTCTTAGCCGGCGTCCAACCCAAATGAGCACGCCATAAAGCGAAAGGGATCAGCCAAGAAAGGTACCTTTACTCTCATCATGGTTCTCTCTATATAAAGCCAGCTTCGCTTCCACTCTTATGTTAACTTCCCGATGTGGGATCCCTCCATCATCAGAGTTTAAATTCAACACCAACTCTTACCGCCCCTTGTTAGCAAAATAAATGCTCTTTGATTGCCATGAGTTTCGAACCCTAGACCTCCTTGCCAACTCTATGACGCCACCTTCCTACCTCTTATGTGGCACTACTTTGCCACTAGACCATAAGGCTTTTTGTGGCACAATTTCCCCACCAATATTCTTAAGGCCTACCTACTACACCCAGGGTTTGATTCACCTTAAACCAAAATTTTTGCTAGAGTCCAAATTTGAACCCAGGACTTCTCCAACACTTCTAAGCACACTTAAACACTAAAACAAGCCTTCATTAACAAAATTTACATGCACAACAAAATATTATAAGCTGCCTTCAACCGCTCCCATGCTTAAGGCCCAAAACTTCTAGACCCAAATTTAGGGTTTTACAATTTTTGTGTTTGATGATGACAAATAAATATATGTTGTTAGATTGTCATGTTTAATTAAGTGATTTTTAGTAAAAAAGCCTATTTAGGATTAAATTGTGAATTTTGTAAATTGAGGGGTCAAAATATGAAATAAATGGGCTACTAGAGACCTTAGTTAAATTTGGTCAAGCTTAGGTGTGGTGAAAATTTGAATACTTTGCGTTTTATGAAATAAGGACAAAATTGTGAAAAATAAAATGTTGGGGGCTAAAGTGCAAATTGCCCTTTTATGTGTTTTTGGATGAATTTGAGTACATATGTGATTAAATAAGTTAATTTATATTAATTTAGATCAAGAAAAGAGGAAATCACATTTGGATCGGGGGAAATCAAAAGTTGTCGAATAGCCGTTCCGGTCCGTTTGTCTCCGTACACGGTAAGTTCATAAGTAAATAATTGTTGTTAAATTCATATGAAAATATATTTAATTGTGCCGAATTGAATTTTTGTAACTATGTATGTGTATGCCGAATTGATATAAGTATGGGAGAAGTAACTACGAGCTTGAAACGATCGAATTGCAACATTCGAAAGTCTCGTACGAACCATAGGAATAGTTAGGATAAATATGTCATGACATAGGATTTCGATATGTGATTTCGTGTAAGACCATGTCTGGGACGTTGGCATCAATTTAAGATTTACGTGTAAGACCATGTATGGGACATTGGCATCGTATATGATTTCGTGTAAGACCCTATCTGGGACAGTGGCATTGATATTTGATTACATGTAAGAGCTCGTCTGGGACGTTGGCATTGTACAAGCTTTTCGAGCTATCCGAGTATCCTTATTTATTCTGAATGGTTCAACGGGCAATGTTGAGTTAAGATCGAATTTGAAATTGAGCTAAATGGTTCAGGTACGTGCAAAGTTAAATGTTCATGAAAATAAGGTAAGTATAGTACTTGAGATGATGATATGAACTATGCATGTTAAAGGTGTGACCATTATGTACATGAGATTGTTCATATTCAATCATGTTGAAATAATCATGCTAATGTTCATTTGATATTTTTTTTGCTTATGACTTACTAAACTATTTAAACTTACTATGTGTGTATTTTTTCTTTGTTTTATAGATTTTGGAAAGCTAGTTATGAGCTTGGGGATCACCAAGGAAGTTAGTCACACTATCGATCGCTATTTCGATATTTTAAAAGTTTGAACTTTGAACCTATGGCATGTATAGGCTAGTATTTGTTTTGGTTGATCTTGAAATTTGTATATATTTAGCCATGCGAAAATGGCTTGATCTTAATGCTAATGATTTAATATTTAAGTAATTTTGATCATGGTATATGTGTGTGGTATGCTTAGTATATGAATTCGGTATGATGTAATGATAAATATATATGGCTTATGATTAGTTCATTTTGGTAAGCTTGGTATAGGGATGATGGATGTGTTTTGGTTGTGGTTTGTTAATAATGTTAATGATGGTGATTTTCGGTCAAGTATTAACTTAATTTTTAAGTATGATTTATGGTATAATTTGTATGATGGAATGGTCTTGAGATTTGGCTTGATTAAATAGGTAAAATACTAAGTATATTAAAGATGATGTAATAGTTATTTCGGCTTATGTGATGTAGATATAAATATGGTTATTTTGAGTTGGTTTGTAATGGTATGATTGCATAGATGAGTTAGTTTGGAAATGGTGGATAATATGTACATGAATATTCGGCTAGGGTTTAAGGTTCATATTGATAAGTATGCAATATAGGTATTTGGTATGTATATATATTGTTGATGCCATATGCATTGGTCATTTTTTTATGATTTGTAATGGTAAAAATGAATTTGTATCACTTTGTGTTATTTATATAAGTGGTTGTATGTTCGGCCATGGTAATTGGCTATCTAGGTTCGGTTTATAATGGCGAGAATGTGTATGTTTTTAATTGTTATATGGAAGTTAATTTGCATGACTGATTATATAATGAATTGATTGGTTGTGTAAATGCATTATAGGCATATTACTTAGCATGAAAATTGGGTTATACTTGATAAGTTATATGCGTATATGACTAGTATGTTTAAAATTTAAACTCAACCATTTTGTGTAGTTGATATTATCGCATATGTCAATATACAAAAAGCCATATGATATGATTTATATGGTTCAATATGCCATGAATAGAGTGATGAAGAAAAATGTTTGATTTTCATTAGGTAATCAAATACCATTAAGGTGATGCTCTTATGATTCGAAGTATATATATGCTCTATGACTTTGAGATTTGATTCGTATATGCATTATTATTATTAACAATGTATGTTTGAAATTTGACC
Source organism: Gossypium hirsutum (assembly GCF_007990345.1). NCBI lineage: Eukaryota > Viridiplantae > Streptophyta > Magnoliopsida > Malvales > Malvaceae > Gossypium > Gossypium hirsutum. The sequence continues at coordinate 29,400,824 of NC_053434.1, forward strand.
AGCCATTTGCTTTATATATATTAATATGATCTGTGTGAATATGTGTATGTTCAAAAGCTGTGATTTGTTAGGTAATGCCTTGTAACTCCAAACCAGCGGCGGCTACGGGTTAGGGGTGTTACATTTGATTGGTATTAGAGCTATGGTTTAGTCGGTTCTAGGACTAACGTAGCACGTGTGAGTCTAGCTATACGTGCCATATTGATATACTGCGATAGTGTGATGATTCCTGACAATTAAAATATGTTTTTATATAGTAAATGGATCCCAATAGAGCCATAGCAGATTACGTGGAAAGTAATGCACCCGCTCCTGCTCAAGGGGCAGTGCAATCTGATTCTAGACCTATTACGAGTAACCACGAGGGAGATACTAAACAAGCCTTCTTCCAGATGATGAATGATTGGTTCACACAATATATCCGTACAAATTCGGCTGTTCAACCACCCCCATCCTCGCCTAATCCTTCTAAGACATTTATGATACCTCAAGTTATTGATCCGATGAGATTAAATAAGTCGCCGGTTGATAAAATCAAAAAATACTGGGCCAAAGAGTTCAGAGCTACTATTGATGATGATGTTGAGCGAGCTGAATTCTGGTTGGATAATACGATCCGTGTGTTCGAAGAGTTATCCTGTACCCCCGATGAGTGTATAAAATGTGTTGTATCCTTGTTACAAGACACCACATATCACTGGTGGAATACACTAGTATTGGTGATTCCAAAAGAATGGGTTACCTGGGAGTTCTTTCAGATTGAATTTCAAAAGAAATATATCAGTTAGCGATTTGTTGGTCAAAAACGGAAAGAATTTCTCGATTTAAAATAGGGTCGCATGATAGTTACAAAATACGAACAGGAATTTGTGAGATTTAGCATATATATCCGGGAATGTGTAGCAACTAAAGCAATAATGTGTACAAGATTCGAAGACAGGTTGAATGAAGATATTAAGCTATTAGTCGGGATTCTTGAAATAAAAGAGTTCAGTGGTACTAGTCGAGCGAGCATGCAAAGCTGAAGAGCTCGGGAAAGAGAAAAGAAAGGCTGACTTTGAAGCTAAAGATTCACGAAAAAGATCATCGAGTAAGTCATTTCAGTCAGCATCAAAGAACTTCCGAGATGACTTTAGCCTTTCAAAACCTACTATGGACTATTTTAGACGTGATTGAGACAGACCACCTGTGAACTCGAGAGCTACCTCAGTAGCTAGTGTTGGTAACATCCGACCGAACCAACCTGATTGCAAACATTATGGTAAATGACATCCCGACAATTGTAGATTGAATGTTCGGGCTTGTTTTAAATGTGGATCGATGGATCACTTCATTCGTGAATGCCCTAAGTTAGATGAGCAAAACATAGTGCAAAATACGAGATAAAGTAACATATCAGCTCGGGTAGACCACCTAGGAACATGGGTAATGTGAGTGGCAGCCAGTGGGGAACTAAAGACATGGCTGTTAGATCTGAGGCTCGCGCACCTACCAGAGCTTATGCTATCCGCGCTCGTGAAGAAGCTTCTTCTCGAAACGTGATTACTGGTACTTTCACTTTTTATGATACTAGTGTTATTACATTGATAGATCCTGGATTGACTCATTCTTATGTATGTGAGACTTTAGTATCCAGTAAGAATTTACCTGTAGAGTCTACTGAATTTGTGATTAGAGTATCGAACCCCTTAGGCCAGTGTGTCTTGGTTGATAAAGTATGTAAGAATTGCCCGTTGATGATTTGAGATTTATGTTTTTCGGCTGATTTGATGTTGTTGCCATTCGATGAATTTGATATAATTCTAGGCATGGATTGGCTAACGTTGCATGATGCTATTGTGAACTGCAAATGGAAGACTATTAATTTACGATGCCAGAATAATGAAATAATTTGGATTGAGTTTAATGATCTGAATGGTTTATCGACAGTCATTTCTTCAATATTAGCTCAAGAATATATGAGAAAGGGTTTTGAAGCTTACTTTGCCTATGTACTCAATTCTAAAGTGACTAAAAAGAAGATTGAATCAGTACCAGTCGTGTGCGAGTATCCGAATGTGTTTCTTGAAGAATTACCAGGTTTGCCACCGATCCGAGAGGTAGATTTTGGCATTGAGTTAGTGCCGGGGACAACTCTGATTTTGATAGCTCTGTATAGAATGACACCGACTGAATTAAAAGAATTGAAAGCTCAGTTGCAAGAATTGACAGATAGAGGTTTCGCACGACCGAGATTTTCTCCCTGGGGTGCACCAGTATTGTTTGTGAAAAAGAAATACGGAACTATGAGAATGTGCATCGACTATTGACAAATTAATAAAGTGAACATAAAGAATAAATATCCTCTGCCACGTATAGATGATTTGTTCAATCAGTTGAAATGGGCTACAGTGTTTTCAAAGATTGATTTGAGATCGGGTTACAATCAGCTGTGAGTGAAATACTCCGATGTGCCGAAAATTGCTTTTCAAACGAGGTACAGACATTATGAGTTTTTGGTTATGCCTTTCAGACTAACAAATACACTTGCTGCTTTTTTGGATCTAATGAATCAGATCTTTAGACCATATTTGGATCAATTTGTAGTTGTGTTTATAGATGACATTTTGATCTATTCCCATGATGAATCTGAACATGCTGAACATTTGAGAGCAGTGATACAGACTTTGCGTGAGAAGCAGTTGTATGTAAAGTTCAGTAAATGTGAGTTTTGGTTACGTAAGTCAATTTTCTAGGACATATTGTATCAGCATCGGGTATTCGGGTTGACTCGAGCAAGATTTTGACTATACTAGATTGGAAGCCTCTGAGAAATGTATACGAAGTCTAAAGTTTTCTAGGGCTCGCTGGTTATTACAGACGGTCTATGATTACAACTTAGATGACGAGACTACTTCAGAAAGATGTTAAGTTCGAGTGGACAGACAAGTGCCAAAAAAGTTCTGATTAGTTGAAAGTTTTGTTGACCGAAGCTCTAGTGCTAGTTCAACCAGAGTCGGGTAAAGAATTTGTCATTTATAGTGATGCATCTTTGAATGGTCTGTGCTATATTTTGATGCAATAAGGCAAAGTCATAACATATGCCTCGAGACAGTTAAAGCCGCATGAAAAGAAGTATCTGACACACGATCTAAAAATTGGCAGCTATTGTGTTTGCATTGAAGATTTGGCTCCATTATTTGTTCGGTGAGAAACGTCACATTTATTCCGATCACAAAAGCTTAAAATATTTGATGACTCAGAAAGATCTAAATCTACGACAGTGAAGATGGTTAGAGTTGTTAAAGGATTATGAGCTAGTGGGTGACTACCATCCGAGGAAAGCCAATGTTGTTGCTGATACTTTGAGTAGTAAATCTTTGTTTACTTTACGTGCGATGAGTACTCAATTAGTTCTATCTAATTACAATTTTATTGTAGCTAAATTGAAAATGAGACCGTTATTTATATAGTAGTTTTACGTTAGAAAGTTGATAATGAATTGTTACCAAAACGGGCTCAATGTGATTTGAACACTGATTCAGAATTTTCGATTGACGCTAATGATAGTCTAAGATTCAGAGGTCGAATTTGTGTTCCAAGAAACTCATAGTTGATTCGGATGATTTTAAATGAAGCTCATAGCAATTGGTTATCTATACATCCGGGAAGTACGAAAATGGATAACGATTTGAAATAGCTTTATTAGTGGCCTGGTATGAAGTGCGATATCTCTGAATTTGTTTTGAAGTGTTTAACCTATCAGCAAGTCAAAGCTGAGCATCAGGTACCGTCTGGGTTAATGCAGCCGATTATGATTCCCGAATGGAAATGTGACTGAATCACGATGGATTTTGTATCGGGTTTGCCTTTGTCACCGAGTAAGAAAGATGCAATCTGGGTAGTTGTTGATAGATTGACTAAATCGGCTTATTTCATTCCTTGATAAACTTGCGGAATTGTACATTTCACAGATTGTAAGATTGCACGGAGTACCTATTTCTATTGTTTCGAATAGAGATCCGAGATTCACATCGCGGTTTTGGAAGAAGCTGCGAGATGCATTAGGTACGAAGCTACATTTCAGTACTGCTTTTCATTTGCAAATAGATGGTCAATCCGAGTGGATTATTTAGATACTCGATAATATGTTGAGATGTTGCATTCTTGAGTTCGAAGGTACGTGGGAATGATACTTGCCATTAATTAAATTTGCGTATAATAATAGCTTTCAATCAAGTATAAAAATGAAACCTTACGAAGCTTTGTATGGTAACAAATGCTGAACACCTTTGTATTGGACTGAGCTCAGTGAGAATAAGATACACGGGGTTGATTTGATCAAAGAAACTGAACAGAAAGTGAAAGTGATTCGCGATAGTCTGAAAGCAGCGTCAGATCGTTAGAAATCATATGTAGACTTGAAACGGAAAGATATTGAGTTTTAGATTGGAGACAAAGTGTTTTTGAAAGTCTCACCGTGGAAGAAAATACTCCGATTCTGTCGTAAAGGCAAATTGAGTCTGAGATTCATTGGGCTGTATGAGATTTTGAGCGTATCGGGCTGGTTGCTTACAGATTGTTGTTGCCATTTGGGCTAGAAAAGATTCATAATGTATTTCATGTATTGTAAACTAAAAAATATATAGGATTTTTCCTATATAAATTACTACCTTTTTACTTAAATTTGTTATTAAAACCAAGTAATTGTTTAATAAATTAATGAAATATGTGAAAATATGAAAACAGAACATAGAAATTATTAAAATGTGATTTTATACTTTATTATATAGTTTTCATGCATAAAATGGCTTATTTTATATTAAATTGAGCATATTCTATTTTTATGACATAAAATGGGCCACGCATGATTAAATTAAATAATAAAATATAAAATTATATTTAATAATTCATTTTAAAATATTTCACTAATAATTTGGGTTTTAATTAATTTAATTAAGTTGGTAAAATTTAATTCTTTGGTCCTCCAACTTATTGATTTATTTTTGGACAGGTTTGAGAGTTTTAATTTGATTACAAAATCGTCCAAATGGAGGGCCAAGTCAACCCAAAATTTGTCTGAATATGGAGGTTCATAAACCATCTTTTGGTTTAATTACATAAGGTCCTTAAAGAGTTGAAGAAATTAAAGATTTGCCCGAAGATTTGCTAGTGACCGAGTATTAGTCTTGAGTTGTTGTGGCACTTAAATTGACCAAGAATCAAGCAAAATCAGCCACATTCCCTCAATTCATGGCTAGCCACCCTTGGAAGGAGTTTTGAAAAATGAACACTCCTATTTTTAGCAAACTAGCTCCCATGCCTCACATATAAATAAGAGCCCTTTTCTCACTTTTTCAATCATCCCTCACTCATTCATCATTCTCTCCTCTCTTAATTCTCTTAGCTTTCTTAGCCCTCACACCTATCATCATCTTTGCATAAAGATTTTGAGCAAATTAGCCTCTTAAAGAACCCTTGGTCAGCCACCTCGGAGAGCCATCAGCAAAGGAGCAAAGTGAAGGAACGAAGGAGCCCTAATCAGTCAGAGTCTTGGGTAACAGCCAGTCTAAATTGGGTTTAATCTTTCTTACTTTAATTTAATTCAAGAATGTTTGCTATGTGTTCTTTGTTCTTGTTTACAACAATGATAGCTTAATTTTATTTAAGCTAAGATGATTGCTTTGATTTAATAATAATTATTTGATTCATGCTTATAATATTTGTCCCTCAATCGATCATGTTTTCAATTAAAATCAAGTTTGTATTTCATTCATATGTGATTGAAATGTACTTGAATTAGCTGAGCGATCCTTACCAGATGATGGGTAATGGACGCATAATTGAAATGTGCATGCTCAATTTAGATCCTAACCCGATTAAATTGCAGGTTGCATAACATCCCTAACCAAGCTCTGTTATCTACATAGTTTTTAGATTTGTGTGATTAAACTGTTTTAAGCCTAACACGTCCCTGCTACCTTGCACGAATACTGAGAAACCCTTAGTAAATAAGGATCATTAAAATGCGTATTTATTAAGTACAGGATTCTGGAAGGACCTAACGTGGTTTCCAAACTCATGAAAGATCAAGTTGCCATGGAATGTTTTTTCAAATATTAATAAGCATGTTGATAAAAATTTAAGTTTAATTAAAGTAATTATCCTAGCTTATTTATGTTATAATTGTTACTTATTGTGTTAATTCTGCTAAAATCTATCTCATTCATATAGTTTTCATACTTAGGATAAATTGCATTAGGGATCATTGCATTTAGTTTCATATACTTAATTTTTCATCACTTCTCAATTATATTGTTTTTATTTATCAAATTGTTCATACACTTTTACAAATTAAGTGACTTAGCACAAATACAATCCTTGTGGAGACGATAACTTGATACTTACTTATTACTTGATAACGACTGTGTACACTGCACAAACCCGAGCGTTACAAGTTTTTGGCTCCGTTGCCGGGGATTATCAACTGTTGCCATAGTCATTTTTTGTGAAATTATTTAATTTCAATTTGGTTGTTTCTAACAGTACTAACTTATTCTTTTTAATTTTGTAATTTTCTTTCTAGGTGTTTCTGAGCATAGATCAGATTATCGATTTACTCCCAGTAGACCCTGAAATTGAGTGAACTTTTAGAAAAAGAAGACATGAACAAATAGCTTAGAGACAGAATGAGATGGACCTTGGAAATCAAAATCAGGACCAAGGTAATAAAGCCGAATATGTACGAAATCCTATCCTTATTGCTGATGATAAGGATTGATGCATCAGACAATATGCTGTGCTCTTTTTCAATTAGTTAAATCCAGGAATTAGAAGGCCAAATATTGAGGAAACCCAATTCGAATTGAAGCCAGTGATGTTTCAAATGATACAAACGGTGGGCAAATTTAGTGGCATGCCCATGGAAGATCCACATCTCCACCTTCGATTGTTTATGGAGGTGAGTGACTTATTCAAGATAGTCGGTGTGACTGAAGACACACTAAGGTTGAAGTTGTTTCCATACTCATTGCGAGATCGAGCATGAGCATGGCTCAATTCATTGCCACCTAGTTCTATATCTACATGGCAAGAATTAGCAGAGAGATTTTTGGTTAATTATTTCCCGCCTAGCAAAAATGCTAAGTTGAGGAACGAGATCACAACTGTCCAACAATTGGATGATGAGTCTTTGTATGAGGCTTGGGACTGATTCAAGGAGTTACTTCGTAAGTGTCCTCATCATGGGATTCCTCATTGTATCCAGTTGGGGACATTCTATAATGGTCTCAATGCACATATAAGATTGATGGTAGATGCTTCTGCGAATGGTGCAATTTTGTCTAAGTCTTATAATGAGGCTTATGAGATCATCGAGAGGATCGCAAGCAATAACTATCAATGGCCAACAAATCGAACAACTCCAGGAAGACGTGTAGCCAGAGTTCATGAAGTTGATGCTCTCACTTCATTATCAACTCAGGTATCGTTTATTTCCTCTATGTTAAAGTAGTTTACCACTAATGGTGGTAATAATTTTGCAGTTCAGCCACCAGTCCGTTTGAAGTAGTTTCCTGTGTATACTGTGGGGAAGGTCATTTTTTCAAAATTTGCCCATTGAATCTCAAGTCAATATACTATGTGGGGAACCAACATCAAAATAGGAGTGGACAAGGACCTCAGTCCAACTTATATAATCCTTCATGGCATAATCACCCTAACTTTTCTTGGAGCAACCAAGGAAATGGACCAAACAACAACTTTATGCAGCATAGACCCAACCAATCTCAGGGGTTTAATCAGCAAGCTCCAAAACCACCTCAAGCTGAATCATCAAATAGTTTGGAGAACTTGTTGAAAGCATACATGGCGAAGAATGACGCTTTGATCTAGAGTTAAGCAGCAATACTAAAAAATTTGGAAAGCCAAATGGGTCAGTTAGCTATGAAGCTTCGTAATAGACCACAAGAAACCTTGCCAAGTGATACTAAGAATCCAAGAAATTTGGGTAAAGAACATATCAAGGCAGTGGCATTACAAAATGGTAAAATTCTAGAACCCCGATTGATTGATGTTGAGGATGAGCCTGTTGAAAAGGGGGAAAGTCAACCAGCTGTTGAAGTCTCTACACCAAAAGAGTTAGAATTTGCAAAGACTGACAAGGTAAATCCTAACTTAGTGAATTCAAATACTTTAACATCTTCTTTGGATGCAGATTTACCTACTCAGAAGAGTTGTCTGGTTCAACCGAAAGTTCCATCACCTCCATATCCACAAAGATTGCAGCAACACAAGCAGAAATAGGAGGTGCAATTTAAGAAGTTTTTGGATGTTCTTAGGCAATTACACATCAATATTCTATTGGTGGAGGCTTTAGAACAAATGCCGAATTATGTGAAGTTTATGAAGGATGTACTATCCAAGAAGAAATGACTGAGTGAGTATGAGACTGTCGCTCTGACAAAAGAGTGCAGTGCGTTCCTGCAGAATAAGCTGCCACTGAAATTGAAGAATCCAGAAAGCTTTACGATACCCTATAACATTGGTGAATCTTATTGTCGTAAAGCTTTGTGTGACTTAGGAGCAAGTATCAACTTGATGCCTAAGTCTATTTTCAAGATGCTAGGGATAGTAGAAGTAAGACCTACAATTGTGACGCTCGAGCTAGCGGATCGATTTTTAGCATACCCCGAAGGAAAGATCGATGATGTTTTGGTAAGAGTCGATAAATTTATTTTTCCTGCTGATTTCATTATTCTAGATTTTGAAGCAGATAAGGAAGTGCTAATTATCCTTAGAAGACCTTTCCTAGCCATGAGAAGAATGTTAATTGATGTGCAGAAAGGCAAACTCACCATGCGAGTTCAAGATGATCAAGTAACTTTTAACATTCTTAAAGCGATGAAATTTCCTGATCTGACAGAAGAATGTTCAGTTATGGAAGAAATAGAAACCTTGAGTTCTATGGAAAGCCATCTTGAAGAAGATCCATTGGAGAAAGCCTTAGGGTTTAACCCTTTGGAGGATGAAGAAGGTGAAGAAAACATGGCTGTGATGGAAGCCAACCCGAGGAATCTTATTCAATCCATACAGTTTGAATCGTTGGAGATGGAAGTCAGAGAATTTGTGCAACCCAAATTGTCAATCGAAGAACCACCTACACTCGAACTAAAGGTACTTCCTTCCTATTTGAAATACATTTATTTAGATAATTGTTCTACTTTGCCTGTGATTATTTTAGCCGAACTGACAAAAGATCAAGAGGAGTAATTAATTTCTATTCTAAAGAAATTTAAGAAAGCAATTAGTTAGACTATAGCTGATATTCGAGGTATAAGCCCTTCATTTTGCATGCACAAAATTATTCTAGAGGAAGGTGAAAAAGCTCAAATTGATGGGCAAAGGAGATGAAGGAAGTTGTGAGAAAGGAAGTGATCAAATGGCTAGATGCAAGAATCATCTATCCTATTTCAGATAGTTCGTGGGTAAGTCTGGTACAGTGTGTGCCGAAGAAAGGTGGAATTACTATTGTTGAGAATGAGTGTAACGAATTGATCCCTACAGGAACTGTTACTGGTTGGAGAATTTGTGTTGACTACAGAAAATTAAATAAAGCCACTCGAAAGGACCATTTTCCGTTGCCTTTTATGGATAAGATGTTAGATCGATTGGCAGGTAATGAATTCTATTGTTTTTTAGATAGTTATTCGGGATATAACCAAATAGTTGTTGCTCCGAAAGACTAACATAAAACAACCTTTAGTTGTTCGTACGGTACGTTTGCTTTTAATTGAATGCCTTTTGGCTTATGCAATGCACTTGCAACATTCCAACGATGCATGATGGCAATATTCACTGATATGATTGAAAATTTTGTTGAGGTTTTCATGGATGATTTTTTTTTGGTAACACTTATGATATTTTTTTGAGTAATTTAGCTAAGGTACTGATGAGCTGCGAAGAGGCGAATCTAGTCCTTAACTGGGAGAAATGCCATTTTATGGTTAAGGAAGGGATTTTCTTAAGGCATAGAATTTCAAAGAAAGGAATTGAAGTCAACAAAGCAAAGGCGGACGTAATTGAAAGATTACCGGCCCCAATGAATGTGAAAGGAGTCAGAAGTTTCTTAGGCCATGCCAATTTTTACCGAAGGTTTATCAAAGATTTTTCAAAAATTTCTAAACCACTGTGTTTGTTGTTAGAGAAAGATACAGTGTTTGATTTCAACAAAGCATGTTTAGAAGCTTTTAAAGAGCTGAAAAAATGGTTATTCTCAGCCCCAATAATCATTACAGCCGATTGGAGCACACCTTTTGAGTTGATGTGTGATGTAAGCGATTATGCTGTTGGAGCTGTGATGGGTCAAAAAAGGAATAAAGTGTTCCACCCCATTTACTATGCAAGTAAAACCTTGACGAGAGCCCAACTCAATTATACGGTAACTGAAAAGGAACTATTTGTTATAGTTTTTGCTTTTGACAAATTCCGCTCATATCCTATAGGTACCAAAGTTATAGTATTTACTGATCATGAGGCCATTAAATACTTGCTCACGAAGAAAGATACGAAATCGAGGCTGATTCATTGGATACTTTTACTCCAAGAATTTGACGTTGAGATCCAAGACAAAAAAGGTGTTAAAAATCAAGTAGCTGATCATCTGTCGAGGTAAGAGCAAGATGAACTCGATGACATGTGCCTATCAACGAGAATTTCCCAGATGAGCACTTATTTGAGGTGAGTCAAATTCATGAAACACCTTGGTTTGCTGATTTTGCTAATTATCTTGCATGCAGAATAATTCCTCGAGAATTGAATACCAACAAAGGAAGAAATTCCTTCATGATAGTCGATATTATATCTAGGAGGACCCACCCTTGTTTAAACAGTATGCAGATAATATAATCCGAAAGTGTGTAGCTAAAAGTGAGATTGTTGAGATCTTACATCATTGCCATTCATCTCCAAGTAGGGAACACTTTGGGGGTGCACGTACCACAACAAAGATTTTGCAAGCAGGTTTCTTTTGGCACTATTTAAAGATGCTTATGCTTATGTGAAGAACTGTGATAGATGCCAAAGGAGCGAAAACATATCACGGAGGAATGAGATGCCCTTAACAAACATTTTGGAGATTGAATTATTTGACGTATAGGGCATTGACTTCTTAGGACCATTTCCTTCTTCATATGCAAACAAATACATCTTAGTTGTTGTGGATTATGTGTCCAAGTGGGCTGAAGCTGAAGCATACCCTACAAATGATACTAAGGTAGTCATGCGATTCCTACATAAGCATGTGTTTACACGATTTGGGACACCAAGAGCTATTATTAGTGATGAAGGTTCTCACTTTGTGAACAAATTGCTTAAGTGGTTGCTTGACAAATATAGTGTGAAACATAAGATTGCTACTACTTATCACCTTCAGTCCAATGGCAAGTTGAAATAGTGAACTGTGAGATCAAAGGTATCCTTGAAAAGGTAGTATGCCCTAGCAATAAAGATTGGTCCCGAAGGCTTGATGATGCATTATGGGCCTATCGAACAACATTTAAGACACCATTAGGAATGACTCCTTATTGGTTGGTTTTTGGGAAGGCATGTCATTTGCCATTGGAGTTGGAGAATAGAGCTCACTAGGCTTTGAAGAAATTGAACTTTGATCTGAAGAATGCCGATGAGAGAAGGATGTTACAACTGGATGAGTTGGAAGAGTTGAGGTTGTTTTCCTATGAGAATGCCAAAATGTGTAAAGAAAGATAAAAAAGATGGCATGATAATCATATATGACCTCACCAGTTTAAAAAAGGTCAGAAGGTTTTATTATTCAATTCAAGGATGAAGTTATTTCCTGGGAAGCTAAAATCCCGATGGAAAGGACCTTATACCATCTATCAAGTTTATCCTTATGGAGCTATTGAATTATTCGACAATCACAGAGGTACGCTTAAAGTTAATGGTCAACGTCTCAAACATTATTGGGATGGTGACGTTGAGCGAGTTGAATCCTCGTTCAAATTAAGAAAACCTTGATTTTTCACAAACTTGTTTTGTAAATAAATAAATAATTAGGATTTATTTTCTTAATTTAGTACATTTAATTAATTCTGTCTAAGGAGATTGGAACTTAAGCAGGACCGTTGTGACCCCTCCAACCTTTCCTAGGAATTAATTTAATGTAATTTATTGAGAAGAAATTTTCTAATTAAGATTTAAAATTTCTTTTAGTTTCATTTGTTTTGTTTAAATTTTAAACTTTTATGTTAATAAAGGGGGTCAAATTTGGCCCAAGTACTAATCAATTTATTTAGTAAGATACAGTCTAAATTTGAGGCCCAAGACAGCAAAAAGAAGAAAAATTCCACACCTATTGCCACCACTTCCATTGCTTGCTGCCCAAGTAACCCTAATGTAGCTAAGGTTTTGCTACATGTTGCCCTAAATTTTCCCTATATAAACCCCTCTTCATTCTACTATTTTTCATATCCCTTAAAGCAATTTTCTTAAACCCTAAAAAATCCCTAAACTTTTCTCTTGTGCCATCAACCTCAAATCTCAAAAGAAATCCTAGTTCTTTTCCCCTTTGTCGAAATCTCCTATTGCCACCTCAAAGAAATCACCGGGGCATCAACGTCACTGTCGCACGTAGTTGTTATCACTGTCGCACACCACCATTACTGTCGCACGTTGCCTTCGCCGCCGCAACCTCTTTGTCGTCGCAAGGTTTGCCGAGCAAGTTCTACCCACTTACCGATTTCTCTTTTCCCCTGTAAGCAAAACTTTGTCGAATTTTTGGAAAAATACCATGTCTCGCAAAAGAACTAGATCATCAAAGACTACTCCTGAAAACCCGATTGTGATCGATGAAGAAGTGAAAGAGAGATTTGGTTCAATTTTCAAAAATCAACCTATGATGCCGAAAAAAGGTTTTAACTTGAAGAGTAATGATTTGATGGTTGTCCCTTTGCCAATTAGAAAGACAATCAATGCTCTCAAGTGGGAACGATTTTGTGATGCTCATTCACTTCTCGATGATGAACTAGTTTGAGAGTTCTATGCAAGTTTGATTACACAAGATGCCACTGAGGTCATCGTTCGGAAGAAAAAGGTACCTCTTACCTCTAAGTCCATCAATGATTTGTTTAACTTACCTGATGTTGAAGAAGATGAGTACTACTCTTTGATGAACAATATCAATTGGGATTTTCTTCAACAAGTGCTTGATGTTGTAACAAATCTAATATCCTAGTGGATTATAAGAAAGTATGGGAGCCATTCTTGCCGAAGGGAATACCTAAAACCAGTAGCAAAGGTGTGGTTTTATTTTGTTCGCTACAGTTTTATGCCTATCTCACACAGTTCCACCATCTCGATGGAACGAATGCTCTTGTTATATGTAATCTTGACATAAAAGTCCATTAATGTTGGGAAAATTATTCTCAAGGAGATTTTTGACTGTGCTAAAAAGAAAAAAAAGTGCTTATTTCCCATCATTAATCACTTCACTTTGCTTAAGGGCCCGTGTTAAAACACAAGCGAATTTGAAGAGGCAATATGTCCAAGGGTGCATTACAAGTCATGATCTAGAAAGATTAATAGAGAAGGTGCATGAGCTGAATCAAGGTGAGCAAGAAGAACCAACTGAGCTAGGTACTGAGGAGTCAATGAATGAAACTGAAACTAAATCAGTTTCAAACACTGAAGAAGAAGAATCTAATAAGGAACCGGTTGAAGACCCTGAACCAAGGGTTGAGCCAGAAGAAGAACCAGTGAAGCTAAGTGTTGAACCTGAATATACAACTCCATTGCCGACTTCTACAAGAACTTCAAGGAAATCAGAGTTGTCAGTGTTGATGGATATGTGCAAGTTCATGCACAATCAACAACAAACTTACTGGAAATATGTAAAAATTAGAGATGATTCGATTCGAAATACTTTTAAGAATATCTCTAACACATTTGTTCCTGAGTTCCCGGATGCTATCTTTGAGACATGGATGGATGATACTGATTATACAAGCAGAGAATGAGCTAAAGAAGACAAGGGGGATGAGTCAAATGAATGAAAGGGGGGATTCTTGTCTTTTTATTTATTTATTTTTGGTCTTTAATAATTTGTTTCTTTAGTAACTAAGATTTAATTTCTGCAAAATAAAACATAGCAAGCATGAATAAATGCTTCCTTTAGAAAGAAAAAGACTAAGTGATGTGGTAATATGAATGAACATGTCTAGGATTGGATTATGAGGAAAGACTTGGTGTTTAAGTAGTCTTAATGACTCACCTCTCTTTCTTTTTAACCCTATTTAGTGTTCAATTTTCATTCATTACTTTGTTCTTGCAAGGAGGACATTGTTTCTTTTTAAAGGGGGGTAAGACAAATAATTGTTGCTCAAATTTTCAAGTATGTTTCAATTATTTCTTTCATGAGTATGTTTTAATAAATGAATGTTTAGAGAATTCTTTGTTAATAAGATAGCTTGTATGCAAGCATGAATGATGATTTTATCTAAATAACTGTATGTTACCATGAAGAACGAAATGATTGTATGATCTTAGTCTTCAGTAATGTTTGCCATGAAAACTTAGTTTCTTTTGAGATTAGACATGCATGAAGGTTTATATCTTTAGAATTGACTTAGTAACTTTCTTGAGGCTAAATCTAAGGAGACATAAAAATCTAAAATGATATAGGCACCATTTTCTTTAGATCGTTTGAGCCTTTTCAAGCCCACCTTATGATATTAGACCCTTAAAACTATAATTTTGAGCTTAAAGGCCTATTTAGTGCAATGAACCTAAAGGCCTATTTAGTGCAATGAACCTACATTACAAGCCACATTACCATCTTTGTAAGTTATCCTAATTTTGTGCACCTATTTTAACTTAAGTTGCCTTGGTAATCAACATTTGATGAAGTTTTCATAAAGATGTATGTGCTCATGCTTATAAAAAAAAAGTGCGAAGAAAAGTTTGCTCAGTCTTCAAAAAGGAAAAAAAATGTATGAGCTTAAGTTCAAAATAAGTTTGGGGGTGTTCCAAAGGTTTACATAAAGAAAAAGGTTGTATTACGAGAAAACCAAGACAAAGGTAAAGGTTAAGATCTTGAAACCGAAATATCCCATCTCTTAAAATCCCTACCTTTGACCGAGCCCCATTACAACATTATAAAAGACCTATTGATTTGATGATTATGTCACCTACATTAGTGGAGAGGAAGTCCTAAGTTCAACATATGAAGATTATAAATAAGCCTTATGATTGTTTTGCTTGATTGATGAGAAATTATGTTGAACGAAAGAATATTATCTATGGTTGGGATGTATATACATACTATGATTCATGTTGGCATACCTTGAAACTTAGTATAAAATTTTCAAAATGGTTGCATATGAATTACTTGTAAATGAAGAAGATCGATGAGCATGAATTTATTAATACATGATTATGGGGCAATGATTGATGCTGCTTACACTTTTAGTAATTTTGCTTTAGCGAGACCTTGTGCTGTGCATGAACATTACTCGGGACGAGCAATGATTTAAGTTTGGGAGTGTGTAAAATGAAAAATATATAGGATTTTTCCTATATAAATTATCACCTTTTTACTTAAATTTGTTGTTAAAACCAAGTAATTTTTTAATAAATTAATGAAATATGTTAAAATATGAAAACAGGACATAGAAATTATTGAAATGTGATTTTATGCTTTATTATATAGTTTTCATGCATAAAATGGCTTATTTTATATTAAATTGAGCATATTATATTTTTATGACATAAAGTGGGCCACGCATGATTAAATTAAATAATAAAATATAAAATTATATTTAATAATTTATTTTAAAATATTTCACTAATAATTTGGGTTTTAATTAATTTAATTAAGTTGGAAAAATTTAATTCTTTGGTCCTCTAACTTATTGATTTATTTTTGGATAGGTCTGAAAGCTTTAATTTGATTACAAAACCGTCCAAATGGTGGGCCAAGTCAACCCAAAATTTGTCTGAATATGGAGGTTCATAAACCATCTTTTGGTTTAATTACATAATTTCCTTAAATAGTTGAAGAAATCAGAGATTTGCTCGAAGATTTGCTGGTGACCGAGTCTTAGTCCTGAGTTGTTATGGCATTCAAATTGACCAAGAATCAAGCAAAATTAGCCACATTCCCTCAATTCATTTCCGGCCACCCTTGGAAGGAGTTTTGGAAGATGGACACTCCTATTTTTAGCAAACTTACTCCCATGCCTCACCTATAAATAAGAGCCCCTTTCTCACTTTTTCAATCATCCCTCACTCATTTATCATTCTCCCCTCTCTCAATTATTTTAGCTTTCTTAGCCCTCACGCCTACCATCATCTTTGCATAAAGATTTTGAGCAAATTAGCCTTTTAAAGAACCCTTGGTCGGCCACCTCGGAGAGCCATTAGCAAAGGAGTCAGAGTCTTGGGTGAGAGCCACTCTAAATTGGGTTTAATCTTTCTTACTTTAATTTAATTCAAGAATGTTTGCTATGTGTTCTTTGTTCTTGTTTACAACAATGATAGCTTAATTTTATTTAAGCTAGGATAATTACTTTGATTTAATAATAATTATTTGATTCATGCTTATAATATTTGTGCCTCAATCAATCATGTTTTCAATGAAAATCAAGTCTGTATTTCGTTCATACGTGATTGAAATGCACCTGAACTATCTGAGTGATTCTAACCAGACGACGACTAATGGACGCATAATTGAAATGTGAATGCTCAATTTAGAGCCTAACTGGATTAAATTGCAGATTGCATAACATCCCTAACCAGGTTCTGTTATCTGCATAGTTTTTAGATTTGTGTGATTAAACTGTTTCAAACCTAACACGTCCCTGTTACCTCGCACGAATACTAAGAAACCCTTGGTAAATAAGGATTAGTAAAATGCGTATTTATTAAGTAAAGGATTCCGAAAGGACCTAACGTGGTTTCTAAACTCATGAAAGATCGAGTTGTCATGGAATGTTTTTCCGAATATTGATAAGCATGTTGATAATAATTTGAGTTAATTAAAGTAATTGTCCTAGCTTATTTATGTTATAATTGTTGCTTATTGTATTAATTCCGCTAAAATCTATCTCATTCATATAGTTTACATACTTAGGATAAATTGCATTAGGGATCAATGCATTCAGTTTCATATACTTAAATTTTCATCACTTAATTATATTGTTTTTATTTATCAAATTGTTAATACACTTTTACAAATTAAGTGACTTAGCACAAATACAATCCCTGTGGAGACGATAACTCGAAACTTACTTATTACTTGATAACGACTGTGTACACTTTCACAAACCCGAGTGTTACATGTATCCATGCTTCGACGTTATCGATTTGATCCTTCGCATGTAATCTCTCTGCTTGAGATTGAAATTAAGTCTGATATGACATATGAAGAGGAACAGATTTGAATTTTAGATTGCGAGGTTAAAGAATTGAGAAATAAGAAAATCTCTTTAGTGAAAGTCTTATGGCATCGGCATGGGATTGAAGAAGCTATGTGGGAGCCTGAGGATGCTATGAGATAATGTTAGCCAAACCTATTCACAAGTAAGATTTTTGGGGACGAAAATCCCTAAAGGGGGGAGAGTTGTAACAGCCCGGTTTAGACCCTAGTCAGAACAGTGGTTTTGGGACCACAAATCCGAGTCAAAAAAACATTTTAATATTATTTTCTATGTTTACAGTATGTTAATTAATATGTGTGAAATTTTCGTGATTTAATTTTATCGTTTGAGTGTCTGATTTGATAAAAGGACTTAATCGCGTAAAATGCAAAAGTGACTTGATATTTGTTAAAGTGCTATATTGCTAAGGTTTTTATTATGTGGAATCCTTATGATGTACTTTAACCATTAGAAATATGCATGGACAAATATGGACAACCATTATATAGTTTATAATTAAATATTTAAGTTTAAAATAGTAAAAAGTAAATAAATATGTAATAAAATAAAATAAAACATGATAATGGATGATTCATTCATCCTTGTTGTCGAAACTTTAAAAGAAAAAAAGAAGAAAGAAGCAAGCTAGGTTCAGCCATTGCTATCTTTGATTAAGGTATGTTAGTTGATTGGTTTTTGATAATTTTTACGTTTTTGAGATCGTTGCTTTGTGTTTTAGCTAGTCCATGCTTTAATTTTCGAAATTGATGATGAACTTCAGATTCTCCATTGTTGATAGCTTGATGATTTTTGTGTTTGATGATGAAAATAAATATATGTTGTTAGATTGTCATGTTTAATTAAGTGATTTTTAGTAAAAATGCCTATTTAGGATTAAATTGTAAATTTTGTAAATTGAGGGGTCAAAATATGAAATAAATGGGCTGCTAGGGACCTTAGTGAAATTTGACCAAGCTTAGGTGTGGTGAAATTTTGAATATTTTGTGTTTTATGAAATAGGGTCAAAATTGTAAAAAATGTAAAATATTGAGGGCTAAAGTGCAAATTGCCCTTTTATGTGTTTTTGGATGAATTTGAGTACATATGTGACTAAATAAGTTGATTTTTTATTAATTTAGATCAAGAAAAGAGGAAATTGGATTTGGATCGGGGAAAATCAAAAGTTATTGAATAGCCATTCCGGTCCGTTTGTCTCCGTACGAGGTAAGTTCATAAGTAAATGATTGTTGTTAAATTTATATGAAAATCTATTTAATTGTGCCGATGTTACACACCAAACCTGGCCTAGACGTTATGGCCGAATCTGGCGCTGTCACATTGAAGTGTTTTTCGTAAAACGTGATAACGTTTGAAAAACCCATGTTTATTTAACCTCTTTGTGTGATCTAGAAAATAATTTTAAAACCTGCATCACTATCAAAAAGTATTTACTTTAAAACGTTATAAATTCCAAAATCTTATTTATCGCGGAAGCTTCTAAAACAGCTTTGCGTATTCGTGGTATTTTGGTAACTCACGCATATCTTTTGAAAGCCTTCATCCTACCACTAGCAGTTATAAATCATAACAAAATAATAAAAGCCCAAATTAAAGAATAAATTTAAGAGGCCTTTTACATAAAAATACCCAAATTAAGCTACTTATAAGTTAAAAGAAATATTCGGAAGCGTAAGCTATTGTGTGTCCACCTCCGAGTCCCTCGCAGCACTGATCTGCCTAAGGATTGCCTGTATAGTTAACACAGTTGGGTGAGTTTACGTAAACTCAGTGTGTAATCCCATATTAAACTCAATGTGTAATCCCATATAAGCAAACAATCAGAGTAACACAATTTGGGCCTAAGCCCTTTCAGTTTTAGTTAGGGCCTTAGCATATTCCAGCAACAGTATTAGTGGGGCCTAAGCCCATATCAGTAACAGTAAATAGTGCAATAACAGTAAACAGTGCAGCAGCAGTAACAGTATGTAGGTCCTACCCATCCAACCTCTACACACCATTTTCGTACCAACCCTACACACCAATGTGGGGATAAAATCAACCTACCCATCCCTACACACCAGAATTAGCACAGGTTGCGGCACTAAACAGTATTGCAGCAAAGTTGCCAATATAGTAGGCTTAATCCCATCAGTAGGTCCACAGTCGTCTTGCGCGACTCGTGCGACCATATTAGTACAGTACAATTCCTCGAAAATCATATATCCCACCTCATGCAATGCAACATAATATTATACATGGATGCAACATACATATAACATGGCATGCTCAAATACAGTCAGACATATCGTGGAACAAATCTGTCATTTTACCTTACCGGGGTATTACAGTCATTTTACCCTACTGGGGTATTTCGGTATTTTATCACATAAGGGCAAAATTATCATTTTATCACATAAGGGAAAAATAGTCATTTTATCACATAAGGGTAAAATTGTCATTTTATCACCTAAGGGCAAAATTTTCATTTTATCACATGAGGGTTCAGATACGCTTACAGACCCAACAGAAAGTCACAGTCGTCTCGGGTGACCCATGCAACCTTAACAATCAAAAAGTGAAAATGGGCCCAAAGCCCATAATGCGGGCCCATGTGGGCCCACACGCCTTTGTGGCCCACGAAGCCCAAAAATGGCCTTGCCTGTGCGAACTACACAAGGTAGCGCAAAAATCTCCACGCATTCGTGTGATTTACCCATGTGGGCCCACACGGCCGTGGCCCAAAATAGCCTAAGCTCATGAAATCGCTTATAGCAGCATCTATGTTCTAACGCCCGTGATTTACACGTTCAGGATACCACACGAGCGAGCGCATGCTCGTGTAGAGTCAACAATCCATTATTTTGGCTTTTACCATTTTACGATTAGAGGTAGTGTGATTACACACCTGATTACGGAATGCGCGAAAAAGACCACGAGTACTTCACCCTACAATAAGTCAAAAGCTTCGGTTAGTCGTTTCCCAAATGACCTATCAAAGGCCCTTACCAAAAACTTGTCTAACAGTTTACCTCTTACCTAATTAAATCAATCGCTTAAGGCTTGCTTCTTGAAGTCGTTTGCAAAAGGTTGATAAATAAGCCTTAGGGTTCTCTGCAGTGCAACCAACAATTAACAATCATCAATCAAATAACAGTTGAACAAGACGAATAGCCGCTTACCGAAAACGCAGAATCCAGATCTAGGAGGGAAAAACAATCGGCTCTTACCCACACAAGTCGAGAGTACAGACAGAATGATAGAGACAACCCCAATATCAGAGAACACTTGCAAAAGCCGAAAATAGAGTGGGGAGAGGTATATGCAGTAACGGTTAAAGTATTAAGATGGAAGAATGACCAGAGGAGAGGAGAAGAATGAGGTATTTAGCAAGTGAACAAAAGGGAATAAAGGAGTGGGTTAGCAACAGTCGAAGGGTCTAAGAGATAGTATTCAGCCGAAAGAATCAACGCAAGAAATGATGATTAAAGAAAACCGAATGAGGAGGAAAAAAAGAATGGCATTCGGTTAAGGGAAAGAAGAATAACACGAGAGGAAACAATTTGCTACCAAAGTAAGGAAAAAGAGAAGTCGATCAAAACTAGGCTCTGTAAAGAAGAGCAACCCAAAACATACCCGAAATGCAAAATACCTGAGTGGTCAACAATGTTTGGTCTCAACAACAAAAGAGAAAAAGAGAAACAACAAAGTTTCTAGCACAAAATCGGTACCCCCAGAATAAAGCCCCAAAACGCAAAAAGGAAACAAAATTTCCCAAAACCGACAATTTTTGGGAAAAGCAAACTTAGCCGAAATTTTGTGTACTTTCTAACCAATTTCGGCACAACACCACTTCTTTTCAAATCCCACTTTTTCCTTCCCTTAATTCTCTCCTCATATCTCCTCAACTCCCTCATACAATCCCTCCATGACCAAATCAACTCCACTCCACTCTGTAGTGTTTCAGTCAAACTCTACTACCTCCCATAGCCAACAGTAAAAATAATCTCCATTTGCACAAGCAAGGATTCGAACCTCAGACTCCTTGCAGACTCACATGCCACTTACTATTGGGCTACCATGCTTGCTTTATGTCATACTTTACCAAAATAAACATATAACCCTACTGGCCAAAGATAGGGGTTTTATCCTCAAAAACCAAAATTTTTTGGAAGCTAAGGATTGAACCTATGACTTCCCAAACACTTCCAGAACACACAACCACTAAGCCAAACACACAATTGTGTCACTTCCTTGCACAATTAGATATTTATGAATAGCTTCCCAACTGCTCCCTCTCTCAAGACCTAATACTTCTAGGCCCAAATTTGGGGAGTTACAATTCTACCTTCTTTAAAGAAATTTCGTCCCTGAAATTTTCCACTATCAGAATAGTCGTATCACTTAGACGACACCACCACGCACCTGCTGCGCACTCTAGATCCAAAACCATACCACATTTCAGTTGAGCACTTCTAATATAGTCCATAGATAGATTGGAACCATTCGTCTATCCAATACTCCACCGCACGATCATGAGACCCCGCTCTAGCACCTCCATAGCCTTCGCTGCAGCCATTTGTACCCCTTCCACGAGTACCTTCGGTGCTCAAAATCGATTCGCGTTTTATCTTTATTAGTAACTTTATGCATCTGTTTACAGTTCCAGTGTTTATTAATAGGTATCTTATGGAATAATAGTATCATTATTTAAGAGTTTGTTTTAGCGGTACGTAGTGTCTATCGGTGTCCACCAGTCTCACTACAGTTTCAATATACATTACTAAAAAGTTTGTAGTACGGTATACTACCTACGGTAGTCTTAGTAATCCTACCTATGGCAACTCCAATCAAAATCAAGATACAGTTTTCAGAGAGAACTTACAGGATCGGCGTGGAGACTCGGTGTACCACACATTCAGTAAAACATTTCAAAATAGTTCAAGTCATTTTAAACAGTTCTCTTTGAATTCCCCAGTTCAAAAAGAAATCCAAATCCATAGCCGAGTTTTGCAACCTGGCTATGATACCACTAAATGTAACACCCCAAACCCGACCTAGACGTTATGGCCAAATCTAGCGATGTCACATTGAAGTATTTTTCGTAAAACGTGATAATGTTTGAAAAGCCCAATGTTTATTTAGCCTCTTTATGTGATCTAGAAAATAATCTTAAAACTTGCTTCACAATTAAAAAGCATTTACTTTAAAATGTTATAAATTCCAAAATCTCATTTATCACGGAAGTTTCTGAGACAGTTTTGCGTATTCGTGGTATTTTGGTAAATCATGCATATCTTTTGAAAACCCGCATCCTACCACTAGCAGGTATAAATCATAACAAAATAATAAAAGCCCAAATTAAAGAATAAAACTTAAAGAGGCCTTTTACATAAAAATACCCAAATTAAACTACTTATAAGTTAATAGAAATATTCGGAAGCATAAGCTGTTGTGTGTCCACCTCCGAGTCCCTCGCAACACCGATCTGCCTAAGGATTACCTGTACAGTTAATACAGTTGGGTCAGTTTACGAAAACTCAGTGTGTAATCCCATATAAGCAAACAATCAGAGTAACACAATTTGGGCCTAAGCTCTTTCAATTTCAGTTAGGGCCTTAGCCCATTCCAGCAACAGTATTAGTGGGGCCTAAGCCCATATCAGTAACAGTAAACAGTGCAATAACAGTAAATAGTGCAGCAGTAGTAACAATATGCAGGTCCTACCTATCCAACCTCTACACACCATCTCCGTACCAACCCTACACACCATGTGGGGATAAAATCAACCCACCCATGCCTACACACCATAATTAGCATCGGTTGCTGCACTAAATAGTATTGCAGCAAAGTTGCCAATATAGTAGGCTTAAAGCCATCAGTAGGTCCACAGTCGCCTTGCGCGACCCGTGCGACCATATCAGTACAGTCCACTTCCTCCAAAATCATATATCCCACCCTATCCAATGCAACATAATATTATACATGGATGCAACATACATATAACATGGCATGCTCAAATGCAGTCATACATATCGTGGAAAAAATCTGTCATTTTACCTTACCGAGGTATTACAATCATTTTACCCTATAGGGGTATTTCGGTCATTTTATCAGATAAGGGAAAATCGTCATTTTATCACATAAGGGCAAAATCGTCATTTTATCACTTAGGGGAAAATCATCATTTTATCACATGAGGGTTTAGGTATGCTTACCGACCCAACAGAAGGTGACAGTCGTCTCAGGCAACCCATGCAACATTAACAATCAAACAGTGAAAATGGGCCCAAAGCCTATAATGCGGGCCCATGTAGGCTCACATGCCTGTGTGGCCCACGAAGCCCAAAAATGGCCTTGACTGTGTGAACTACACAATCTGGCCCAAAAATCTCCACGCGTTCGTGAAATCGCTCATGATGGCCTCTACGTTCTAACACCCACGATTTATGCATTTGGGATACCACACGAGCGAGCGCACGCTCGTGTAGAGTCAACAATCTGTTATTTCAGCTTTTGGCATTTTACGATTAGAGGTAGTGTGATTACACACCTGATTACGGAATGCGTGAAAAAGAACATGAGTACTTCACCCTACAATCAGTCACAATCTTCGGTTAGTTGTTTCCCAAATGACCTATCAAAGGCCTCCACCAAAAACTTGTCTAACAGTTTACCTCTTACCTGATTAAATCAACCGTAATTTATACAAATTAATATCCCATGCTAAGCACATTTATGGATGATTTCTCCTGATATTTGGTGAATTCGATGCTCCTAATCCTTTAATTTCATGTTTTATACTTAGGTGAGCATAAGAGAGTAAAAAGAGCAAGAAACGGGCCAAAAACGAAGAAAATGGGTCAATGTAGGAAATCAACACAGGCTGGACTTCCTCACACGGGTAATTCACACGCCCGTGTCTATTTAACAGGCTCGAACACAGGTTGAAGCACTTGCACACGGGCGTGTCACGCGGGCATGTCCCTATCGAGCCCAAATTTAGTCCTATTCGGAAAAGGCCACTCTTGAGGGTTTTGAAGCATTCTAAAGCCTATATAAACACCCCAGGAGATACCTAGAAAACACACATGGAGTAGGAGGCAAGGAATTACTCGAAGAAATCTGATTGATCCATCTTAGAAGCCAAATTCTTCTTCAAGACTGAAAATCTCCCTTCAATTTCCCTTCAAGAGTTTTTGGGTTTTCTTTATGTCTTGTTCTCATTATTCTTTTGAGATGTTTTCTTTCTTAAATATGAACTAAACCCCCTAAATACCCAAGGGGAATGAAACCTAAGATGGATCTTGTTATTATTATTTGAATTATATGATAAATATTTGATTTGTTCTTAATTATGTGTTCTTAATTCTTGCTTTGATATTCCAGGATATTAATTCAAGTTTTGATATGCTTATTTAGAGGAGCAAAAGTCCCTGTCTGAGAGTAGATCTAACATAATTAAGTGGAGTTGATTGCACGTCTAGAGATAGGGTGACATAATTTTGCCAGATTAGGGAGAAACCTAATAAGGGAATCCATAAATCGAGTTAATGCAACACTAGTGGTTTTAATTAGAAAGAGATTTCAATTAATCAACCTAGGGTTAGACGTTGTTAGTCTCGAGAGAGATAATAATATAAATTAGGGATTTCTAATGATCAAGTCAAATGAGTAAATCGTCTAATTCAGAGTCAATAACAAGTGAAGTCTAGGTGGATTTTTCCTTAGGTATTGTCCAAATCATTCAGTTTTCCCAAAAGTTATTTTCCCAATTCACTTTTTGTTCATTCTTAGTTTAGTAATTAGTTTAGATAAAACAAATCCCTTTATTTTTAGGCTAGATAATAAAAAGAAATTTAATACTAGTACTTTTAGTTTCTTTGGGTTCAACATTCTGGTCTTGCCATAAGCTATACTACTGTTCGATAGGTACGCTTGCCTTTGTCGTGATAATAGTTAGTTTTCAAGAACAGTCATTATAAATTATAAAACTTATCACGATTTGCTCACATCAAGTTTTTGGTGCCATTGCCGGGGAACTAAGATATTAGGAACACTTAATTTTTATTACTTTAGCCATTTACTTTATTGCAATTTAAATTTTATTTTGATTTTTGTTACTAAATTTTCTTTTTCCTTCTAGCAGGTTTTTATAGTTTATGACTAGGAGAAACCCATCGAGACCATTGCTTTTTGACAGTGAGATTGATCGCACAGCTTACAGAAACTGAAGAGAAATAAGGCGAAGCCTAAGATACACAGAGAAAGAGTAAGAGGACGATATTCAAGCCACAACCGAGGAGATGGCTGAAAATTAGAATAATTAGCTTCCTCCTGTAGTTGCTGCAGATCCAATAAATTAGAATCCTGCGCCTCGTACTATGTATGATTATGCTAAACCTACTTTAACAGGAGCCGAATCGAGTATAGTTAGACCTGCTGTTGCTGCAAATAATTTTGAACTGAAACATAGCACGATTCAAATGATACAACAGTTTGTTCAGTTTGATGGTTTGCAGGATGAGGACCCAAATACTCATTTGGTGAATTTTCTGGAGTCTTGCGACACATTTAAGATCAATGGTGTTTCTGACGATGTCATTCGCCTTCAGTTGTTTCCCTTTTCATTGAGGAATAAAGCTAAACAGTGCTTGAACTCGTTACCACGAGGGTCAATCACTACTTGGGAACAAATGACCGAAATTTTTTTACTTAAAATATTTTTTTCCTACTAAAATGGCTAAGTTAAGGAATGATATCTCTTCTTTTGTGCAGATGGATGTAGAAACACTCTATGATGCATGGGAGAGATATAAGAATCTATTGAAAAGGTGCCCTCACCATGGGTTACCTTTATGGTTGCAGGTTCAAATGTTTTACAACGGTGTGAACCCCTCAACAAGGCAACTTATCGATGCAGCTACTGGTGGGACTATCAATAACAAAACACCTGAAGTGGCTTATGAATTTATTGAAGAGATGTCACTGAATAACTATCAGTGGCAAGTCATGAGAACAAAGCTGACAAAAGCAGCCGGTGTTTTCAACCTCGATGCAGTTACTATGCTATCTAACCAGGTAGAACTTTTAAATAAAAAGATTGATGGTTTATATGGTTCTACTCAGGTACATCCAATGATGAGATGCGATTCAAATGGAGGAGGAGTACACACAGAATATCAATCCTTCAACCCTAACACCAAGGAGGAACAAGTTTAATATATGGGTAACAATAATTCTAGACCTCAAAATAACCCATACAGTAATACTTATAATGCAGGTTGGAGGAACTATCCTAACTTCTCGTAGGGTGGTCAAGGAAATCAAAGGCCACAACATCCTCTGGGTTTTCATCAACCACCTTACCAACAGGAAAAGAAGTCGAACCTCGAGGAGATGCTAACAAAGTTCATCTCGATGTCAGAAAATAGCTTTCAGAATCCTGAGACAGCACTTAAGAATACTGAGACAGCACTTAAGAATCAACAAGCATCGATCCAAGGGCTCGAAACTCAGATAGGACAGCCCACCAAATTAATTTCTGAACGACCACAAGGTTGCTTGCCAAGTAACACTAAATCTAACCAGGTTAGTTGAACCTGAACCAGAATCGAGGCAAAGAATTATGGTAAGTAAAGGTAAGGATGAGGTGGACCACAGTAAGTGAAAACCGGTAAGTAAAGAATACAAACCTTGTGTGCCATACCCCAATGTGACAAGAAATGACCACAAGGACGAAAAATTTGGTAAATTCTTTAAACTATTAAAGAAATTACATATTAACTTACCGTTTATTGAAGCTCTTTCGCAGATGCCGAATGCAGTTAAATTCTTAAAAGAGCTTTTAGTAAACAAAAGGAAGTTGGATGGGGCGTCGCATGTAGAGTTGAATGTAGTTTGCTCAGCCATTCTACAGAATAAGCTGGCCAACAAATTGAAAGATCCAGGGAGTTTTACGATTCCTTGTTTGATTGGTAGTCTAAACGTGAATAATGCATTGGCTGATTTAAGGACAAGCATTAATGTTATGCCCGATAAAATGTTTAAATAGCTAGGTCTTGGGAAACCCAAACAAGCTAGGATGAGCATTCAATTGGCTGATAAAACCATTAGATTTCCTAGGGGTATCATTGAAGATGTTCTTGTTAAAATTGATAAATTTATATACCTAGTAGACTTTATTGTTCTAGATATGGAAGAGGATAGTAACATACCTTTGATTTTAGGACGACCCTTTTTAGCAATTGCTAAAACCATTATTGATGTTGGTACAGGTGAACTCAAACTTTGTGTGGGTGATGAAACAATCACTCTTCAAGCTCGTAATTTGAATAACACATCGAATATTGAGGGTGGTTGTATAAACCATGCTACCAATACTAATCATGTGGTGCAACCTTCTTCGCAGGAAACACGTTCGAGGAGCATACATGAGCCTTTCTCAAGTAACAACAAAAGACCCATCTATGGAGAACAAAGACTTCAGGTTGATGAACTAGATGAATGGCGAACACCTGTCAAGGAGAAACCAAAAGTACATGAAAAATCAAAGTGACACCACAATGAACATAGGGATGAAACAAGGAAAATTAAAGTTGGGGACAAAGTATTGTTAGATGAAAATAACCCTCGAATTGCTACCCTAGAGCACAATACGGACAGAGCGACTCCCTTCACGGTAATGAACATCTTCCCACATGGTACAATCGAGGTAACACATATTGTATTCGAAACTTTTAAGGTAAATAATGCTCGACTCATACCTTATTTTGATAAAATTGATAGCAGAGGTGAGGAGTTTCAACTCCTTAATCCACCGTAATCCCATGAAATTGAGGTAAGTCAAACTTAGACTACAAATAAGCGCTCCTCGGGAGGCAACCCGAGCACTAACAGTGTTAACTTCTTTGAATTTTAGTTTTTATCATCTAAATCACTAACTGAGTCCTTGAACACAGGTTTTCCACATCCATACGGCCAGGCACACGGGCAAGCCTTAGGCCGTGCCCATACCATGGGAGGCAACATGGCCGTGCGAGACGGGCGGTGTGAAAATAATGCCAAATTTTTTCCAACACGGGATTCGACACGTTGCCACGGCCGTGCGATATGGCCGTGGGTGAAACTGTCAAAACAACACGGGCGTACGCCACGCCCATGTCTAGAAGCCATGGTTGAAATTGAGAAATTAACACGGGCATGCGACATGCCCGTGCTCACCAGCCATGGTCAAACCTGTCAAAATAACACAGGCGTGCGCATACATACACGGGCATGGGAGAAGTGAACGAAGCAGGACACGACCGTGCGACACAACCCTGTGCACCAACACGCCCAAGAAACACGGGCATAGACCGAATTTCAGACGTGCCCAAATTTGAAAATCACGAAATGCACGGGTTAAAATAAGGGCACACGGGTGTGCCCGACGGTCGTGTGCCACAAAATCTATATAAACCCCTCACCATTCATCATCCCCTTCCCCAAAACCTAACCCTAGCCACCGAAATACTCTTCCCTACCACCGACCGGCCACCCCTAGTCCTCTTCTTTTCTCCCAGTTTTCTCCCCTCTCTCATCTTCTCCCTTTGTGCAACCCACATGGCCCCATCACCCACGCCCGTGGCCGACCCCAATCGCACCCAAACTTCACTCCGTCGCTCCTCCGACCACCGGACCTCTTCTAACGGTTTTCTCTTTTATTTTACTTTCTTTTGATGCTTACTAACATGATTCTTTTACCCTATTATTTTGCTACTAATTGTTTATCATTCTCATTCTTAGGATTTAGTTCACATACTTTGAACCATATTCTTACCATGCTTAGTTACTTTCATCTAATTTGTTTTTAATTTAGTCATGCTATCACTTTGCTTTTTGCCATAAAATCTCTGTCAAGTTTAATTGCTTTCGGTTGAGTCTTGTTAGTGTTAGTAATTTTTTATTGCATTTTTTAGTTTAATTCATGGTTAATTCCTTTTTAAATTTGTTGATATCTTTTACATTCATCAAGATATAAGATTAGTTCTTCTTGCAGGTATATCATGTCAAATCCACGCGGTAAGAAGACTGTCGTTCCTGCCTTGAAGAAACGCAAAGGAGCAGCATCCTCCTTGGGTCCTACCATCGAGATCAGGCATCCATTCCTCCAATTTCCGCTAGGACCCCAGGAGGAGCTAGTCCAGATATTACGGGCCTAACCCCTAGGTGTGGGCCGTTGCATTGACTGGGCCGCACTAGAACAAATCCAACTGGCTAACGTAGTTTGGGCCCTCCTGACTACTGACCCATAGGGGCTATTCTTTGAGATTGTCGAGCCAACGTAACTCGAGCTCACACTAGACCTCTATTCGACCTTACACCTTCAAGTTGTTATGATAGAGTTCGATGATCCTAGAACGGTCCAGTTCCGTCTCGGCGGTTTAGTTCGCTAGTTGAGTGTGCCTGAGTTCGGAGTCGCGTTAGGACTATACACGGAGGAGTTCATGGACAACGACGACTTCTCCAGCCTCCATCGCTACATCCACTACTCTTTTTCAAACTACTGGAAGGCCCTCGTCCCTGCTTTAGGGACCTATGACTTGAGTCATTCCAAGGCATCGGCTCTCACCCTATCCTTGCGATGCCTACACGTCATCTTAATCCACACCCTGACAGGACGACGAGAGAGCATCTATGTCGTCAACACTCACGATGCCTATTTCTTATAGAGCATGTCAAATAGACACATCTTCAACCTTGCTTATTTCATCACCCTCGCCATTCGCCATTAGGCGGAGCGGCACAGGAAAGGAGTCATATCCATCGGCCTTTATGTGACTCGCCTAGCGTGGTACTTCGGTCTCTTCAACACGGCGGTGCAAGCATCCTCCATCACCCTCATCGGTCAGATGTCCCTACAAGGCATCTCGAGCATGCTTCATATAAGGAGGACCCAGAGGACATTGCCGATGATGTCCCTCCACCTCACGAGGATCCAGCCTCTCAGCCACCACCTATTCATTGTCCAGTTCATGCGGTGACTTCACTCTCTGACATCTCTGAGCGCCTTACTCAATTCAAGTAGCAATGTTTTCAGTGCTTTGATCACATTGATGCAACTCTATATCAGATTTGTCAGCACCTTCACATCTCATCGCCACCCCCACCTCACGAACCATCTAGCGATGAAGATGTTTAAATACTTTTATTTATTATTTTTATGTTTTTATTTTTATCTTTTTAAAACTACTTTTTATTTTATTTTTCTTCTATTTTAATTTTATATCATCCTTAGGTTTTATAGTTTATATTGAATAACTTATACTTTCGTCCATTTCTTTACGAGTAATCATGTTTTTTTTATTTCTTAAGGAGGTATTGATTCTATCGCAGTTATAAAGAGCCTCAAAGCTTACTATTACTTAGGAACTTGAAACTCCACTGGAAAAGGTTCTCCACGACTACCATGTCCTGCCCGACCACCACGATAACCTCTTTGCTGGACACTGTGGCTGTGGAACCCAACCTCTACAACCACCGGAGTATCCTCCTCCAATCTCATCATTGCCTTTGCAGATTACTTTCCATGACTCCAAGTCAAGGATTCCATTCTTCATTCAGGAAGTTTCAATTCTCCCCCTATCCTATGATCTTATATCTATATTTTTCAGTAAGGCTAACTTTGTACATTGAGGACAATGTACATTTTAAGTGTAGAGGGGATATTTATATCATTATCAGAAAAATCCCTGAATTTTGTCTTGTTCTCAAATAATCTTCTCATATCATTATTAGAATGAATTTTGATTAATTTATGATTTTTATTGATATGTCTTGAATTAAAACATAGGCATTTATGCATTGATTGTTAGACTTTAAGAAATTAGAGAATTAAGCAGCATAAGTTAATTTTTGAGAATTAAAAATTATTAGGTTGTTTCCCCAAGTTTAGGTATTATCTTGAGTCGAAATTCACAGGTTTAACATCAAAAAGCCATAATTTTTGTGAGATCTTGAGCCTTTAGAGCATCTATTATTTCTTTCATGCTCACTTTTATTATTGCTATGAGTGCGTCAATATTGATTTGTTATTCTAGAACTTGCTTCGATTATGCATGTCAAAACCACATCATTTGATTTGATATGTCGAGATGCTAAAGGCACTTTGGTTTAACCCACTTACTCCATAAAAATCTACCCTCATAATTAACCCTTAGTGAAACCCCTTGAGCCTAACAAGTTATTCATTGATTTACCCTCAATATTAACCCATAACCCATTACTGTTGAAATTCTATCATTTGACCCCTATTTTTGTCGAGATTTGATTTGAATAAGTTGCTTAGCTATGTTTTATTTTTTATAGTTAGCAAAATTCTATGTTAACTTGATTTGTTAAAAAAAAACACATATTAGTAGTAACTTTTTGTTTTTAAGCTTAAGTATTTTAACTCCATTCCCATGAAGAAAAGCTCAATTCAATGATCTTTTAATTAGGAATGTAATTTATCAAGTTTTAGTATTTTTTTAGTTAGGTAATTTTTCAATTCAATCTCGATTCTAACCTTTTCTTTCAGCTTGTGACCACACCCATAATCAAAGCCACGTTACAACCCTCTAAAGACCTTTTGATTAATGTATCATCTCAATATATAGTGGTGGAGATTTGATTTTCATGCAAGCTTATGGTAATAACTTTTCATATTGACTGATGAGTGCTTAATTTGTTGTCCTTAAACACCTCAAGTGATTTGAGTGAATCTTTAGTTAGGATGTTGAATTATGTGATATTTTGAATCAAAGGTGATTACTTAAATGAGGGGAGACACCTAATGTTTTCGTGATAAAATGCTCAACTTGGAATGTTTGAAACTTTGATGTTCTTCTAGTCGAATTCTCAATGTATGATTACTTATGGTTTATTCTGAGATATTATTGACAGGAATTATAAGTTGAGAAAAATGAATTCTTAATTGTAAGTTGAGAATTTTGCTTGAGGATAAGCAAACACTTAAGTGTGGGGGTATTTGATAAACCATAAATTATACATATTTTTATCCCATGGTAAGCACATTTATGGATGATTTCTCCTTAGATTTGGTGAATTTGATGCTCCTAATCCTTTAATTTCATATTTTATATTTAGGTGAGCAAGGAGAGTAAAAAGAGCGAGAAACGGGCCAAAAATGAAGAAAATGGGTCAACGTAGGAAATCAACATGGCCTGGACTTCCTCACACGGGTAGTTCACACGCCCGTGTCTATTTAATAGACTCGAACACGGGTTGAAGCAATTGCACACGGGCGTGTCCCTATCGAGCCCAAATCTAATTTTATTTAGAAAAGGCCACTCTTGAGGGTT
The DNA here is from genome assembly GCF_007990345.1 of Gossypium hirsutum. Taxonomy (NCBI): domain Eukaryota; kingdom Viridiplantae; phylum Streptophyta; class Magnoliopsida; order Malvales; family Malvaceae; genus Gossypium; species Gossypium hirsutum. The sequence continues at coordinate 29,433,576 of NC_053434.1, forward strand.
TTGAAGCATTCTAAAGCCTATATAAACACCCCAGGAGATACCTAGAAAACACACATGGAATAGAAGGGAAGGAATTACTCGAAGAAAGCCGATTGATCCATCTCAGAAGCCAGATTCTCCTTTAAGACTAAAGATCTCCCTTCAATTTCTCTTCAGGCGTTTTTGGGTTTTCTTTATGTTTTTTTCTCATTATTCTTTTAAGATGTTTTCTTTCATAAATTTGAACTAAACCCCCTAAATACCTAAGGGGAATGAAACCTAAGATGGATCTTGTTATTATTATCTGAATTATATGATAAATATTTAATTTGTTCTTAATTATGTGTTCTTAATTCTTGCTTTGATATTCCAGGATATTAATTCAAGTTTTGATGTGCTTATTCAGATGAGCAAAATTCCCTGTCTAAGAGTAGATCTAACATAATTAAGCAGAGTTGATTGCATGCCTAGAGATAGGGTGACATAATTTTGCCAGATTAGGGTGAAACCTAATAAGGGAATCCATAAATTGAGTTAATGCAACACTAGGGGTTTTAAATAGAAATAGATTTCAATTAATCAACCTAGGGTTAAACGTTGTTAGTCTCGAGAAAGATAATAATATAAATTAGGGATTTCTACGGATCAAGTCAAATAAGTAAATCGTCTAATTCAGAGTCAATAACAAGTGAAGTCTAGGTGGATTTTTCCTTAGGTATTGGCCAAATCATTCAGTTTTCCCAAAAGTTATTCCCCCAATTCACTTTCTGTGCATTCTTAGTTTAGTAATTAGATTAGATAAAACAAATCCCTTTATTTTTAGGCTAGATAATAAAAAGAAAGTTAATACTAGTACTTTTAGTTCCTTTGGGTTCGATACTTCGGTCTTGCCATAAGCTATACTACTGTTCGATAGGTGCGCCATAAGCTATACTACGATCATTTATAAATTATAAAACTTATCACAATTTGTTCACATCAGTATGCAGTAACGGTTAAAGTATTAAGATGTAAGAATGACCAGAGGAGAGGAGAAGAATGAGGTATTCGGCAAGTGAACAAAAGGGAAGGAAAGAGTCGGTTAGCAACAATCGAAGGGTCTAAGAGACAAAGATGGGAGTATTCGACCAAAAGCATCAACGCAAGAAATGATGATTGAAAAAAACTAAATGAGGGGAAAAAAAGAATGGCATTCAGTTAAGGGCAATAAGAAGAACATGAGAGGAAACGATTTGCTACCAGAGTAGGGAAGAAGAGAAGTCAATCAAAACTAGGCTCTGTAAAGAAGAGCAACCCGAAACTTACCCAGAATGCAAAATACCTGAGTGGTCAATAATGTTCGGTCTCAACAACAAAAGAGAAAAAGAGAAACAACAAATTTTCTAGCACAAAATTGGCACCACTAGAATAAAGTCCCAAAACACAAAAATGACACATAATTTCCCAAAACTGACAATTTTTGAGGGAAAAGCTAACTTAGCCAAAATTTTGTGTACCTCCTAACCAATTTCAGTACAACACCACTTCTTGTAATAGCCCGATTTAGGGCTAAAATGGAATAGTGGTTTCGAAACCACAAATTCAAGGTTGAAAGAAATTATTTTGATTAAGTTTTAGTGTTTATATTATGATTTCATAATTGTGTGAAAATTTTGTTGCGAAATTTTATCGATTGGGTGTTTAATTTGATATTTAGGACTAAATTGAAATAGGTAAAAAAATGTGTGTTCTAGTTCATAAAGTACTTGATTGAAATGGGGGTTTTAAGTAGAGGTCCTTAAATGGCAATTAGACCATTATACTTTATATGGACAAAAATTAGGACATGGATGGAATTTTAAGAAAGTTTAGTAGTAAGGGAATTTTGGTCATTTTTATATTAAATGAAATAAAATGGGAAAAATAACACAAAAATGTGTTCATCTTCATTCAAGCTTGGCCGAAACTTACATGTTCTCCATAGCTAGGGTTTTTCCCAAGCTTTCAAGCTTAATAGTAAGTGCATTCAAGCCCCGTTTTTAATGTTCTTTATATTTTTGAAATCCTCATAGCTCGGTCTACCTATTTCTACCATTATTTCAAGCTAGGATTTATGTTTAAAATTTTACCCATGAATGATATGCATGTATTTTGATGTTTGATGGTAGAATATGAATGTTTGAAGTTAGGAGAGCGATCTTTTCTAAGTGATTTTTAGCGAAAACGAGCAAAACGGCATAATCGGTAAAAATACCTATTATTCATAACTATGTGTTAGAGTGAGAATTTGATGTTGTCATAGAAAGGAAAAATGATCAGCATGTCATAAAACATAATAATAAGGGCTGAAATTAAATTCCCGAGCCTAGGGACAAAATCGTAATTTTGTAAAAGTTAGGGGGCAAAAATGTAATTTTTCCATAATGTGATTTTTGGATTGAAATAAATAGTATGAGTGTTAAATGAGCTAAATGTGTTGTTATAGATCAAGAAAGGCGTGGAATCGATCTCGAACGGGGGAAGGAAAAGGTTTTGGACTAAATTGCAAAATTTCTATATTTTGCACCGAGGTAAGTTTGTATGTAAATAATACATTAACTTCATTTACATTTTTATATTTCAGCCTATTATATGTATTTTAGCTAATTTTGAAACATAAATCGACTATTGGAGGAATGAAAATAAGTAATAGAGAGAGAAATCCCGGTTGAATATTCGGAAAGATTGAATAATATAGATAGAGCGTAGCTAGGTCACATGTATGGTGCTGAGTGCACATCATGTGTACAAGAAAGCTACGAGATACTATATAGTAGCTAGGTCACATGTGTGATACGGGATGTTTCTCAGGCAGACAAGAGAGCTACGGGAGAGATAAATGTAGCTAGGTCGCATGTGTGATTCCAAGTGAAGGACACCATGTAGACAAGAGAGCTACGAGATAAATTGGCTAGGTCACATGGGTGGTACTAAGTGTTCACCATGTGTACAAGAGAGCCGAATTATATGAAATATGATAGTGGGGCAGTGTGCTGAAACCATCAAGTATCGAGGATTGATCCGAATTGTTCAACGGGATAATTTTACGGTGGAATTGTAATCATGGACTTATACTTGTGATGTATGAAATGTGGTGAAAATGAATTGTGATACGTATGCTAAGTGAGGTTAATACAAAGAAAGTGTGAAAGAGTGAATTTGCAATAATACTGTTTTGAACAGTAGCAGTGATGTGACTTTGAAAAATCACCAAACATAGTATAAATTTAATTAGAGGATGAATGAGATATTAAATTAAAGCTAAATGAGTCTATTTTCATATAAAAGAAACATAGCAAGCAAAGGAACTCTATATTTTGAGATATTTATATTTGTGTGTGACTTGTTCAGATTGACTATGTGATCCCCTGTTCTGACTTTGATAAATCATTAAAAAGTTTTACAAAAATAATTAAGAAATATAGTTTATATTTCTAGATTCCTTATTGAGTCTAGTTTTAAATGAAACATTTTTCATGGCTATTTTAATTGTTTACTGGGAGAAATTCAACTCATAGTGAACAGAGGTCAGATCAGTCAAGCTGTATAACAGGGGAAACTTTAACTAATAACTGTACTAATTGGAGGACCAAAAATTCTAGAAAACAATTAGTAATAAGTTATATGAGTCTAGTTTCAGGAAAATTTTACGGATTTGAATTTCTAGTTTTGTAACTCGAGTTATGATTTATTTAGTGAACATGACGCAGAAGAGACAGCTCAATCAAAGTGGAGTAAATATTGAAATTAAAAGTAGATACACTAGTGTTAATGTGTAAACATATTAGATTCTTTAATTATTATTTATATACTTACTTACTAAGCTATATAAGCTTACTTTATTTTCTCTCTTTTGTCTTATAGTGTTGTCCAGCATTGCTCGGGAGTTAAGGATCGTTGAAGATCTGCCACACTATCAATACTTTTGGGTATTTGAACTAAACATTTCTTTTGAATTATGGCATATATAGTAGGCTTCGTTATTTTGTTACGTGTCATAATTGCCTAGGTTTAAAAATATTGGTTACATTATTTAACCAAATTATTTTGTATAAGCCATTGAAGTTGGCTAATATTGTTCAAGACATATGTTATAATGATACATTATCTATTTGGATGACATATTTCTATTTCGGTTTCGTTTAATGATATATATTATGAGCTGGTAATACCTCATATCCTGTTTCGATGTGGAACACGGGTAAGGGGCGTTACACTTCTCTTCAAATCCCACTTCTTCCTTCCCTTAATTCTCTCCTCATATCTCTCCTCAACTCCCTCTTAAAATCCTTCCATGACCAAATCAAACTCCACTCCACTCTGCAGTGTTTTAGTCAAACTCTACTACCTCCCATAGCCAACAGTAAAAATAATCTTCATTTGCACAAGTAGGGATTCGAACCTTAGACTCCTTACACAGGCCATTTACCACTGGGCTAGCATGCTTGCTTTATGTCATACTTTACCAAAATAAGCTTATAACCCTACTAGCCAAAGATAGGGATTTTATCCTCAGAAACCAAAATTTTGTGAAAGCCAGGGTTTGAACCCATGACTTCTCATACACTTCCTGAGCACACAACCACTAAGCCAAACACACAATTGTGTCACTTCCTTGCACAATTAAATATTTATGACCCAACTACTCCCTCGCTCAAGACCTAATACTTCTAGGCCCAAATTTTGGGCGTTACAGCCAAATTGAATTTTAGTAACTATATATGTGTATGTTGAATTGATATAAGTATGGGACAAGTAACTACGAGCTTGAAATGAATGAATTAAAATGTTTGAAAGTCCCGTATGAACCATATGAATAGTTAGGATACATATGTCATGATATAGGATTTTGATATGTGATTTCGTGTAAGACCACGTCTGGGACGTTGGCATCGATTTGAGAACGTGTAAGACCATGTCTAGGACATTGGCATCATATATGATTTTGTGTAAGACCCTATCTAGGACAGTGGCATCGATATTTTATTACATGTAAGACCTTGTCTAGGACGTTGGCATTGTACGAGCTTTTCGAGCTATCTTAGTATCTTTATTGATTTCGAATGGTTCAACAGGCAATGTTGAGTTAAGATCGAATGTCAAATCGAGCTAAATGGTTTAGGTAAGTGCGAAGTTAAATGTTCATGAAAATAAGGTAAGTATAGTACTTGAGATGATGATATGAACTATGCATGTTAAGGGTGTGATCATTATGTACATGAGATTGTTCATATTCGGTCATGTTGAAATAATCATGCTAATGTTCATTTGATAATTTATTTTCCTATGACTTATTACCCTATTTAAGCTTACTATGTGTGTATTTGCTCGCTATTTTATAGATTTTGGAAAGCTAGTTACGAGCTAAGGGATCGTCAAGGAAGTTCGTCACACTATTGATTGCTATTTCGGTATTTTAAAAGTTGGAACTTTGAACCTATGGCATGTATAGGCTAGTATTTGTTTTGCTTGATCTTGAAATTTGTATATATTTAGCCGTAGGAAAATGGCTTGATCTTAATGCTAATGATCTAATGTTTACGTAATTTTGGTCATGGTATATGTGTGTGGTATGCTTAATATATGAATTCGGTATGATGTAATGATATATATATGGCTTCTGATTAGTTCAGTTTGGTAAGCTTGGTATATGGATGATGGATGTGTTTTGGTTGTGGTTTGTTAATGATGTTAATGATGGTGATTTTCGGTCATGTATTAACTTAATTTGTAAGTATGATTTATGGAATAATTTGTGTGATGGAATGGTCTTGAGATTTTGCTTGATTAAATAGGTAAAATGCTAAGTATATTAAAGATGATGTAATGGTTATTTTAGTTTATGCGATGTAAATATAAATATGGTTATTTTGAGTTGGTTGGTAATGGAATGATTGCATTGATGAATTAGTTTGGAAATGGTGGATAATATGTACATGAATATTCAGCTAGGGCTTTAGGTTCATATTGATAAGTATGCAATAGAGTTATTTGGTATGTATATATATATATTGGTGATGCCGTATGCATTGGTCATTTTATTTTTTATGATTTGTAATGGTAAAAATAAATTTGTATCACTTTGTGTTATTTATATAAGTGGTTGTATGTTCGGCCATGGTAATTGGCTATCTAGGCTCAGTTTATAATGGCAAGAATGTGTATGTTTTCAATTGTTATATGGAAGTTAATTTGAATGACTGATTATATAATGAATTGATTGGTTGTGTAAATGCATTATAGGCATATTACTTAGCATGCGAATTGGGTTATACTTGATAAGTTATATGCGCATATGACTAGTATGTTTAAAAGTTAAACTTGACCATTTTGTGCAGTTGATAGTATCACATATGTTAATATACAAAAAGCCATATGATATGATTTATTTGGTTCAATATGCGCATGAATAGTGTGATGAAGAAAAATGTTTGATTTTCATTAGGTAATCAAATACCATTAAGGTCATGCATTTATGATTCGAAGTATATATATGCTGTATGATTTTGAGATATGATTCGTATATGCATTATTATTATTAAAAATGTATGTTTGAAATTTGATCAGCCATTTGCTATATATATATTAATATGACCTGTGTGAATATGTGAATGTTCAGAAGCTGTGATTTGTTCGGTAATGCCTTGTAACCTCAAACCGGCGACGGATAGGGGTTAAGGTGTTACAAACCTTTTACAAACCTTCTCTAATAACCAGCAAGTCCCAAGAAACTGTGGAATTTTGACATATTTCTCGAAGGCTTCCAATCTAGGATTGCTGAAATCTTACTCGGATCCACTTGAATACACGATGCTGACATAATATGCCCCAAAAAACCAACTTCGTGCAACCAGAACTCACATTTACTGAACTTTGCAAATAGCTGCTTATCATGCAAAGTCTGTAACACAATTCTTAAGTGCTCCGCATATTCAGATTCATCACGAGAATAAATCAAGATGTCATCTATAAACACAACAATAAATCGATCCAAATATGGTCTATAGATCCGATTCATTAGGTCCATAAAAATAGCAGGTGCATTTGTTAATCTGAAAGGAATAACTAAAAACTCATAATGCCCGTACCTCATTCAAAACGAAATTTTTGGCACATTGGAGTCTTTAACTCGCAGCTGATAGAAACTCGATCTCAAATCTATCATTGAAAACAGTGTAGCCCCTTTCAATTGATTGAACAAATCATCAATTCGTGGCAGAGGATATTTATACTTGATAGTCACCTTTTTAAGCTGTCGATAATCAATGCATATTCTCATAGTTTCGTCTTTCTTTTTCACAAACAAAACCGGTGCACCCCAGGGAGAAAAACTCGATCGTGCGAAACCTCTATCTGTCAATTCTTGCAATTGAGATTTCAACTCTTTTAATTCGGTCAGTGCCATTTTGTACAGAACTATCGATATCGGAGTTGTTCCCGATACTAACTCAATACCAAACTCTACCTCTCAGATTGGCAGCAAACCTATAATTCTTTAGGAAACAAATCCGAATATTTGCACACAACTGGTACTAATTCAATCTTCTTTTCGGTTACTTTAGTGTCGAGCACATAGGAAAAGTAAGGTTTACAACCCTTTCTCACATATTCTTGAGCTAACATCATAGAAATCACTGCTGATAAACAATTTAAATCATTAGACTCAATCTGAATTATCTCATCATTCTGACATCTCAATTCAATAGTCTTCCGTTTTCAGTTCAAAATAGCATCGCGCAATGTTAACCAATCCATTCCTAGAATTATATCAAATTCGTCGAATGGAAACAGCATCAGATCGGCCGAAAAACAGAAATCCCAAATCATCAATGGACAGTTCTTGCATACTTTATCAACCAAGGCACATCTACCTAAGGGGTTTGATACTCTAATCACAAATTCAGTAGACTCTACAGGCAAAGTCTTATTGGATACTAAACTCTCACATACATAAGAATGAGTCGATCCAGAATCAATTAATGCAACAACACTAGTATCTTAGAAAGCGAAAGTATCGGTTATAACATCAGGAGACGAAGCTTCTTCACGAGCACGAATGCCAAAAGGTCTGGCAGGTGTGCGGGCTTCAGATCTGACAGTTGTGTCTTTAGTCATTCTCTGGCTACCGCTCACATTACCCTTGTTTCTGGGTAGTCTACCTCTAGTTGTAGAGTTACTCGGCCTCATATTCTGCACTGTACCTTGCTCGGCCAACTCAGGACATTCACGGATGAAATGATCTAATGATCCACATTTGAAACAAGCTCGAGCATTCAATCTACAATTGTCGGGATGTCATTTACCGCAATGTTTGCACTTAGGTTGATTTTTTCTGATGTTACCAACACTAGCTATAGAAGTAGCTTTCAAACTCACAGGTGTCTGTCACGATCTCGTCTAGAGTAACCCACAGTAGCCTTTGAACAACTAAAATCATCTCGAGACTTTTTTTATGCCATCTGAAATGACTTACTCGATGATTATTTTTGCAAATCTCTAGCTTCAAAATTAGCTTTTCTTTTCTCTTTCTCGAGTTGTTCAGCTTTGTATGCTCGCTCAACGAGTATCACAAACTCTTTTATTTCTAGAATCCTGATTAACAGCTTGATTTCTTCATTCAAACCATCTTCAAATCTTTTACACATTATAGCTTCATTCAAAACACATTCTCGTGCATATTGACTTAATCTCACAAATTCTCGTTCGTATTCCGTAACAGACATATGGTCCTATTTCAGCTCAAAAAACCCTTTGTATTTCTGATCTATGAATCTCTAACTGATATACTTCTTTCTAGACTCAATCTGAAAGAACTCCCAAGTGACTCATTCTTTTAGAACCACAGATATCAACGTTTTCCACCAATGATATGTCGTATCTCTCAGAAGTGAAACATCACATTTAAAACAATCAGCAGGAGTACATGACATTTCATCAAACACTCGTATCATATTCTCGAGCCAGAACTCAGCTCTCTCAGCATCATCAGTAGTAGTAGCACAAAACTCTTCAGCCCCATATTTTCTAATTTTATCAACTAGAGGCTTACTCAATTGAATCGGATTCACAGCTTGTGGCATGACAGGGACTTGTGGAGGATTAGGCAGGGGTGGAGGTTGTTGAGCAGCCGGATTTGTACGAATATATTGTGTGAACCATTCGTTCATCATCTGGAAGAAGGCTTGCTTAGCCTCTCCCTCGTGGCTACTCGTAACAAGTCTAGAATCAGATTGCATTGCCCCTTACTTTCCACGTCTTCAACTATGGCTCAATCGGGAACCATTTACTATACAAAAACACATTTTAATTGTCAGGAATCATCACACTATCGCAGTTTATATATATGGAATGTATAACTAGACTCACACGTGTTACATTAATCCTTGAATCGACTAAACTGTAGCTCTAATACCGAATCAAATGTAACACCCCTAACCGTATCCGTCGCCAGATTAGGGTTACGAGGCATTATAGACCAAAACAAGGCTCAGAACAAATTTTTTCAATTTAAAATCATGTACAAACTTATAATACATAAGCAAATCATGCTTTAAAATTTAAACATGTCAATATCAACTATTTAACCACATATTTGAATTAACTACTATGCAACAAAGCCATGTTACATGTACTTAATACATATAATGTTTGAGCCATATGACTTCAATAGTAATGGCATTCACTTTCTTAATACATATCCAAACATATATCCTTACATTTCATGCATCAAATATATGCCAATACATTTATTTCGTTAACTAAATGTTAATCATATCATTTTTATAAATTTCTGTACAAGCACATATTAAAAACATAACAACCATATTACATGGCCTAATTTTTCATTTACATATGTGGCATTAATTAATTTACAACATGAACAAATATGCTTTTAATACCATCAATATATATGCGTATAGTCACCTTATTATCAATAGATATTTCCTAGCTCAATTGTTGAACCAACATACAAGTCCTATGTACAAATAAATATGTCAATATTACGCATACATAACCAAATCATTTCTTATCAAATAGGCTAGCTAGATTAATAAAACGACACATTATAAAATAACATTATGACAATAGAACATGATCATTATTAGCCAGTACCTAAGTACCCAAAATGAGCAACCAATTAACATGTAAATCACATTTATTATTTGTCATCACAAATCTTACCCAAATAGCCAAACCACAAATGATCATATCATAGGCATATACATTTATTTTACTGAAGATTAGTTGAATATAAACATGCATTATATAACCTAAATTTTATCTCACAAAACGACCAAAGTAATTACATACGCTTATGACATTAACATTTAACTAAATAATCATCTTCATTTCTATACCAAATTTTCTGAAATACAAGATTGAATGTAAACATCACTTCCATTTATCAATTCACAAAATAAGCTCATTTGCATAGCTAAATTACGTAATAAAACCATACCCAAATACACGTCCATCAACCATATTAGTATCATTCAAACTTATTTTATAAAACCAAACATCACAGGAGATATACCATGAAACATACTTCACAAAATGAGCTTATTAGTTGACCGAAAATACACAAACATAAACATCATTAACAAGCCATTTTCGCATGGCTACATATATACAAATCAAAATGAACCTTATCGAAACTAGCCTATACATGCAATATATCATAAATACAGGTTTTCAAAGTACCAAAATAGCGATCGATAGTGTGACAAAGTTCCTTGACAATCCATGAACTCGAGCTAGCTTTATAAATCTATAAAAGAAAAAATAAACACACAAAGTAAGCTTGGAAAGCTTAGTAAGCCATAAGAAAATAAATCATCACAAGAACATTCATAATTCAATTCAAAATAGCTAAATCTAATTAGTTCCATACACATATATAACCACATTTCTCATGTAGTTCATATGATCTCATTAAGTACTTCACTTACCTTAACTTTCATAAACATATAAACTTCACACGTACCTGATCCATTTAGCTCAAATTTCACATTCAGTCTCGACTTGATAGTGCTCGTTGAACCATTCAGAATTGTTAAGGATACATGGAAATCATATAAGCTCGTACAATGCCATATCCCAGAATTGGTCTTACATGTTATCACATATCAATGTGTAACACCCCTAACCCGTAACCGTCACTAGAATAGGTCAAGAGGTATTGCCAGACTTATAACTTAGTTCAAAACAATAATTTATCAAATATCATTACATTTCAGTAAATATCACTTATTCACATTCATTATGTACTTAAATCAAGCATACAAAGTTTTAATCATACATTCGAGACTAAATCATAACATATTAAAAAATTCAGAAACTTAGAAAAATTTCCACATTTCAAGTATCACATGCCTATGTGAACAGGCCGTCTGCCTCACACGGCTAGTAGACAGGACCATGTCCTAGACCGTGTGAAAACAGGGCATACATACTGACTTGCATCACACGACCAAAGTCACACTCGTGTGCATTGGCCGTGGCTGAAATTGACTTGGGTCACATGGTCAATCACATGCCCCTGTGTCTAAGCCGTGTCAAACCGGTAGTGTATACTGACTTAATTTGTAGGGTACCTTAGAGGACACACGGCCGTGTAACCTAACCGTATCTCACACACGACTGAGACACATGCCCGTGTCTCTGTCCGTGTGGACAAAAATAGGCCATTTGAAAGCCATATTGCCACCCTATAAACACAACAATTACAAGCATAATTGACCAAATTTATGCAGCTCAATTGGCAACCAAAATAATCCTTTTAATACATAATATTTGCCATATCAAACATATCTATTTCATACCCAAATACCCATCTATCATCATGCATAATCCATTCATTTAACAACCACATATCAAAACATATCATATTAGAACATTTATATACAACAAAACATGATATCAAAATAAGCCAATTCACATGGCTTAACTTATACACAAAAAATGCCAAAAGCATATCTTCTAAATAACCATAATTATACCATTTAAACTAGCCTATACATGCCATATTTACAAATCCTCAAGTTCAAAAGTACCAAATCGAAAATTTGATAGTGTGATGTGCAACTCCGACTTGTCCAAAATGAGCGAGCAAATGAACCTCTATGAGACATAGAAAAAAAAAAACAGAGTTAGTTTATAGCTTAGTAAGCCCATATAATTCTGAATTAAACTTGCTAATTATACAAAATCAAGCAATAAATAAAAATGCTAACAATTCAATTTAACCATCACCTATTCACACCTAGTTATCACATGTTAAGTTATCACATGTTAGTCATTTAACATAAACACAAACCATCCATTAATACAATACTCTGTATTATTCCAAAATTCACATATCATACATATAACATTAATATCACTTATAATCCCGTAACTTATCCGTATAAATAGTATTTAGGCCCGTTGAACCTATTAGAACTTCAAAGGATAGTCAAGTGAACAATGTCAGTAATTCATCAATTCATCATCATACATGCTCTTTCGAGTCATGGTCGGTAAGCTCCTCCTAAGCTGATGAACAATAAGCTCTATTGAGCTAAAAACAGTAAGCTCTATTGACCTGAACAATAAGCTCTTTCAAGCTGAATCAGTAAGCTCCAATGAGATGAAATAGTAAGCTTTTACGAGATGTGGTGACTCTGTAACAAATGCAGGAGCTCAACCAATAAGGTAATCTCAGTAACACGTCACTCGTATCCATTGAATTCATATAGTTCAAACGGAACTCAGTAGTGAATACAATATATCATTAAGACAATTATATTTCAAGTATTTCAATTATATACATTCAATTCAACAATTACAAGTATAAAAAGTTCGATTCTAATTATACGAACTTACCTCGTATTTGCTCGTATAACCGTCGTCTACCTTTTGTTTCCCCTGATCTAATTCCGGTAATTGTTTATCTTGATCTATATATTATCAAATTCAATATTTTCAGCAACCATTTAATACAATTCACATATATTTGGCAAATTACACATTTGTCCCCATACTTTTGACTACTTTGCAAGTTAGTCCTTTTTACACAACATGGCAAATTTATGCAATTTACCCTTAACCCATGTATAGCCGAATTCCACATAATCTCATAGCAGCCCATATTTTCATTTTATTCACATTTTCAATCACAAAATTTTTATCTTTCACAATTTAATCCCTAATTCTCATTTTTGTCAAAAATCACTTTATAGAACTTGTATATCTATTAACAACCATCAATAATCTAACAAGAAACTTCAAAATACCCAAGTATTCAACAATGGCATACCTTAAAATCTATAACCGTTTCAAAAACGAATGTATGGGGTAGCTAGATTAAGTTGCAACGAGGTCAAAAACATAAAAATCATTAAAAACCGAGTTAAAATCGTACCTTAATCAAGAATTCAAGGTTGGTCGAATGGAAAAACTATCTATGGCTATTTTCTTTGTTTCATTTTCAGTGGATGATGACAATTAGGGAGACAACCATTTGTTTTTTATTAATTTAGTTAGGTTATTTAATAATTTACCATATTAACCTTATAAATATAACTTATAAATCACTTAAGTCATGGACATAAATGTCCACTAACCTTAATCATGGTATAATAACATAATAAGGACTTCCATCTTAATAAACCATATCTATTTAATACTTTTAAACAATAGAACTCTACTTTTATGCGTTACGCGATTTAGTCCTTTTTACCGAATTAAGCATTTAAACAGTAAAATTTCTTTACAAAACTTTCACATAATTAATCTATGATCTATAAACCTTATTAAAATAAAAAAATAAATATTTTGACTTTGGATTTGTGGTCTCAAAACCACTGTTCCGATATGACCTAAAAATGAGCTGTTACAATTCTCCCCCTTATGGATTTTCGTCCCCGAAAATCTTACCCGTGAAAAGGTTAGGGTACTATTTTCGCATAGCTTCCTCGGGTTCCCACGTAGCTTCCTCAATTCCTTGTTTATGCCAAAGAACCTTCACAAGAGCTATACGTTTATTCCTCAGTTCTTTAATCTCCCAATCCAGAATCCTGATCGGTTCTTCAGACTGTATCTCTATATCGACAGGAGAAATCACATGTGAAGGATCCAATCTATATCGACGTAGCATTGAAACATGAAAAACATTATGCATCTTTTCAAGCTCAGATGCTAACGATAGTCGATATACTATAGGCCCTATTCTTTCAACAATCTCATACGACCTGCTAAAATGCGGACTCAACTTTCCTTTATAACCGAATCGAAAAATTTTCTTCCACAGTGACTCATTCAAGAATACTCGATCTTTGACCTGAAATTCTATTTCTTTACGTTTCAAATCCGTGTATGATTGTCGATCCGAAGCTACTTTTAAACTGTCGCGAATCACTTTGACTTTTTCTTCTATTTTTTTGATTAACTCAACCTCGTGTATCTTTTTCTCACTCAATTCAGTCCAGTATAATGGTGTTCAACACTTGTGGCCATATAAAGCTTCATACAGTGCCATCTTTATACTCATTTGGAAACTGTTGTTATAAGCAAATTCAATCAAAGGCAAGTATTTCTCCTAGCTACCTTTAAACTCGAGAATGCAACAATGCAATATATCCTCAAGTATCTGTATAATTCTTTCAGACTGATCATCAGTCTAGGGATGAAAAGTTGTACTGAAATTCAATTTCGTTCCTAGAGCCTCTTGCAATTTCTTCCAAAATCGCAACCTAAATCTCGGGTCTCTATAAGAAATAATAGATAATGGCACACCTTGTAATCAAACAATCTCTGAAATATAAAATTCTGATAATCTATCAAGTGAGTAATCTATACGTACCGGTATGAAATGAGTAGATTTTGTTACTCGATCAACAACAACCCAGATAACATCTTTCTTTTTCGGAGTTAAGGGTAGTCCCGACACGAAGTCCATAGTGACTCTATCCCATTTCCACTCAGGAATTAATACAAGCTGTAGTAAACTAGATGGTACTTGATGTTCAGCTTTTACTTGCTGACAAATCTGACATTTTGATACAAACACCGATATATCCCGTTTCATTCCCGACCACCAATACTGTTGTTTCAAATCATTATACATCTTGGTACTACCCGGATGAACAGAAAAGTGACTACTATGTGCTTCATGCAGAATCTTCTGAATAAGTTCTATATTTTTCGGTACACAAATCCTATTTTAGAACATTAAATAATCATCATTTACAATATGAAATTCTGAATCAGAATTAGACTCACATTGAATTTGTTTAGCTTTCAAATCACTGTCATATTTCTGAGCTTCACCAATTTGTTGAAGAAACACCGGTTTAGCTTTTAATTCAGCTAAAATAGACCCATCATCACAAGTCATCAACTGGGTGTTCATTGCTCGTAATGCAAACAAAGATTTTCGGCTCAGGGCATCAGCAACAACATTAGCTTTTCCCAAGTGATAATCAATCACAAAGTCATAATCTTTCAATAACTCAAGCCATCTTCGTTGTTGTAAATTCAAATCCTTCTATGACATCAGATATTTCAAGCTCTTATGATCTATTTAAATGTGGCATTTTTCACCGTATAAGTAGTGTCGCCAAATCTTTAATGCAAATACAATCGTAGCCAGTTCTAAATCATACGTCGGGTAGTTCTTTTCATGCGGTTTCAACTGTCAGGAAGCATAAGCAATAGCTTTTCCATCTTGCATCAAAACACACCCCAGTCCGTTTAATAATGCATCACTAAAGATCATAAATTCTTTACCTGATTCAGGTTGTACCAAAACTAGTGCCTCTGTTAATAGTGCTTTCAACTGTTCGGAACCCTGCTAACACTTTTTCGACCATTCAAACTTCACATCTTTTTGTAATAGTCGTGTCATTGGTGTCGTAATCATCAAGAATCCTTTCACAAACCTTCAGTAATAGCCCACTAAACCCAGAAAAGTAAGAACTTCAGATATATTTCTAGGAGGTTTCCAATCAATAATAGCAGAAATCTTGCTCGAATCAACTCTAATACCGTTGGCTGAAACAATATGCCCCAAAAATCCAACCTCTTTGAGCCAGAACTCACATTTACTGAACTTTGCGAATAACTGCTTATCACGTAGAGTTTGTAAACAATTCTCAAGTGTTTGTATGCTTAGATTCATCTCGTGAATAGATCAGAATAATATCAATGAATACAACAACAAATTTTTCTAAATACGGTCTGAATATTCAATTCATCAAGTCCATAAAAATATAGGAGCATTAGTTAAATTGAAAGGCATAACAAAGAATTCATAATGTTCATACCTTGTTTTGAAAGTAGTTTTCGGCACATCCAACTCTTTGGTTCGTAATTGATAGTAGCCTAATCTCATATCAATCTTTGAAAATACTGTAGCCCCTTTCAACTGATCAAATAAATCATCAATCTGCGGTACAGGGTATTTGTTCTTTATAGTCACTTTATTCAATTGTCTATAGTCGATACACATGCGTATCATGCCATCTTTCTTTTTTACAAACAATACTGGTGCACCCCAGGGAGAATAACTTGGTTGAACAAAACCTCTGTCTATCAATTCTTGTAACTAAGCTTTCAACTCTTTTAATTCTATTGGAGCCATTCTATATGGAGCTATCGATATCGGAGTTGTTCCCGGTACTAATTTAATACCAAATTCAACCTCTCTGATCAACGGTAAACCCGGTAATTTTTTTTAGAAATACATCCGAAAACTCAAAAACAATAAGTACAAATTCAATCTTTGATTCTAACACTTTCTTATCCAGTACATATTCAAGGTATGCATCATAGCCCTTTTTCAAATATTTCTGAGCTAATATAGATGATATCACAACTATAATTCACTCGAATCATTAGACTCAATCCGAATAATCTCAACATTTTGACATTTCAATTCAATAGTCTTTTATATGCAATTCACAACTGCATAGTCAGCTAATCCAAACCCAGAATCACATCAAACTCATTAAACGGTAGAAGCATCAAGTCTGCCTAAAAATAGTAACCCCGGATCATTAGAGGACAATTCTTACAAATTTTATCAACTAAAACAGACTTGCCTAAGGGGTTCGATACTTTAATTACAAACTCTATAGACTTAACATGTAAACATTTTTTTAATTACTAAATTCATACAGATATATGAATGGGTTTATCTAGGATCTATCAACGCAACTATCAGTATCAAAAAGAGAAAAAGCACCGGTAATAATGTCTGGTTATAATGCCTCCTCTCGTGCATGAATAGCATAAGCCCGGGCAGGTGCTCGAGCCTCAGATCTCACAGTCAAATCTTTCATAGCACCTCGATTACCATTCATATTTTTAGTGTTTCGAGGCGGTCTCCCTCTAGTAGCCATGTTACTTGTTTTCACTGATTGTTCTTTTTTAGCTGTGAACTTTTTTGGGTAATCACAAAGAAAGTGATCAAAAGATCCACATTTAAAACAAGCTCCACTCACTAATCTGCATTCACTGTAATGTCACTTATTGCAATTTTTACATGCAGATCCAACGTTTCTAACACTTCCCACACTGGCCACAGATGTTGCTTGAGGTTTTGAACCTCGCATTTCTATCTCTAATAAAAATTCCCGTAGATGTTATAGAACGAGAATGATATTCTCTAAATTTCTTTGATGCTGATTGATGTGATCTACCCGTAAATCTTTTTCTAGACTCTTTAGCATTAGAATCAACTTTTCTTTTCTCTTGGCAAAGCTCTTTTGCTTTACGAGCTCGATCAAACAGAACAACAAACTCTTTCAGCTCCAGAATTCCAACTAACGCTCTGATTTCTTCATTCAATCCATCCTCAAATCTCTTACACATTATAGCTTCAGAAGAAATGCATTCACGAGCGTATTTGCTCAATCGTACAAACTCTCTTTCATATTCGGTGACTGGCATACGTCTCTGCTTCAATTCAAGAAATTCTTTTCTCTTTTGATAGATAAACCTTTGACTGATATATTTCTTTCTAAATTTAACTTGAAACAAATCCCAAGTGACTCGTTCTGGCTGAACTACAGATATCAAGGTATTCCAACCCTGATATGCAATATCTCTCAACAATGATACAATACACTTCATACATTCTTTGAGTGTGCAAGACAATTCATTGAATACCCGAATCGTGTTCTCAAGCCAAAATTTGGCTCTCTCTGGGTCATCATTAACAGTGGATCTAAATTTCTCAGCTCCATGTTTCTGTATTCTATCAACAGGTGGTTTATTTAATCGCAAAAGATTGATACCTTGAGGAGCTACAAGGATCAGTTGCAGAACAGGTGGGGATAGAGGTTGCGGAACGCCAGGGTTCGTACGTATGTACTGTGTGAACCACTCATTCAATATTTGAAAGAAGGCTTCTTTAGCCTCACCCCCATGACTACTTGTCACAGGTCTGGATTTAGAAGGCATTGTCCCTTGAGCGGGAGCCTGTGCATTACTTTCTACGTTGTTCGCTATAGCTCATTCAGGATCCATTACTATATAAGAACACGTTTGAAATTGTCAGGAGTCATCATACTATCAAAATTTTATATATATATGGCATGTATAGCTAGACTCACATACACTCGTAAGTCTTAAAATCAACTAAACCGTAGCTCTGATACCAATAAATATAACACCCCTAACTAGTAATTGTCACCGGAATAGGTTAAGAGCTATTACCGGACTTATAACTCAGTTCAGAACAATAATTTATCAAATATCATTACATTTCAGTAAATATCACTCATTCACATTCATTATGTACTTAAATCAAGCATACAAAGCTTTAATCATACATTCGGGACTAAATTGTAACATATTAAAAATTTTAGAAACTTAGAAAAATTTCCACATTTCAAGTATCAGACGTCCGTGTGAACAGGTCGTGTGCCTCACACGGCTAGTAGACACGCTCGTGTGAAAACAGTACATACATACTGACTTGCATCACACAGCCAAAGACACGCCCATGTGCCTTGGCCGTGGTCGAAACTGACTTGGGTCACACGGTCAATCACATGCCCGTGTATGAATTCGTGTGGCACACACGGCCCATAGACACGCTCGTGTGTTTAACCGTGTCAAACCTGTAAGGTATACTAACTTAATTTGTAGGGTACCCCAGGGGACGCACAGCCGTGTAACCTAATCCTGTGTGGCACACGGCTGAGACACATGCCCGTATCTCTGCCCATGTAGACAAAAATAGGCCATTTGAAAAGCCATATTGCCACCTTATAAACACAACAATTACAAGCATAATTGACCACATTTATGCAACTCAATTGGCAACCAAAATACTTTTAATACATAATATTTGCTATATCAAACATATCTATTTCATGCCCAATTACCCATCTATCATCATGCATAATCCATTCATTTAACAACCACATATTAAAACATATCATATTAGAGCATTTATATACAACAAAACATGATATCTAAATAAGCCAATTCACATGGCTTAACTTATACACAAAATATGCCAAAAGCATATCTTCCAAGTAACCATAACTATACCATTTAAACTACCATATACATGCCATATTTACAAATCCACAAGTTCAAAAGTACCAAATTGAAAATTTGATAGTGTGATGTGCAACTCTGACTTATCCAAAATGAGCGAGCTAATGAAGCTCTATAAGACATAGAAAACGAAACAGAGTAAGCTTATAGCTTAGTAAGCCCATATAATTCAGAATTAAACTTACCAATTATACAAAATCAAGCAATAAATAAAAATGCCAACAATTCAATTTAACCATCACCTATTCACACATAGTTATCACATGTTAGTCATTTAACATAAACATAAACCATCCATTAATACAATACTCTGTACTATTCCAAAATTCACATATCATACATATAACATTAATATCACTTATAATCTCGTAACTTATCCGTATAAACAATATTTAGGCCTATTGAACCTATTAGAACTTCAAAGGATAGTAGTTTCGAGTCATGGTCGGTAAGCTCCTCCTAAGCTGATGAACAGTAAGCTCTATTGAGCTGAAAATAGTAAGCTCTATTAAGCTGAACAGTAAGCTCTTTCGAGCTGAATTTGTAAGCTCCAATGAGCTGAAACAGTAAGCTCTTACGAGCTGTGGTGAGTCCGCAACAAATGCAGGAGCTCAACCAATACGGTAATCTCAATAACATGTCACTCGTATCCAATGAATTCATATAGTTCAAACAGAACTCGGTAACGAATACAATATATCATTAAGAAAATTATATTTCAAGTATTTCAATTATATACATTCAATTCAAAAATTACAAGTATAAAAAAGTTCAATTTTAATTATACGAACTTACCTCGTATTTGCTCGTATAACCGTCGTCTACTCGTCTACCTTTCGTTTCCCCTGATCTAATTCTGGTATTTATTTATCTTGATCTATATATTATCAAATTTAATATTTTCAGCAACCATTTAATAAAATTCACATATATTTGGCAACTTACACATTTGTCCCTATACTTTTGACTACTTTGCAATTTAGTCATTTTTACACAAAATGGCAAATTTATGCAATTTACCCTTAACCAATGTATAATCGAATTCCACGTAATCTCATAGAAGCCTATATTTTCATTTTATTCACATTTTCAACCACAACATTTCTATCTTTCACAATTTAATCCCTAATTCTCATTTTTGTCAAAAATTACTTTATAAAACTTGTATATCTATTAACAACCATCAATAATCTAACAAGAAACTACGAAACACCCAAGTATTCAACAATGGCATACCTCAAAATCTATAACAGTTTCAAAAACGAATGTACAGACTAGCTAGATTAAGCTGGACGAGGTCAAAAATGTAAAAATCATTAAAAACCGAGTTAAAACTGTACCTTAATCAAGAATTCAAGCTTGGCCGAATGGAAAACCTAACTATGGCTATTTTCTTTTGTTTCATTTTCAGTGGATGATGAGAATTAGGGAGACAACCATTTGTTTTTCATTAATTTAGTTAGGTTATTTAATAATTTACCATATTAACCTTATAAATATAACTTATTAATCACTTAAGTCATGGACATAAATGTTCACTAACCTTAATCATGGTATAATAACATAATAAGGACTTCCATATTAATAAAACATAGCTATTTAATACTTTTAAACAATAGAACTCTACTTTTACGCGTTATGCGATTTAATCCTTTTTACCTAATTAAACATTTAAACAGTAAAATTTCTTTACGAAACTTTCACATAATTAATCTATCTACTGTAAACCTTATTAAAATAATAAAATAAATATTTTGACTTTGAATTTGTGGTCCCAAAACCACTATTCTGATTTGACCTAAAAACGGGCTGTTACATGATGCCACTATCCCAGACAGGCTCTTACACGAATTATATACGATGCCAATGTCCTAAACATGGTCTTACACGTTTTCTCATTTCAATGCCAATGTCCCAGACATGGTCTTACACGA
Organism: Gossypium hirsutum; assembly: GCF_007990345.1. Lineage (NCBI taxonomy): Eukaryota > Viridiplantae > Streptophyta > Magnoliopsida > Malvales > Malvaceae > Gossypium > Gossypium hirsutum. The sequence continues at coordinate 29,455,058 of NC_053434.1, forward strand.
ATCTCACATCGAAAGTCCTAATGTCATGACATCAGTATCCTACAAATTTCCTAAGATTCTTACAAGGCTTTCGATTTCGTAATTCGATCAATTCATGCTTATAACAAGTCAGCCAATACTCTAATTAATTTTGGAAACATGTGTATATATATATACAATTCAATTCGGCAAGCTATTTAACATATACATTTGAATTCAATAACACTTATTTACTTATGAACTTACCTCGAACGGACGCGAACGGACCGAAATGACTATTCGACAACTTTTGATTTCCCCCTATCCAAATCTGATTTCCTCTTTTCTTGATCTAAATAAATTTAAATTTAACTTATTTAATTACAAATTCATTCAATTTTGTCCAAAAACACATAAATGGGTATTTTGCACTTTAGTCCCTAACATTTCACATTTTTACAATTTAATCCCTAATTCGAAACAACACAAAATACTCAAAATTTCAATAAACCCATGTTAGGCCAAATTCTCCTTAGGTCCCTAGAAACCCATTTATTTCATTTATACCACATTTTGACCCCCTTCAATTTCCAAATTCCATAATTTAATCCTTAATAAGCATTTTTATCAAAAATCACTTAATTAAACATAATAATCTATCAACAAATATTTATTTTTCATCATCAAACAAAAAAAAATCAAGTTATCATCAATGGAAAATCATGAATACATCAAAATTTTCAAAAATTCAAGCATTGGCTAGTTAGTATTCAAAGCAACGATCTTAAAAATGTAAAAATTATCAAAAACTGAACAAAATACATACCTTAATTGAGCAATATGAGTGTCAAACCTAAAACCACATTCAAAGCTTTCTTTTCTTCTCAAATTTTTGGCAATTAGAAAGATGAACATGCAAAAATTTTATTTATGTTTTATTATATTAACTTATATTACTAATTTACAAAACTAACCTTTATAATTTAATAAGAAAACCATATATTATAAACTCAAAATCATCCACTCAATTAACTAAGGGTCAAATAACCACTTAATGGCTTCATAATTAGTTAATCATAGCAAATAAACACTTAAACAATTAGTATGTCACTTTTACAATTTATGCTAGTAAGTCCGTTTTATCAAATTAAGCATACAAACGGTAAAAATAATTTACGAATTTTTTACACATATCAATTAACATGTTGTAAACACCAAAAATAATATTAAAATAATTCTACAACTTCGGATTTGTGGTTCTGAAACCACTGTTCTAATTTAACTAAAATTGAGCTGTTACATATTCATCAATGGCAACATCCTAAACCTTTAATAGTTTTGCAAATTAGTCCTTGGGCCATCTAAACTAAGCTCCAACAATCTTAAAAACATAGAAATCATTAAAAACGAGACAAAAACGTACTTACAATTGAGCTAGGAAGCTTGGCCAATTATAAATCCCAAACAATGGCTTCTCTTCTTGTTTATTTCAACTAAGGAAGATGAATGGATTCAAAATTTGTGTTTTTTTTTATTTAATTTAACATTATTTACAAATTACCAAAGTTAACCTTAAAAATAATTAATAATTACACCAAATACCATGCCACTATCATCCACTATCTCATAAATGGGATAATTTCCACACAAGGACCTTCACTTTAATATTCCATAGCCATTAGACACATTTAACTATTAGAATATAACTTTTACACTTTACGCAATTTAGTCCTTTTTTGTCAAATTAAGCGCTCAAATGATAAAATTTCTTAATGAAAATTTTAGAAAATCATATATTCATGCTGTAAACATTAAAATAATAATAAAATAATTATTTTGACTTCAGATTTGTGGTCCTAAAACCACTGTTCCAATTTGACTAAAAATAAGCTGTTACATGGTAATTTCTTCGAAAATACATTAGGATAGTCCTTCACAGTACGGATGCCCTCAACAGATGACTCACTAACACTTGTATCCAAAATATACACCAAGTATGCCTTGCATCCCTTGCGTACCAAACTTTTAGCCACTAGAGCGGAGATCACATCGGATAAGTAATCTTTACGCTCCCCAACCATCACTATCTGCTTATCACCTAAAATCTTCAAAGTGACCCTCTTAGCAGTGTAATCCAATAGGACTTGGTGTTCTATCAACCAGTTCATCCTCAGAATAAGATCAAATTCGCAGAAGGGTATTTCCATCAAGTTAGCCAAAAATACTTCTCATTGGATCTCTAACGGACACCGCTTATACACTTTGTTAATAGAAATAGATTGTCCTAAAGGGCTAAGGATAGTCATATTACTTACAGTATCCTCTACCTTAATACCCTGTTTATCACCCATTTCACATGATACATACGAATGAGTTGACCTAATATCAATTAGAGAAAAATATGGTACGATATTAACAATAAAGGTACATATAATGATGTCGGAAGTGTTGTGGTCCTCTCTACGCCTAGCTGTATACATCAATGTCAGTTTTCTAGCATTAGGTCGATTACCACCTTGACCTTGGGTTCTCTGTCTCTATCCACCATTATCGCCCCTATTCAGACCTTGGCCTCTCAAAGGCTGCTGTCCCACTCTCTGATTCTGAACACAGTTTTGATCTGGTGTTTGTATTTGATCATTACAAAGTGGACAATCTTTGATATTGTGCTCCAGAGATCCACATCTTAGGCATGCGCCTTGTAACAGCCTATTTTTCGGTCAAATTAAAACAGTGGTTTCGGGACCACAATGTAGAGTCAAAATATTTATTTTATTATTTTAATAAGGTTTTCAGTATGATAGAATGTTCGTATGAAAATTTCGTAAAGAAATTTTACCGTTTGAGTGGTTAATTTGGTAAAAAAGACTAAATCGCGTAAAGCGTAAAAATTAAATTCTATAAGTTAAAGGTATTAAATGGCTATGATATTAAATAGTGGGAGTCCTTAAGTGGTAATTATTCCATAAATATTGATAGTGGAATTCTATGGCTTGGTATTTTTGAAACTTATGATGTTATTAATGGTTAATTCTGTAATTTAGTTATTATGTTATAATTAAAATAAAACAAACACATTTTTCCTATTGTAACGCCCAGAATTTGGGCCTAGAAGGAATAGGCCTTGAGTGTGGGAATGCATAAAAATTTAGGTGTGCAAGAAATATCACAAATTATGCGTAGCTTTAGTGGCTAAGTATTTGGGCATATTTAAGAGTGCTTGAGAAGCCTGGGTTCAAGTCTGGGTGTTTGGAAAATTTTAATTTTTGGGCCCTTAAGTGAACCTAGATGTTAGCTTATACGACTTATAATAATTAGTATTTGTTTTATGACACAAAAGAGAGAAGGGATCTAGTGGCAAGGTGGCGCTACATGTGTGGTAAGGAGTTTGAGGTTCGAGGCATGGTGTGTGCAATTGTATATTTATTTTGATGCTTGAGCTGGGGAGGTGTTGGAACTGGACTAGAACTCTATGGTTGAATTGGTCATAAGAGTTTGAATTAAATTTGAACGGGGACTTGGAGTAAATCAAGGAGAAAATTCGGTGCTATGAGGGACTCAGAGATATGGCCACACGACTGCCTTTAGACTTTATTTATGTTTAGATTCCGTTTTGGGTTTTCAACTTTTGTAATAAGGCCTCTTAAAGTTTCTAAATTTTAACTTTGGGTTTTATTTACTTCGATTTATAACTATTTTTAAACAACACTACATTTTCGCAACATTCCCGGAACGGTTTCGCAACTTAGTTTTAAACATCACGTTTTCGTAAATCAGTTACTTTTAAAATTAGCTTTCGCAACTTAAAAGAAATTTTAGGAATAGAATCAATAACTTTTCAATGTACCACTTTATAAAATAAACTAACGTAACTGGTATTTTACTCAAGATTTCAAATAAGAAGGGTTTTCAATGAAAACATAGTTTTCGAAAAACACTTCAATGTGACACGTCATATTCGGCCTAACTTCTAGGCCGGGTTTGGGGTGTTACACCTATTCATTCATCATCTTAGCCAAATTTGAGAAAGAAAAATAATCCATTTTTAGGGTAAAACATTTGGTCACTTGGAAGCTTAATCAAGGTATGATTTTTACTCGGTTTTTAATGATTTCTATGTTTTTGAGCTCGCTATAGCTTAATCTAGCTAGCTCGTATCTCTGTTTTCGAAACTGTTAAAGATTTTGTGAGATGCCATTGATCAATATTCATTCTTTTTGATGATTGATGATGAAATATTGAAGTTAGATGATAGTTTTACATATTTTACAAAGTGATTTTGAGTAAAAATGCAAATTATGGACTAATTTGTGAAATTATGAAATTATGTCATTAACAGTACGAATAAAGTGAAAATATGGGCTGATATATAATTGGGTAATATTCAACTAAGCATGTAATTGTTTAAATTTCATGAATTTTAAATTTTATGTGTTAAGGACTAAATTTGCAAAAATGTGAAATAATAGGGGCAAAAGTGTATTTTTTCCAAAATTCGTAAATTGTATTAAATTGAATGAATTAATGATTAAATAAGTAAAATTTGTTATTATATAGATTGAGAAAATGATATTCGAATCTAGAACAGGGGAAAACAAAATATCGGATTAATCGATTTAATTCGTCGTTACAGGGACGAGGAAGTTTGTATGCTAATAAATGTATTTAAATTGTGTTATAAATGACTATTTATTATTGAATTGAATTGAATTATAGACGTTTATTTGCCATTGAACTATCATGAATGTCAAATGGGCAACAACGAGCAAGAATCGACAGAGTTACGACATTCAAAAGTCCCGTACAAACCTTAGGAATAGTATAGGATACAATTGTCATGACATTGGGTTACTGAGATGTGATTACATGTAAGACCATGTCTGGGACATTGGCATTGTATTATGATTACGTGTAAGACCATGTTTGGGACATTAGCATCGTTATTTGATTTCGTGTAAGACCCTATCTAGGAATAATGGCATCGATATGTGATAACATATAAGACCATATCTGGGATATGGCATTGTACGAGCTATATGTGATTGCCGAGAATCCTTAACGATTCCAAAAGGTTCAATGGGCATAGTCAAGATGAGAATGAAAGTACAATCAAATTAAGTGATACAGGTTTGTACAGAACCTATATGAGAATGAAACGAAGATAATTTGGTAAGTTCTTAGTGTATCATGTATATGAAATGAGAAAGATTTATGTATAAGTATGTTTCATGCCAAAATGTGTTTATTTTATGTTTCATTCCAAAATGTGTTTATTTTTCTATAATGAGGTATGAATTGAATGATATGTAAGATATGAGTTATAGTTGTTTTAACTAAATATACATATGGCACATAGTGTGCGAAACATTGTTATTTGATGATATTTCACTTAATTCACTTGGTCAAGAAAAGGTGATGAATATTGAATTGAATAAATTTTATATATATAATTTCTTATGCATATGAAAGTGTGAATGAATTGATAAGAAGTATTCAAACCATACGTGTTTTGAATGAATAAACTCACAAAAATCTTGATCATCTATGTGCATGAATTCGAGAAAGAATGGGTGAAATCATATGAATTAGATCATGTTTTGAGTAATTATTTAAAATGTGGTTATTTATTAATATGAATTTATTACCATATGAGCTTACTAAGCTTTATAGCTTACTTTGTTTTCTTTTCTTTCGCAGGCTTGCTCGGGTTGGAAGTCATCGGAGATTTTGTCACACTCTCCAACTATAGTTTGGTACTTATGAGCTTTGTGATTTTTGTTATATGGCATATATAGGCTTGAGTCTTTTTGATAAAGGTTTTGGTGATATATTTGGTCATTTTATATGGCTTACTAATGACTTATGTTTGATATGTAATTTGCCTTGTTTAATGGCATAATTTGGTATGGTTGATGATGGTTCAAGATGATCATTTGGTCATTTGGTATATAATGAGTATTTACTTATGAAAAGCATGATTTTGGACTTGATAAAGGAATGGCTAATAGATGATTTATGAGTCAAGCTTTGTGTGCGATTGATGGTAGTAAAAATACATATTGGAATAGATTGTATTGATGAGTATGATATGTATTTTGGTATATGTTTGAACATGTGAGTAATGAGGAATGAATCATGCTAGTTTAGTATTGGTTTGAAAGTACAAATGGTATTGAAATGAGTATATGAATGCTTAATTATGAAATATTATTGTTTGGCTGTAACGCCCTCACACCCGAGACCGTCACCAGAGTCGAGCTTGAGGTGTTACTCAACTTAATTTATCATTTAAAGAATTTTAAATCAATTATTCCAACTTTCGCAATAAACTGTCAATTTGCGACACAGTAGCTTAAAAATTCATATCTCGAGTTTCAAAACTCAAAATTAAGATCTGTCAATCTTTCCTGAAACTAGACTCATATATCTATCTACTAAAGTTTTTTCTAGAATTTTTGGTTGGGTCAATTAGTACAGTTTATTAGTTAAAGTTTACCCTGTTTCAGCATTCAACTACTTTGACCTCTGTTCACTACGAACCACTTTTCTCTTTGTACAGAACTCAAAAGACTATATTGTTTGTTTGTCTTAAAACCAGACTCAATAAGGAATCTGTACATATAAATCATGACTTCTAATTATTTTTGTACAAGTTTTAGTGAATTTCTAAAGTCAGAATAGGGGATTCAAAAATTGTTCTGGCCCTGTTTCACAAAAATTTAAATATCTTATAAAATATAACTCATTTACCTATTTTGTTTCCTTCATATGAAAATAGACTCATCAAGCTTCGATTCCATAACTTATTCATCATTTAATTCCATTTCTACTATTTTTAGTAATTTTTCAAATTCACATCATTTCTGCGGCAATATTCTGTTTTATAGCAAATTTACTTTACTATAGATTTTCATGGACTAAATAGCATTTTAAATATACATGACATCAAATATGATTTAGATTGGCCATTCCAATGGCTAATCATTTACAAACCCTTTTCTTACCAAACCATAACCATATCATAAGATCATTTACACAAAGTGAGTATAGTGCTATACATGCCACACTCAAAATATACAAGCCATTTTACCAATTTAGGGCTTCGGATAGTGTGAACGAGCCTTCGACCTATCCCGATTCTCAAGCCGGCTTGTCAAAACTACAATGAATGAAAAGGAGGGAGTAAGCATAAATGCTTAGTAAGTTCACATGCAAATAACAAGTAACATGATCATGCAATCTAACATAAACATCATTAAGACACTCATGTCATAAGAATACTTACTATCTTACCACAATTTTGTCTTACCAAATTCTCAACCAAGGATTAAACTCATACCTGTTCATTTTCACTTCTTCAACATGTTCCTCATCGAATCACTTTCTTTTTAATTACTCTCTCTATTCTCGTATGATTTTCTCGTTGAACACATTGGAATATAATTTCAGATACGCGGATAGTGTGCACGTAAGTGCTATACTCATAGCTAAACAAGCTCAATAGCTTCTGAAATCTATGTAGTCAAGCTACCATGAAACCCGCCCATAAACGAACTCGGACTCAACTCAACGAGCTCGGGTGTTTGCATCCATAAGTGAACTCAGACTCAACTCAACGAGCTCGGATGCCTAGTTACATCTCACGAACTAAGACTCAACTCAACGAGTTCGGAACTCAACCATCCTAGTGACATGTCACTTGTACTCTAATCTATTCCCAAGGTTCAAATAGGATTCTTCTTAATTACACATTTTGATCGCCTTCTTCGAAATATAGATACCAATATTTGCTAGCATCTCATACTTATCAAGTTGTTCATATAATTTGCATATTATCAAACAATAATTCAAAAAGCATAATATTTCATGGTAATAAATATCATATCATATAAATAATATTAAATCACTTAAAATAAAAATTATGTTACTTTATTTACACATAAACTTACCTCGATACAAAATTTTAGCAATCAAGCCTATTCCTCGTAAACTTTGTTTTTCCCTCGATCACGACTTGAATCTTGTTTCTCTTGATCTATAATACCAAATTAATTTATTTAATACATACATTCATCAAAACAGCCCCTAGTACGAACTTTGGAAAAATTACCATTTCGCCCCTACATTTTCACCAATTTACACTTTTGCCCCAAGGCTCGTAAATTAAACCTCATCCTATTTTCTTATGCTTTATGACATGCTGATAATTTTTCCCTTCTATAGAAACATCAAATTCACACTTTAACATGTACTATGAATATTAGGTATTTTTACTAATTAAGCCATTTCTCTCGTTTTCACTTAAAACCGAGTAGCACAAGTTGTCTAACATATTTTAAAACCTCATATTCTATCATAAAACACAAAAATACACAAATTTCACCTATGGGTATTTTTCCAAATATGAACCCTAGGTTGAATTATTGCTAGCATAAGCTAAATCGAGCTACCAGGATTCCAAAAACATAAAAATCATTAAAAATAGGGCTTGAAATCACTTACTATGAAGCTTAGAAGTTGAAGAAACCCTAGCTATGGAGAGAGGTAAGGTTCGGCCAAGGTAAGAAGAAGATGAACACATTTTGGCCTTAATTTCCCTTTTAATTAATTTTAATTACCAAATGACCAAAATACCCTTAATACCTTTCTTTGAAAATTCTCATGTACAAGCCCATTTTTGTCCAAAATTTTAGAAATTGGTCAAATTGCTATTTAAGACCTCCTCATTAATATTCTAAAGCAATTTCATACTAAAAACATCTCGAATGCAAGTTTTGCAAATTATTCGATTTAGTCCCTAATTTCAACTTAAGCACTTTATGCATAGAATTTTGTCACGAAATTTTCACACAATTATGCAATAATATCATAAAACTCAAAATAATTATAAAATAATTATTTCTATATCAGATTTGTGGTCATGAAACTATTATTCCGATTAGGCCCCAATTCGGGATATTACAACTCTCCCCCTCTTTAAGGATTTTCGTCCTCGAAAATCTTACTAGTAAACAGGTGTGGGTATTGATTTCTCATGGTTTACTTAGGTTCCCATGTAGTCTCTTCTACCCCATGCTTTTGCCACAATACTTTCACGAGAGCGACACTTTTATTTCTTAGTTGCTTGACCTCTCGAGCTAAAATCTTAATCGGTTCTTCGTAAGTCATATCCGGTCGTAGCTCAATTTCTGTCGGTGAAATTATATGTGAAGGATCCGAATGATACCGATGTAGCATAGATACGTGGAACACATCATGCATCTTCTGTAATTCAGATGGCAATGCTAACCATAAGCTACTGGTCCAACTTTTTCAATTATTTCATACGCTCCAATAAAACGAGGACTCAACTTGCCCTTCCGTCCGAATCTAAGAAGTTTCTTCCATGGAGACACTTTTAAAAATACCTTATCACCAACTTGAAACTTGATTTCCTTTCGTTTCAAATCAGCATAAGATTTCTGTCTATCCGAAGCAACTTTCAAACAATCCTGAATCACTTTCACTTTTTCTTCGGTTTCTTTTATTAGATCAACTCCATAAATCTAATTTTCCTTGACTTCAGTCCAACACAATGGCGTTCGACATTTAAGACCATACAATGCTTCATAAGGTGCCATCTTCAAACTCGTCTGATAACTATTATTATAAGCAAATTCCACCAATGGTAAGTACCTTTCCCAATTTCCTTGAAATTCCAATACACAACATCTGAGCATGTCTTCAAGAATCTAAATTACTCTCTCAGATTGTCCATCAGTTTGTGGATGAAAGGCAGTGCTGAAATTTAACTTCGTACCTAATGCCTCTTACAACTTTTGCCAAAACCGCGAAGTAAATCTCGGATCTCTATCCGAAATGATTGACAAAGGTATTCCATGAAGTCTAACAATCTCACTGATATAAAATTCAGCCAACTTATTAAGAGAATAATCTGTACGTACCAGAATAAAATGAGCCGATTTAGTCAGTCTGTCAACTATTACCCAGATGGCATCTTTCTTCCCCAGAGTTAATGGCAACCCTGATACAAAATCCATAGTAATCCGATCCCATTTCCTTTCAGGAACCATGATAGGCTGGAGTAGTCCCGAAGGTACTTGGTGTTCAGCTTTCACTTGTTGACAAATTAAGCACTTTGATACAAACTCAGAGATATCTCTTTTCATTCCACTCCACCAATACATTTTCTTCAAGTCATTATACATTTTCGTACTGCCCGGGTGAACTGCCAAACAACCATTATGTGCTTCATGCAAAATCTTTTGAATCAACTCATCATTTTTCAGTACAGAAATATGATTTTTAAACATCAGGCAACCATCAGAACCGATTCTGAAATCTGACCTTGTATCAACCTCACATTGTTTTCTTTTGGCTTGCAAATCTTCATCGCCTTTCTGAGCTTCACAAATCTCTTGTAAAAACATCAATCTTGCTCTTAACTCTACTAGAATCGAACCATCATCTGATACCTTTAACTGAATGTTCATAGCTCTCAAAGCACATAGCAACTTTTTGATCAAAGCATCGGCAACCACATTCGCTTTTCCCAGATGATAGTCAATAACAAGCTCGTAATCTTTCAATAACTCCAACCATCTTCGCTGTCTCAAATTCAAGTCTTTTTGTCACATCAAGTACTTAAGACTTTTGTGGTCGGTATATACTCGGTAATTTTCACCATACAGAAATGTCGCCAAATCTTCAAAGCAAACGCTATAGCAGCCAATTCCAAATCATGAGTCGGATAATTCCTTTCGTGAGATTTTAACTGCCTCGAAGAATAAGCCACCACTTTTCCTTCTTGCATAAGTACACATCCTAAGCCATTTCGAGAAGCATCACTATACACCACAAATTCTTTACCTGATTCGGGTTGTACCAACACTGGTGCTTCAGTTAATAACTTTTTCAATTCTTCAAAACTCTGTTGACATTCTTCTGTCCACTCAAATTTAACATCCTTTCGGAGTAGTCTAGTCATAGGAGCAGTAATTATAGAAAATCCATTTACAGACCGCCGGTAATACCCAGCTAGCCCCAAGAAACTTCTAACCTCAGTTACATTTTTCAGTGGTTTCCAATCAACAATAGCCAAAATTTTATTAGGATCAACCCGTATACCATCACTTGAAACAATATGACCCAAAAATCCAACTTCCCAAAGCCAAAATTCACTTTTACTAAACCTGGCATATAACTGCTTATTTCTCAAAGTTTGCAAAACTATCTTCAAGTGCTCGGCATGCGCTGTCTCATCTTTCGAATAAATTAAGATGTCATCTATAAATACTACAACAAATTTGTCCAAGTATGGATGAAATATGCGATTCATCAAATCCATAAACACAGCAGGAGCATTTGTTAACCTGAATGGCATAACTAAAAATTCATAATGACCGTACCTTGTTCTAAAAGCAGTTTTAGGCACATCTGACTCTTTTACTCGCAGCTGGTAGTACCCATATCTCAAGTCAATCTTTGAAAACCATGTTGCTCCTTTCAGTTGATCAAAAAAATCATCAATTCTTGGCAACGGATACTTTTTCTTGACTGTCACCTTGTTTAATTGCCGATAGTCAACACACAATCTCATAGAACCATCCTTCTTTTTCACAAATAATATGGGAGCACCCCAAGGTGAAAAACTCGATCTCACAAAGCCTTTGACAGTCAACTCTTGCAACTGCGACTTTAATTCTTTCAACTCTGCTGATGCCATTCTATACGGAGCAATCGAGATCAGAGCTGTTCCCGGTATCAATTCAATACCAAATTCTACTTCCCTGACTGGAGGCAAACCCGGTAACTCTTTTGGAAATTCATCCGCGAACTCACACACAATCGACACTGATTCAACTTTCTTCTCAATTTATTTTGTATTAAGTACATACGCCAAATAAGCTTCATAACCCTTCCTCAAATATCTCTGAGCCGACATCGAAGAAATCACACTAGATAATGCCTCTGATTTGCCTAGTTTAAGCCGCAGAATTTTACCACTTTCACACTTTAATTCTATAACCTTTTCTTTGCAATTTACTATAGCATCATGCAATGTCAACCAATCCATACCCAAAATAACATCAAATTCATCAAACGGCAACAACATCAAGTCGGCCAGAAAGTAATGACCCTGAATCATTAGAGGACATTTTGCATATTTTATCAACTATCACACATTTGCCTAATGGATTCGACACTCTAATCATAAATTTTGTGTACTCAATAGGTATATTCATACTAGACACCAATTTCATGCACACATATGAATGAGTAGAACCGGGATCAACCAAAGCAATAACATTAACATCATAAAGAAAAAATATACCAGTAATCACGTCGGGTGATGAAGCATCTTCACGTGCCTTTATGGCATAAGTTCTAGCTGGAGCCTTTGCTTCAAGTTTAACTGCTGAATCACTGACTACATTTTTGCTGCTTGCTTCATTTCCAGCTTTTCTCGAATATCTTCCCCTCGAGTCTGCACCACTAGCTTTTACACTTTGAAATTTTTCTTTTTCAACTCTCTCTGGGCAGTCTCTAATAAAATGATCCGGAGAACCACACTGAAAACATTCATTTGCTCTACATGGGCCAAAATGTTTTCGACCACACCGCTGGCACTCGGGCTTAACAAATCTCGAAGTCCCCACACTAGCCACAGAAGTAGTCTGAGATTTAAGACCCACATTTTGCTTCTTAGAATTTCCATATGATTGTCTGGCCGAAACCTGAGAACGAGGATTCATATTTCTAGATTTTCTAGATTGCTGTGAGAATGAACTACTCGTTGATCTTTTCTTCCAATTTCTAGTCTCAGCCTCTACTTTTTTCTTCTCTTTAAGTAGTTCTTTAGCCTTGCAAGCCCGATCAACAAGTACTACCATTTCTTTTAATTCAAGAATCCTGACAAATACTTTGATGTCTTCATTGAGTCCGTCTTCAAATCGTCTGCACATTTTAGCCTCTGTAGGAACATATTCTCTAGCATACTTACTCAACCTGAAGAATTCCCTTTCGTATTCAGTAACTATCATGTTGCCCTGCTTCAACTCAACAAACTCTTTACGCTTCTGATCAACAAATCTTTCACTGATGTATTTGTTTCGAAATTCTTCTTGAAAGAACTCCCAAGTTACTTTCTCTTTCAGTACCACCGAAATCAATGTCTTCCACCAATGATAGGCTGAATCCTTCAACAATGATGTAGCACATTTCAAGCATTCCTCAAGTGTACAAGCCAATTCATCAAATACCCGAATAGAATTCTCAAGCCAAAATCTACTTTCACGGCATCATCATCAACATTTGCCCTGAATTCTTCGCCCCCTTGCTTACAGATTCTGTCAACTGGAGTTCTATGAAATTTGATCAGATCCATACCTTGAGGCATCGGAGGTACAGGTTGAGGAATCGGGGGAGGTGGGGGAGCTTGTGCATTAGGGTTCATACGAACGAACTCAGTGTACCAGGCATTCATCATTTGGAGAAAGGCTTCTCGAGCCCCTTCTCCTCCTCTTTGACCAACAGTAGGAGGTGGATTTTCAGTCGACACCGCCCCTTCAGCTGGAGCTGGTGCATTACTCTCTACATCATCAGCCATAGCTGGATCGGGATCCATTTACTATAAAAAAATCATTTAAAAGGTCAGAAGTCGTCACACTATCACAATTTATATATATATGGCATGGCATGTATAGCAAAACCCGTACATACAACATGTTAGTCCGAGAACCGACTAAACCTGCTTTGATACCACCAAATGTAACACCCTCACGCCTGAGACTATCGCTAGAGTCGGGCTTGAGGTGTTACTAAACTTAATTTATCATTTAAAGAATTTTAAATCAATTATTCCAACTTTCGCAATAAACTGTCAATCTGCGACGCAGTAGCTTAAAAATTCATATCTCGAGTTTCGAAACTAGAAATTAAGATCTGTAAATTTTTCCTGAAACTAGCCTCATATATATATCTATTAAATGTCTTTCTAAAATTTTTGGTTTGGCCAATTAGTATAGTTTATTAGTTGAAGTTTACCCTATTTTAGCATTCAATTGCTTTGACCTCTGTTCACTACGAACCACTTTTCTCTTTGTACAGAACTAAAAAGACTATTCTGTTTGTTTCTCTTACAACTAGACTCAATAAGGAATCTGTACATATAAATCATGACTTCTAATTATTGTTTTACAATTTTTAGTGAATTTATAAAGTCAGAACAGGGGATTCAGAAATTGTCCTGGCCTTGTTTCATAAAAATTTAAATATCTCATAAAATATAACTCATTTACCTATTTTGTTTCCTTCATATAAAAATAGACTCATCAAGCTTGGATTCACTTATTCATCATTTAATTTCATTTCTACTATTTTTCGTAAGTTTTCAAATTCACGTCATTTCTACGGAAATATTCTGTTTTATAGCAAATTTTACTTTACTATAGATTTTCATGGACTAAATAGCATTTTAAATATACATGACATCAAATATGATTTAGATTGGCCATTCCAATGGCTAATCATTTACAAACCCTTTTCTTACCAAACCATAACCATATCATAAGATCATTTACACAAAGTGAGTATAGTACTATACATGTCACACTCAAAATATACAAGCCATTTTACCAATTTAGGGCTTCGGATAGTGTAAACGAGCCTTCGACCTATCCCGATTCTCAAGCCGGCTTGTCAAAACTACAATGAATGAAAAGGAGGGAGTAAGTATAAATGCTTAGTAAGTTCACATGAAAATAACAAGTAACATGATCATGCAATCCAACATAAACATCATTAAGACACTCATGTCATAAGAATACTTACTATCTTACCACAATTTTGTCTTACCAAATTCTCAACCAAGGATTAAACTCATACCTGTTCATTTTCACTTCTTCAACACGTTCCTTATCGAATCACTTTCGTTTTAAGTACTCTCTCTATTCTCTTATGATTCTCCCGTTGAACACATTGGAATATAATTTTAGATACGCGGATAGTGTGCACGTAAGTGCTATACTCATATCTAAACAAGCTCAATAGCTTCTGAAATCTATGTAGTCAAGCTACCATGTAACCCGCCCATAAACGAACTCAGACTCAACTCAACGAGCTCGAGCGTTCACATCCATAAGTGAACTCAGACTCAACTCAAGGAGCTCGGATGCCTAGTTACATCTCACAAACTCGGACTCAAGTCAACAAGTTCGGAACTCAACACTCCTAGTGACATATCACTTGTACCCTAATCTATTCCCAAGGTTCAAACGGGACTCTTCTCAATTACCCATTTTGATCGCCTTCTTCGAAATAGAGATACCAATATTTACTATCATCTCATACTTATCAAGTTGTTCATATAATTTGCATATTATCAAACAATAATTCAAAAAGCATAATATTTCATGGTAATAAATATCATATCGTATAAATAACATTAAATCACTTAAAATAAAAACTATGTTACTTTATTTACACATAAACTTACCTTGATACAAAATTTTAGCAATCGAGCTTATTCCTCGTAAACTTTGTTTTTCCCTCGATCACGACTTGAATCTTGTTTCTCTTGATCTATAATACCAAATTAATTTATTTAATACATACATTCATCAAAACAACCCCTAATACGAACTTTGGCAAAATTACCATTTTGCCCTTACATTTTCACATATTTACACTTTTGCCCCAAGGCTCGTAAATTAAAACTCATCCTATTTTCTTATGTTTAATGACATGCTGATAATTTTTCCCTTCTATAGCAACATCAAATTCACACTCTAACATGTACTTATGAATATTAGGTAGTTTTACCGATTAAGCCTTTTTTCTCGTTTTCACTTAAAACCGAGTAGCACAAGTTGTCTAACATAATTTAAAACCTCATATTCTTCATAAAACACCAAAGTACACAAATTTTACCTATGGGTATTTTTCCAAATATGAACCCTAGGTTGAATTATTGCTACATAAGCTAAATCGAGCTACCGGGATGCAAAAAACATAAAAATCATTAAAAACGGGGCTTGAAATCACTTACTATGAAGCTTAGAAGTGGAAGAACCCCTAGCTATGGAGAGAGGTAAAGTTCGGCCAAGGTAAGAAGAAGATGAACACATTTTGGCTTTAATTTCCCTTTTAATTAATTTTAATTACCAATGACCAAAATACCCTTAATACCTTTCTTTGAAAATTTTCATGTACAAGCCCATTTTTGTCCAAAATTTTGGAAATTGGTCAAATTGCTATTTAAGACCTCCTCATTAATATTCTAAAGCAATTTCATACTAAAAACTTCTCGAATGCAAGTTTTGCAAATTATTCGATTTAGTCCCTAATTTCAACTTAAGCACTTTATGCATAGAATTTTGTCACGAAATTTTTACACAATCATGCAATCATATCATAAACCTCAAAATAATTTTAAAATAATTATTTCTATCTCAAATTTGTTGTCACGAAACCACTATTCTAGTTAGGCCCTAATTCGGGATATTACATTAGCTGCCTATTAATGTATTGAAATGGCATGAAATGTTGTGTTTTAGGTATGCATATGGAGGGTGAGAAATCTGGCTTAAACCAAGCCTATTTTCACTCGACGCGGCTGAGCACAAGGGCATGTGGCTCGTCCGTGTGTCACACGCGGCCTTGGTATATGATCGTGTGTCCCCAAGGGTAGCCCTTCGAATTTAAATTAGTATACCCTATAGGTTTGGCATGGTCTGGACACACGGGCGTGTCTACTGGCCGTGTGTGACACACGTGCTGGCACATGAGCGTATGGCCAGCCGTGTGACCCAATTCAGTAACTCCTCTAGATTTCCCACGGCCATGACACACAGGCGTGTCTTCGTCCGTGTGGTGCAACTAAGAATGTATGCCTTGTTTTCACACGGCTTGTGACACGGGCGTGTCTGGTGGCCGTGTAAGGCACACGGCCTGCTCACACAGGCGTGTGGCCCTTAAATGCATGAAAATTTTCTATGTTTCCCAAAGTTTGAAAATGTTATCGATTTAGTCCCGAACCTCTTTTTAGCATGTTTTAATGTCTCATAAGACCTTAGAAGGGACAATGTGAATGTGTTGAATAGATTTTTTATTATGAATGTGTATATGTATGAATTATGTTGTGATTGATCAATAATAACTCATAGCCCTATTCCGGCTATGAATATGGGTTAGGGGTGTTACACGCCCAAACTTCTTCAACATTCTCCTAGATGCCTCTTACCACAAGTAGCACAATATTAGGCTCTCCCACCATTAGCAGCAGCATCAACAGTTTTCCTAGGTCGATCATCTCAGGCTCCCTTATTAGGTCGCAGAGCCCGAACAGTGGAATCGACATTTTTTTTGGCAGGGATTCTAGCTTTATCCCTCGATTCATATTCCAAATGCTTCACTTCCTCCACAATCTTGTTTTTCTACACTAACGCTTCAAAAACTCTTTCTTGCTAATGGGCCACTTGCATCATCAACTAGTACCTCAGCCCGTTCTAAAATCTTACACACTTGTCTTGATCAGTTGCGAACATCCCCTAGGCATAGTGACTTAATCGCAAAAATTCAGCCTCACACTCAGCCATAAATTTGTCTCTCTATTTTAGCTCAATGAACTCCAATCGATGAGCCTCAACATAATGCTTCCCCATGTACTTGTTTTGGAAAGCCTCAAGGAAATATTCCCAAGTCAGTTTATCAGCCTAGGTACCGCTCGCAATGGCTTGCCACCAACAGTAAGCGTCATCCCTTGACAGCGATACTGTACCCCTCAGTTTTTGTATTGGAGTACACTCCATGTCGTCTATAATTCACTCTGTAACCCCAAACTAGTATTCAGCCACGGTGGGGGTCATCCCAATAGCGCCCCTGAATAACTCAACTCTATTAGTACAAAGCCACTCAGTAATGGTCCTACGATTTCCAGATCCACCTTGGACCTCAGTACACGCTGTAGCACCCTAAGCATGGCCTATGACATAGTGTCATCAGTAGGCTCCTGATGCTCCTCCTTCATAGTGCTAGTATTCTTGACCGAATCAGTCACTGGTTCAGGTTCAATTATGGGCTCAGGTGAGTGCACTCGTGACTTAGACAAATCTATCTGGGTCCCTAGACCCCGCTCTCCGTAAGCTCTCATTCCTCTAGTATACACACATTGTGAACTCATATTTATTAATCGAAGTCTAATGTTTTATGTAGTTTTATCTAATAATTAGAAACAAGTTTTATTTATCAGTTCAGAATGTTTTAGTTATTAAAGTTTCTTCTCTATAGTATCAGTATCTATAATTTTTAGAATATTGTTTTCAGAATCTAAAGTATACTACAGTCTCATATCAAATTTTAGTAGAGAAGAAGTACTTATCTGGGCCAGCTTTGGAGTCTTGGTATTTTTCAAAAAAAAATCAAATATAATGTTTTAACTATGTATGGAATTTTCCCAAAATACTATTTTTCAAGTGTATGCATGTTTTTTTCCAAAGTTTTTGCCACAGTTTGAGTTTTTAAATCGGGCTCTGATTGTAACACCTCTAACCCGTATCCGTCGCTGGACTAGGGTTATAGGCATTACCAGACAATCGGAACATTTTACAAACGTTTCATATACATCATCCACAATCATAGTCAAACATTACCATAGAGTCCCTTATATTGGTCATCGAGACCTTATGCATGTATTATAAAGGGGTTGGGGCAAAACCGATCAAGCTCATACAAAATTTTTCAAAACTTAAACATTTATGAAAGTTGTATAGGCCACCGCTCGTGTGAACAGGCTGTGTGCCTCACACAACTTTAGACATGCCCGTGTGTCTAAACCGTGTCAAAACCGAGCATATGTACTGAATTGTCCCCACGGCCACAAGACAAGCCCGTGTGCCAGGCAATGTGAAAATTAGGAAGGCTACTGACTTGGGTCACATGGCCAGTCATACGGTAGTGTGTCTAGCTCCTGCTCGAAACTGACTTGGCCACACGGCCTAGCACATGCCCATATGTGCGACCGTGTGGTCTGCTCAGGCTCATTTTGAAATGGCCCTTGACCAACACGGCTGAGACACACGCCTGTGTCTCTGCCCGTGTGGGCAAAAATAGGCCATTTACAAGGCCAATTTGCCACCCATTAAGGGTCCTCCCTACAATCATCAAATAGTCACCAAATGGACATCAAATTTTAACCATTTCCAATCACGAAACGTCCATCATTCATACTATGATATTATCTACCAATCTCATGTTCATAACACATACCAATTCATGTCATTCCATAAGACAAAATCATACCAAAACATATAGTTTATAACCTTGATAATTCCATTGATTTTCATACCAAATTCTTACCTAATTCTAAAATATGCACATAGCAAAACTTACCAAATTGACCATTCCTTTTGGCCAACCAAATGCACATCATAATGACACACTTGCATCACATAATTCATACCAAAAACACATTCGTATACACAACCAAAACCAAGCCAAATCACATGGCTAAATATATACATTACCAAACATATTCACACACTTCTAGCCTATACATGCCATACTTCAATATATACATTTTCAAAAGGTACCAAAAAGAAGTTCGATAGTGTGATGATGATCCTCGATGATCCCCGAGCTCCCAGTAGCTAAGATATCTATAAAACAGTTGAAAAACACACAAAGTAAGGTTTCAAAAACTTAGTAAGCCATATATACAAATAAACTTAACACTTTAAGCATAAATGCATCATCTAATTACATATATTTCATAGCCAAATACTATCACATACCTCAATGTTCATATACATTTCACATATTCCAAATTTATTTACACATATAGCATATTTTCTCATGCTTTTATCACATATCAACATTTGTTCACTAAAGTACATATACTTAACTTTCAACCTCAAATATGATACTCATTTCAAACGTACCAAAATTGGAAGTGTTCACATAATAATTCATTTTCTCGAAATACCCATTGAACCGTTTAGAATCATAAGGATACACAAATAGCTTGGAACAATGCCAATGTCCTAGACGTGGTCTTACATGTGACCAAATATCGGTGCCACTATCCTAGACAGGGTCTTACACGAAATCAAATACAATGTCAATGTCCCAGACATGGCCTTACACGTAAATCATAAGTCGATGCCAACGTCCCAGACATGGTCTTACACAAAAACACATATCGAATCCTATGTCATGACATATGTATCCTAATTATTCCTAAGGTTCGTATAGGGCTTTTTGGAAGTCAGAACATTGTCAATACTTTCTCGAATGTCTCACATTTCTCAACTCATATAATCATTCATCATAGTTCAATAGCATATAATCGATAATAATTTAATTCATAACACATTTATTTGTATATACACTTACCTCGTACGGATTCGAATGAACAGAATCGGCTACTTGACGACTTTCGACTTTTCCCGATCTAATTCTATTTTCTTTTATTCTTAATCTATATAAATTCAAATTTAACTCTTTTATTCACCAAATCATTCAAATCAATCCACAAACACATAGGGCATTTTACAAATTAGCCCTCACATTTTCACACTTTGACACTTTAGTCCTTAATTCACAAAATCACAAAATACACAAAATTTCCTTACAGATATGCTTAGCCGAATTACAAGTCCACATATTTCTTTTATTTCTCATTTTAGTTCCTCAATTTACAATTTTTACAATTTAGCCTATTTTACTCAAATTCATCAAAAATTTAAAGACAAAATATATCAATCCAACACATATCTTTTATTTTCCAACAACTAACATCACAAAGCTCACAATTTCATCAATGGAATATTTCAAAATCATCAACAAATCAGAAATTGAGACATGGGCTTGATAGAAAACTAAGAAACGGTTACAAAAACGTAGAAATTATCAAGAACAGAACAAAACTCATACCTTAATCAAAGAAATCAATGGTCGAACCCTAGTTGATTCTTTGTTTTCTTTTTTTTTTCCTTTTATTTTCGGCTAAACAAAGTGTTAAGGGCCTTATTTTCATATGTGTTTTATTTTTTATTTACATTATTAATAAGTTTACCATAATAACCTTATTTTTATCATTTAAAATTCCATTAACTAATGTCCATCAATGTCATTTAATTATAACCATGGTCTATTTGCATCATAAGGACCTCACATCTAAGAAGACACATCAATTAAGCCATTATTCAAATAGTAGGCCACTTTTACACTTTATGCGATTCGGTTCTTTTATCAAATTGAGCATACGAACGATTAAATTTTCATACGAAATTTTCACACATACTATTTTACATATAATAAGCACAGAAAATAATATTAAAATATTTTTTAACTCAGACTTGTAGTCTCGAAACCACTATTTTGACTAGTGTCTAAATCAAACTATTACAACTCTCCCCCCTTAGAGATTTTCGTCCTCGAAAATCTTACTGTTGAAAATATTCAGATATTATTGTCCCATAACATCTTCAGTCTCCCACGTAGCCTCTCTAATACTATGTCGATGCCGCAATACTTTAACTAATTGAATTTTCTTATTTCACAATTCTTTAACCTCGCGAGCTAAGATACGGATCAGTTCTTCTTCGCAGGTCATATTAGACTGAATCTCAATCTCAGACAGAGAAATCACATGTGATAGATCAGATCTATACCGTCGAAGCATCGATACATGGAATATGTTATGAATCTTTTCCAATTGTAATGGTAACAACAATCTATAAACAACTGGCCCAATACGCTCGATAATCTTATACGGTCCGATGAATCTCAAACTCAACTTGCCTTTACGGCCGAATCGAACTAATTTCTTCCACGGGGACACTTTTAAAAATACTTTGTCACTGATCTCAAATTCATCATCTTTTCATTTCAAATACGCATATAACCTCTGACGATCGGAAGCTGCTTTCAGACTATCTCGAATCACTTTTACTTTCTGTTCAGTTTCTTTTATCAAATCAACTCTGTATATCTTATTCTCACTGAGCTCAGTCCAATAAAAAGGTGTACGGCATTCGCAACCATATAAGGCTTTGTGTGGTGCCATTTTAATGCTCGATTGAAAATTGTTATTATAAGTGAATTCAATCAAAGGTAAATAATGTTTCCGCATACCTTCAAACTTAAGAATGCAACATCCCAACATATCCTCGAGAATCTAAATAATCCGCTCAGATTGACCATCAATTTGCGGGTGAAAAGCAGTACTAAAGTGCAATTTCGTACCCAAAGCGTCTTGCAATTTCTTCCAAAATTACGATGTGAATCTCAGATCTCTATTTGATACAATAGATAATGGCACACCATGCAATCTCACAATATCGGAAATGTATAACTCAGCTAATTTATCAAGCGAGTAATCAGATCGTACCGGAATAAAATGAGCTGATTTTGTCAATCGGTCAACCATGGCCCAAATAACATCCTTCTTTCTTAGAGATAGGGGCAAACACGAAACAAAATCCATTATCACTCTATCCCATTTCCATTCTGGAATCATAATAGGTTGTAACAAGCCGGATGGAACCTGATGTTCAGCTTTAACTTGCTAACAAATTAAACATTTAGAAACAAAATCGGAGATATCTCTTTTCATTCCAGACCACCAGTAATGCTATTTCAAATTATTATACATTTTCGTACTACCCAGATGAACAGATAAATGACTATTGTGAGCTTTGTTGAAAATCATCTGAATCAACTTTGGATTTCTTGGAACACAAATTTGATTTTTGAATATAAGACGATCATCTTTATCAACTCGAAATTCTGAATCAGAATCTAAATCACTCTGAGCTCGTTTTGCTATTATCTCATTATCAACCTTTTGAGCTTCACAAATCTGCTGAATGAATAACGGTCATGCTTTTAATTCGGCTAATACTGAACCATTATAGGATAGAACCAAATAAGCATTCATTGCATGCAGAGCAAACAGTGACTTTCGGTTCAAAACATTAGCAACAACATTTGCTTTTCCCGGATGATAGTCAATCGCAAGCTCATAGTCTTTTAGTAGTTCTAGCCATCTTCTTTGTCACAGATTCAGATCTTTCTGAGTCATCAGACATTTCAAATTCTTATGATTAGAATATAAGTGACATTTCTCACCAAACAGATAGTGGCACCAAATCTTCCAAGCAAATATAATCGCAGCTAACTCAAGGTCGTGCGTCAGATAGTTCTTTTCATGTGGCTTTAATTATCTCGAGGCATAGCTATAACTTTGCTTTTCTATATTAAAACGCAGCCTAGACCGTTCAATGAATCATCACTATAGATTACAAATTCTTTACCCGGTTCTGGTTGTACTAATACTGGAGCTTCAGTGAATAGGGCTTTCAACTGATCAAAGCTTTTCTGACATTTTTTAGACCAATCAAATTTCACGTCTTTCTAAAGTAGTTTCGTCAACGGAGTCGCGATCATCAAAAAGCCTTCTACAAATCTCCTATAATAACCGAAAAGTCCCAAAAAACTGCGGACTTTAGAAACATTTCTCAGAGATTTTCAATCTAGAATAGCTGAAATTTTACTCGGATCAACTCAGATACCTGATGCTGACACAATATGGCCCAGAAAACTGACTTCTCGTAACCAGAATTCACTTTTTCTAAACTTCGCACAGTTGCTTATCTCGCAAAGTCTATAGCACTATTCTCAGATGCTCAGCATGTTCAGTTTCATCATGTGAATATATCAATATATCATCAATGAACACAACAACAAATTGATCTAGGCACGATTTGAATATCTGATTCATCAAGTCCATAAAGATAGCAGGTGCATTAGTCAATCCGAAAGGCATAACTAAAAACTCATAATGGTCGTACCTCATTCTGAATGCAGTTTTTGGAATGTCTGAATCTTTTACTCGCAACTGATACTAACCCGATCTCAAATCTACCTTTGAAAATACAATAGGTCCTTTCAATTGATCAAAAAAGTCACCAATTTGGGGCAGAGGATATTTGTTCTTGATAGTCACTTTGGTCAATTGATGATAATCAATACACATTCTCATCGTACCATCTTTCTTTTTCACAAACAGAACTGGAGCACCCCAAGGTGAGAAACTCGATCTTGTAAATCCTCTATCGGTCAACTCTTGCAACTGAGACTTTAATTCTTTTAGTTCGGTCAGAGCCATTCTATACGGAGCTATCAAAATTGGAGTAGTTCCAAGCTTTAATTCAATACTAAATTCAACTTCTCGAATCGGAGGTAATCCCGAAAGTTCTTCAAGAAACACATCAGGGAATTTGTAGACAACAGGAACTGATTCAACTTTCTTTTTTGTTACTTTCGAATCAATCACATAGGCAAACTAGGCTTCACAACCCTTTTTCACAATACTCAGAGCTTTCGTTGATGAAATCACTGCCGAAAATCCATTCAAATCACTAGATTCAATTTAAACTATTTCATCATTCTTGCTTCTCAAATCAATAGTTTTCTGTTTGCAATTCAAAATAGCATCATGCAAAGTTAACCAATCCATACCCAGTATTATATCAAACTCATCAAAAGGTAATAACATCAGATTGTCCGAAAAATAAATGTCTCGAAACATTAACAGACAATTCTTGCACACTTTGTCAACTAAGACACTTTTACTTAGGGGGTTTGATACTTTAATCACAAATTCAATAGACTCTACAAGCAAAGTCTTACTGGATACTAAATTCATTCATATATACAAATGTTTTGATCCAAAATCTATCAAAACAATCACAGAAGTATCGTAAAGAGTAAAAGTACCCGTAATCACATTTGGAGATAAAGCTTCCTCATGAGCTTGAATGGCATAGGCTCTAGCAGGTGCTCTAACCTCGGATCGTACAACAGTGTCTTTAGTTCCTCCGTGACTACCACTCATATTTCCAGTATTTTTGGGAGGTCTACCACGAGTTGAGGTGTTACTCGGTGCACAATTTCTTACTCGTCAGACTTGAGGCAATCATGGATGGAATGGTCTAATAATCCATATTTGAAACAAGCCCAATCGTACAGTCTATAATTTCCTGGATGTCTTTTACCATAGTGTTTACACTCGGGTCAATCAGATCAAACATTTCCAACAGTGGCAACAGATGCACCTGGAGCTTTGAAGCTTGAATGTGATCTAACACAATCTCTACTCGAATGTCCCACATTAGCCTTTGAAAGGTTAAAATCATCTCAGAACTTCTTTGACGCAGACTGAAATGATTTACTTGCAGATCTTTTTCTCACATCTCTAGCTTCTAAATCAACTTTTCTTTTCTCTTTCCCGAGTTCTTCATCTTTATAGACTCGTTCAACAAGCACTACAAATTTTTTGATCTCAAGAATCCTGGCTAACAAACGGATATCTTCATTTAAGCCATCCTCGAATCTCTTGCACATAATAGATTCAGTCAAAACACATTCTCGAGCATATTGGCTCAATCTTACGAATTCTTATTCCTATTCTGTAATAGACATACATCCTTGTTTTAGTTCAAGAAACTCTTTATGTTTCTGATTTATGAATCTTTGACTAATGTATTTCTTCCAGAATTTAGCTTGGAAGAAATCCTAGGTGACTCGTTCGCTCGGAACCATGGATATTAAAGTCTTCCACCAATGATAGGTCGTATCTCTCAAAAGCAAAATGGCACACTTTTAAGCATTCATTGGAAGACAATGACAATTCATCAAATACTCTTATCGTATTCTCTTGTAACACCCCAAAAGTTAAGTATTTATTTTTGTATGTTGTGTTGCATAATGCATGCTTACTTCAGTGGTTGAGTGCCTTGAGGAGTGTTGGAGAGGTCCTGAATTCAAGTCTTGGCTTGTAAAAAAATTTTCTGTCCTTGAATAAAACCCAGTCTCTTGATAGTAGGGTTCTTAAATAAATGTGGTTGGGTTGTGCCAAAGAAAGTTTGCTAGTTCAGAGGATAATGGCGTGTTACTTCTACCAGGAGACTTGAGTTCGAGTCTTGTCACACGTAAGGGATGTCCATTTTGCTACTGGGCCATGTAAGAGGGTGAGTGGCAGTAGAACTCTGAACTAGTAAGCGGTTGGAGAGTTTGAGGGGGATTAGGGTGTGTAGCCAAATTTTAGGAGGAGTTTGAAAGGGGTTTGAACTAGGCGGTTAAGGGAGAAGAGGAGAGATATAGGGAGAGATTTGAGGAGTGGATCAAAGAGTGGGTGAAGTGGTAGTGGTTGGCCGAAAGTGGGATTCCTCATTAGGCAAATTTGGTCATAATTTTTTAGGTGCCGAAATTGGGCAATTTTGTTTCCTATTTTTTGTTAACTATTGTTTTTTTGCTTCTTTCCTCTCTTTTGGTTTTAGGGTTTTGTTAACTATTGTTCATTTGGGAAACTAGTCATTTGGTTTTGTTCTTCAACAGTGTTTGGTAGTCGACCTTTTCTGGTTCTTTGCACCTTAGTGGTCTTTTTCCCCTTGTTTTTCCCTTTGGTCGAATGATAAACCATAATTTATACATATTTTCATCCCATGATTAGCCTATTTATGAATGGTTTCTCCTTAGATTTGGTGAATTCGATGCTCCTAATCCTTTAATTTCATGTTTTATACTTAGGAGAGCATAAAAGAGTAAAAAAAGCGAAAAACAGGCCAAAAACAGAGAAAATGGACCCACGTGGGAAATCAACACGGCCTGGACTTTCTCACACGGGCATCTCACACGGTCGCGTCCCTTTGGCAGGATTGAAGCATGACTTACACGGGTATACTACAAGCCCATGCTTGTTCAACAGCCTTGACCACAGGCTGGAGTAATCGCACATGGACGTGTCACACGGGCGTGTCCCTGCTGGGCCCAAGTATAACCCTATTCGGAAAAGGTCAATTTTGGGGGATCTTAGGCATTCTAAAGCCTATTTAAACACTTGAGGAGGCACTTAGAAGGGACGCGCAGAGTAGGAAGCAAGGAATTACTCAAGGAAAGCCGATTGATCCATCTCGGAAGCCGGATTTATCATCAAGACTAAAGATCTCTCTTCAAGTTCCTTCAGGAGTTTTGGGTTTTCTTATGTTTTGTTATCTTTATGCTTTTGAGATGTTGTCTTTTATAATTATGAACTAAACCCCCTAAATACCTAAGGGGAATGAAACCTAAGATGGATCTCGTTATTATTTTCTGAATTGTATGATAAATATTTGACTTGTTCTTAATTATGTGTTCTTAATTCTTGTTTTGATACTCCAGGATATTGATTCAAGTTAAATTCTTATTCAGAGGAGGAATAGACCCTGCCTAAGAGTAAATTTGTCATAATTAAGCGGAGTTGATTGCACGCCTATAGATAGGGTGATAAGATTTTGCTGGATTAGGGTGAAACCTAGTAAGAGTATTCATAGATCGAGTCAATACAATTCTAGGGTGTTAATTAGAAAGAGATTTCAATTATTCAACCTAGGGTTAGACGTTATTAGTTTCAAGAGAGATAATAATATAACTTAGGGATTTCTATAGATCAAGTCAAATGAATAAATCGTCTGATTCAAAGTCAAATAACAAGTGAAGTCTAGGTGGATTTTTCCTTAGCTATTGTCTTAATCAATCGAATTTTCCCAAATTTTCTTTCTGTGCATTCTTAGTTAGTAATTAGTTTAGATAACCAAATCTCTTAATTTTTAGGTTAGATAATAAAAAGGAAGTAAATACTAGTACTCGTAGTTCCTTTGGGTTCAACAATCCGGTCTTGTTGAACTATACTACTGTTCGATAGGTGTGTTTGCCTTAATCGTGATAATAAGTTTGTCTCAAGAATGATTCATTCATAAATCTTTAAAACCTGTCACGAATATCACGTATCACCGAACATTCTTCTCTAACTTGTTCGGGGTTTTAGTCTTGGTTTCGTTTGGACCTTTTTCTTTTCTCCTTTTCTCTGTCAACATCCCTAGCACGATAGCATCTTTTTTCCCTCCTCTCATTTGATTTCTTGGGCCGCTTACTGCTCAGCTCTCCCTCCAGTCATATCGACTCTTGCGGTTTATCTTGGAGCAATCAGTTGGTGCTTGGTTCTTCACTAATCCCTCTCCTTATTTCTTTATGAAACATTATTGTTCTAACTCCTTCTTTTACTATCATTTATGGCTAGAAACGTGGGTGCTAGTCTTACCTCTTTTGTGCAGGTTTTCGTCTGGAATAGAAGACTTATTGTGTTTCTTCTCTAGAATCAATTTCAAAGTTTTGGTAAGTGCTATATATTGGATCAACTACTTATGTGAATGTTCTTGTTAATGTTAATGGATTTCGGTTTGGGTGCAGATGGTTTGTACGAACTTTTAATCGATTTTCGGTATCGACTGAGGTGTGGGGAGTCTTAATCGTTGGATAAGGGAAGCGATAAATTATAGTTTAAGTTAAGTTTATTTAGGGGATTGTTAACCCCATGGAGTAAAAGACTGACAGTGTATCATGTTGATATAGGTTGGGGAAAGCACTCGAGTTGTTCGCATTTTTATCGTAATCAGGTGTGTAATCACACTACTTCAACTGTGAAACGGCAGAAGCCGAAAAACTAGTACCACCGATGCCACACGGGCGTACGCTCGCTCGTGTGGTCAGCTAAATGCATAAGTGTGAGCATGTAATTATGGAGACCACTACAAGCGATTTCATGGGTTTAGCTCGTTTTGGGCCAAAATAGGTTATGTGGGCCCTACGGGCTCGTGCACCCCACAGGGGTAAACCACACGGATGTGTGGAGTTTTGTGGCCCATGTTGTGTAGATCACATGGCCAAGGCCATTTTTGGGCTTAATGGGCCTTGAAATGGAAAGATATTGAGTTTCAGATCGAGGATAAAGTGTTTTTGAAAGTATCTCCGTGGAAGAAAATACTTTGATTCGATTGTAAAGGCAAATTGAGTCCGAGATTCATTGGGTCGTATGAGATCATTGAAATAATAGGTCCAATGGCATATCACTTAGCTTTACCGAGCGAGTTAGAGAATATTCACAATGTTTTTCATGTATCGATGCTTCAATGATACCGATCATACCCTTCACATGTTATTTCTCCTTCAGAGGTTGAAATTCAGTCAGATTTGTCGTACACTGAAGAACCGATTCAAATTTTAGCTCGTGAGATCAAAAAGCTGAGAAGTAAGAAAATCCCATTAGTGAAAGTTTTATGGCATCGACATGGGGTTGAAGAAGCTACGTGGGAACTCGAAGATGCTACAAGAGAACAATACCTGAACATATTCACTGGTAAAATTTTTAGGGACGAAAATCCCTAAGAGGAAGAGTTGTAATAGCCCGATTTTAGTTAAACCAGAACAGTGGTTTTGGAAGCACAAATCTGAGGTCAGAAAATTATTTTAATATTATTTTTGGTGTTATTATCATGTGATTATATATGTGTGAAAGTTTCGTGAAATAATTTTATCGTTTGGATGTTTAATTTGAGAAAAGGACTAAATTACGTAAAATACAAAAGTTGCACGCTATATGTTAAATGTGTTTAATTGCTATGGTTGATTAAATGTGAGGTCCTTATATTGATATTAGACCATTGATAGTGGGAATGGTCACAAATGGGCATATATTATGATGATTTTAAACGATTTAGTAAAGGTTTAATTGGTAAAATGGCTAATTAAATGATAAATAATTAAAAACAAAAAGATATCATCTTTAACGTTCTTCTTCAACCAAAATTGAGAAAGAAAAAGAAGCCATTTTAGGCGTTTGATATTCGACTAGCATATTCTTTGATTAAGGTAAGTTCTTTGCTCGGGTTTTGATGATTTTCATATTTTTAAGATCGTTGCTTCGAGTATTAACTAGCTCGTGCCTTAATTTTTGAATTTTTGATGATTTTATGAAGTGCCATTGTTGAATATATGTGCTTTGTGATGGTTGATGATGAAAAATGGAAGATAAATGATAGATTAATATGTTTTGTTAAGTGATTTTTAGAGAAAATACAAATTAGGGATTAATTTGTGAAACGATGAAAATGTGGGGCTAAAAGTGTGAATAAATGAAATATATGGGCTACTAAGGGCATAAAGGTAATTCGGCCAAGCATGGGTCTCATTGAAATTTATAAATTTTGTGTATTTTTGAAATAGGGACTAAATTGAATAAATGTGGAACTTTAGGGGGTAAAGTGTAAAAATGCACAAATATGTGTTTGTGGATTAAATTGAATGAATCAATGAATAAATGAGTTAATTTGAATGTATATAGATCAAGAATGAAAGAAATTGGATTTAGATCGAGGGAAATCGAAAGTTATCGTGTAGTCGGCTCGATACGTCAATCCCTACTGTGAGGTAAGTTAATATGCAAAAAATTGTCTTTAAATTGAATTATACATGTTTAATTGTCATTGGATTATTATGAATGTTGAATGAGCAATTACGAGCAAGAATCGATAGAGTTACGACATCCAAAAGTCCCGAACGAACCTTAGGAATAGTATAGGATACAAATGTCATGACATTAGGTTATTGAGATGTGATTACATGTAAGACCATGTCTGGGACATTGGCATTGTATTGTGATGACTAGTAAGACCATGTCTGGGACATTGGCATCGTTATATGATTTCGTGTAAGACCCTACCTGGGACAGTGGCATCGATATGTGATAACATGTAAGACCATATCTGGGATATGACATTGTACAAGCTTTCTGTGATTTTTGAGTATCCTTAACGATTCCGAATGGTTCAACGGGCAAACTCAAGTCGAGAAAGAATGTGTGAATGAGTAAATGGCTCAGGTACGTACAAGATTCATACAAATAATGAAAGGGAAGTATTTGATGAATTCAATTATGATATTGAATATGTGTACAATGAGAAAGGTTTGTGATCTTATAAATGTTTACTCATAGTTTCCTATTGATGGAAATGATATTGATTCATGTGATAATTTATTTGTATATGGCTTACTAAGCTTTTAAAGCTTACTTTGTGTGTCCTTTCCCTTTTTTTTAGATAATCGAAGCTAGCTCGGATTCGGGGATCATCAGGAACATCGTCACACTATCGATCAACTTGTTGGTACTTTTTAAGCTTTGTATATATGGCATATGGCATGTATAGGCTAGTGTCATTTTGGTATGTTTTGAACTTTGAAGTTAGCCATGGGAGTTGGCTTGTAAATGGTGTTGTTGATGAAGTTGAATTTGACTTATGTTATGAGTTAATATGTGATATGTGGTGTATTTATGATGCCTTAAGTTTTGGTAGACATGATATGGTTATTTTGATGGGTTGATGAATAAGTATTTAGTAAATTGTTAATGATGTGTTATGGTTTGAGAAATGGTAAGCTTTGGTATAATTTAAGATGATGTTTGGATGCCATTTTGGTTTAGTAAATGCTTGATGATTTGGGTTATGTCTAAATGTGGATATTAGTTAAAGTATCAATTTGATTTGGCATGTTTTTGGTTTTGGAATTGAGTAGTTAAAAGGATGATATATAAATGGCATGAAATGTGTATGAAATAGCATGTTTTGGTTGCCTATTAATGTATTGAAATGGTACCATTTTGGTTGCTAGGTGTGCATGAGGAAAGGGTGGAAAATTGGCTTTGCAAATAGCCTATTTTTGTCTACACGGACAGAGACATGGGCGTGTGTCTCAGCCATGTGCGACACATGGTCATGCTACACTGCCTGTTCACACGGGTGTGTGAACCCAATATTCATGAAAATTTTATAAGTTTCCCAAAGTTTGCGAATGTTATTAGTTTAGTCTCGAACCACTTCTATTCATGTTTTAAGGTATCGTAGAGCCTTATAAGGGACATTGAGATTATATTTGATTGATGTGTTTGAGAAATGTATATTATATGTTGTGCTTTGATTGATAATGCCTTGTAACCCTATTCTAGCGATGGATATGGGTTAGGGGTGTTACATAATCCTGATATAATACCTCTTGAGCATTCATTATGATTAGGGTTTAGCCTGGACTGCTAATCCTAATCGAGCTCCCCTGAGCATATGTTATAAAAAGGATTTAGCCTAGACTGGTAATCCTGTTGTATATATGTGTTGCTCGAGAGTGTAATTTTTGAAAATTATGCCTTAAAGGTACTATTGGTCATGAATTGACAGATCTAATTTGTACACCGTGGGTGTACTAACAGTGTATCCATCGATATTTTGAATAAATTCAACGGGTAAAAATCTGACAAGGGAAAAGAAGAATTTAAAACAAATTGACATGGAATGATACATATGATATGGAAATATGACATGAAATACAAGAATATGATATTTGTATATGGAAGTTACTTGATGAGAATGTTCATCCTTGATCATAGACCCGAATACCTCGAATGTACTACTACTTGGGTGACCTTAATACTCGAATAAAATGAGTAAAGTTTTCTTATAGAATGATTTGAACTCAAAATGAATTATTACGAAATCATACTCGAAATAATGAGATGAATTATGCATGATGAATGAATACATGATGTGGCAAGCATATGTGCTTAGAAACTTGGTTGTTGTTGAGCCCTTACATGTTTTAATATTAATGTGGAATATATGACTAAAAAAGGCAATGAGAATGTGTGTAGGGCTTGAGGGCAAATTGATTGATTATGCCTTACATAGTTACCTCATAATAGAATGAATGGTAAGTTAAGTACCATGTTATACGAACTTACTAAGCATTTTTATGCTTACTCCATTTTATTTCCTCTGTTTTAGAGTAAATCGAAAACTCGTTGGATTGGAAGCTTGGTGGAGATCACTCACACTATCCATCGGCCCAAGTCGGAATAGTATGGTAATTCAATTGCGGTTGTAATGACATGTATATGATATGTTGACCATATTGGCATATAAACGTACATGATGCTTGTAATCTAGCCATTGGAATGGCTAGTAATGATTGTTTTGATATACTTGTAATGTCGTGTTATGTTAACCACATATATGTTAAGTAGTTGATCAAATTATATCTAACATGAGAACATAACCAAGGTAAGATTGTAAACATGAATTCATAAAAAGTTATGCCATGTTGATGAATGGAGTATGCTTGATTAGAATGCCTGAAATGGTTAGTAATTGTATGTGATGATATATCATGTCAAATGATAGAATTAACTTGAATAAAATGCTTAGATTTGTTGGGTTATAAATGCAAGATGTGGTGTAGGATTATGGAAAATTTTGGGGTGAGAAATGAAGCCAGGAATGGCTTTATTTTGTCCACATGGGCAGACATACGAGCGTGTGTCTAGACCGTGTGTGACACACGGCCTGGTAACACGGGCATGTGGTTAGATTGTGTGTCCCCTGCACCTTAATTTTGAAAAACAAAATGCTTAGAATTAGGCACACGGGCAGAGACACGGGCGCATGTATCAGCCATGTGTGCTACACGGCCTAGAACATGGGCGTGTGTCCTGACCATGTGAAACCTGCACCTAATTCGAATTGAATTAATTAACCACATGGTCTAGCACACGGGCGTGCGGCGTGGCCGTGTGTGCAAGTCAAAGAGTTACACGGTGTAACACCCCAAACCCGGCCTAGATGTTATGATCGGATCTGACGTGCCACATCAAAGCGTTAAAACATTTTTCCATTCTTAATCCAGAAAATCGTACTTGATGTTCAAAAGATTAATTCATTAAGGGTTAAAGTGAATGGAAGCTGTGCACCAGGTAGGAAACCGGAAAAGAAGAGGTGAGTCCATCGGACTGCTTAAGTACCAAGCTCTTTCGGATCCAATCCTAGACATGCACACCGCCATTGCCACACTCTAACATCGTGTATTCCTTTAGGTTACCATTGTAATTATGTTCATTTTAAAATCAAACATATTTAATTTTGGGAAACGTTGTCATAGTAGAAGCCTTGTTCGAGATCGTGTTACTTTGAAATCAATTTATGTTTTTGAAAACGAACCCTAGATCTAGCCCATTTTGATAGTTAATATAAATTAAGTTCATCATAATAAAATATAAACCAAACCCATAAAAAAATAATAGAGCGGCCTTATTACATAATAAAACCCAAATCATCAAAGTAAATGAAAAATGAAGTCCAATTCACAAAAAGAAAACCATAGTGCAGAACGAATGACAACTCAGAATCACTCGCAGCTCCAAGCCCACTGTGGTTAGGGATTACCTGCATGGATGAAAATAGGGGATGAGTTTGGGGAAACTCAGTGTGTAAAATTAACCCAACCATAGCCCATATCAGCTCAACCCACAGAAACAGAATAAATCGGCCTTAGCCCAGAACAGAATATAGAATTAAGCCCATAGGCCCATAACAGATCAGATCAGATATTTCATGTATATGCAAAACCCAACCCATAACCAACCACATGCACCCCTTTACCAACCTTTCACCATGTGGGGAGACTACTCGACCCACCCAACCGCTACACGCCTCAGAAATATGCAACATGGCTGCCAGAACAAATAATGTGACAGAGTCACCAGATACAGATAATCGTGGCAGAGACACCAGAACAGAAATATGTGGTAGAGCCACCAGATCAGATAATTGTGGCATAGCCACCAGGACGCTTCCTCCAAAATATAACCCATGTCCCCATGCAACAAAGATTCATTCATGGCATACAACATACAAATTTAAATCAACATGCTTTTCAGACAAAATTAACCCTAGGGGCATATCGGTCATTTACACCTAGGGGTATCATGGTAATTTTCCATACATAAGGGTATTATAGTAATTTAGTTACTTTTAGGGTTTTCATGCATATCCTAACCATTTACGTACCATCAGAACACTTACCGCGCATACTTACCGAATTGGGCCCGTTGGCCCATGAACCCGATTTTTGGCCCATTAAGCCCAAATTATCAAAATGCACGAAATCGCGCGTACTGCAGTTTGTTACTTTAGATAACCAAATATACAAACCCAACTATCTTGCGAGCATTCGCACACTCACAAATTCCCAAAATACCGACTTTTCAGCATTTCGGCTTTTCGACTTTTGCCAATCTAGTCTATGAGAGGGTGTCAGTTACACACCTATTTTATGACGATTCGCTGACGAGACCCACACACGAAATGCCTACAATTATACTACTACCACGTTAATCTAACTACCGAAACAAACTACATATTATCTCCTTACCAAATTTGGCCAATAACACCTTAGGCCTTAGTGTTCCTACCTTTGCCAAAAGTAGCGTCTCGATCCAGATCCGTTCGCTCCATTTGTCCAAGGCCTTGATCAACAGCCTCTTAATCACATTATTACCAAAATAATACTGTTATCACAACCCCTTAGGGCTACAAGTCCAAATCGAAAACCTCCCTAACTTTTAGGGATTCCGGCTTTTCTTAAAATACGAAAAATAGACTAAGTTGGAAAGACTTACCATCGATTCTTTCAGTCAACGTCCCCCCTTAGTTCCTACTTGATTCTGATGCAGCTCTAAGCCCTCAAAGATTAACAAAAGTCGAGCCTTTAGTGATCTCAGTATTCGACTATGTCCCTAGGATAGTGTGGGATTTTCAGCTTTTTTTTTGTAATAGTGTAGAGAAAGATAAAATATGAGGGTTTTACTGTGGTATTGTCGATAGAAACTTGGGGTTTAGAGAATAAGAGAATCAGCCAAAGATGATGAGAAAAATTAAGAGAATTGGCTAGGGAAATCGGTATAAGAGGAATCAAGTTTTCAGGATTTTGAGATTTGAGGCAATCGGCTATAGTTTTAAAAATAATGGAAGGAAGGTGGTATAGAGTAAGGTGGTTGAAGGATTCAGCTATGGGGAATAGAAGAAGAAAATAATAACAAATGGAGAGAAAAAGAAAAATAAAATGAGACGAAGAGTGATCAGAAAATGGCTCACTTACCCCCTTGTGCCGAATTTATACAAGCACTACCCTAGCCAAATTTCCCATGCTAAAGTGCCTTGGCCGGCCACCTCTTGTTCCTTGATCAGCTCCTAGATTTCCTCCCTTATCTTTATCCTTACTCAATCCCCTTATCATCTTAAACTCCCCCTAACAGAGTTCCCCCTTGAATTCCATCACATCCCCTTTTTGTGCACAAAAAAATAAACACCTTATTTGCTTGTCTTGAGGCTCGAACCTGGGCTCTTCCTACCCTTCTACATGCCACTTTTATAGCCTTCCCAGTGGTGCCACGTGCCACTTTTCCACTTGCTTCCTTATGTATTATTTTACCCAAATAATATTTAAGACCCCTGCTAACCAGAACCCCCTTTTCCTCTTATGGATTAAAATCACACAAAGTTACTGGGTTTTAGCTTAAGCTTGAGCCTTCTAGAGGCCCCCTATCATAAATAAACCTTCATCAAGTAGACATAACACAAAATTTTAAATTTTACCAAACAATCACAGAATTCCCAAAAATTGGGGCGTTACACACGGGGTCAAACATAACCTCTAGCACGAGTGTGTCCCAGGGTCACACGGGCATGTCCCTTGGACCACACGGGCGTGTGAGCCCTGTAAGTTAGAAAAATTTTGAAAAGTTGCAAAAAATTCTTAGATGTTTCGATTAAGTCCCGACTCGATTCTAATGCTCGTATTGGGCCTCGAGGGCCCAATCAAGGGATGTTATGAATGATATCAGTAAATAAATAGTAACTTGCTTGAATAAATTGAAAAATGTTCTGAATGTTTAGGCAACACTCTGAAACCCTGTTCTGGTGATGGATACGGGTTAGGGGTGTTACACAAATTGCAAGTTAAGTCAATTTTGGTTGGCAAATTCGGGTTAAACAGCTGGGAGATGACTCTTTGGTTCCTCGATTTCGCCAGCTGAGGAAGGTAGTGCTTCTGATTTGGGGCTAAACTGTGATGGGTTTCTGTGTTTCTTAGAATGGGTTTGTGTGCCTAACGATTTTGAGTTGAGGGAATCTATTCTGCGGGAGGTGCATAGTGGCCTTGTTGTTATACATCCTAGTGGAAATAAGATGTATTGGGATCTCTATGAGTTATACTAGTGGCCTAGTTTGAAACAGGAGGTAATGGATTTCATCTCTCGTTGTTTGACGTGTCAGCAAGTTAAAGTTGAGCACCAACTACCTTCGAGTTTGCTTCAACCCGTTAAGATTCCTCTTCAAAAATGAGAACAAGTGACTATGAACTTCATTAGTAGGTTGCCCTTAACATCCACTGAGAAGGATTCTATTTAGGTCATTGTGGATCGTTTAACCAAGTCTGCTCATTTCCTTCCTGTCAAGACAGACTATTCCTTTCAAAAATTGGCTAAACTATATATTTTTGAGATTGTTAGACTTCATGCGGTTCTAGTCTCAATTATTTCTAATAGGGATCTTCATTTCACTTCTCAATTCTAGAAGAAACTTCATGAGGCTCTGGGTACTTGATTAGACTTCAGTACTGCGTTCCATCCTCAGACAACTGGACAATCTGTGAGGGTGATTCAAATACTAGAAGATATGTTATAGAGTTATGTGATCGACTTTCAAGGTAGTTGGAGAAGTTTCTGCCAATGGCATAATTTGCTTATAATAATAGTTTCTAGTCCAGTATTCAGATTGCACATTACGAGGCTTTTTATGGTTGTAAGTATCATACCCCTTTGCGTTGGACTGAATTGGGTGAGAGATGAGTTTTAGGTCCTGAGTTGGTGTATGAGACTGAAGATAATGTTAGATTAATTCGGGATCGACTTAAGGCAGCTTTTGATAGATAGAAGTCTTATTTGGATTTGAAAAGGAGAGATATCAGGTATTTTGTGGGTGACTAAGTCTTTTCTAAAGTATCTCCGTGTTAGAAAGTTATTAGGTTCAAACATAAGGGCAAGTTGAGCCCTAGGTTCATTGGGCCGTACTGGATTTTGAAATAGGTTGGACCGATAACTTATCAGTTAAAGCTACCTCTGGAGTTAGATCGTATTCACGACGTGTGTGTTCACGACGTGTTCCATATCTTTATGTTGAGGCGGTATTGGTTGGACCCATCTCACATTGTATTTGTTGAGGAGATAGAGGTAAGACTAGATTTGACCTTCGAGAAGAAGCCGATTCAGATTCTGGATCGAGACGTTAAGGTCTTGAGTAGGAAGACCATTCTTTTGGTTAAGGTTCTATGGTGGAATCATCACACTGAGGAAGCCACTTGGGAATCTGATAACTCGATTCAACATCAATATCTGCAACTGTTTGGATAAGATAAATTTCGAGGTTGAAATTTCTTTTAGGGGGAGAGTGTAACAGGCCGATTTTAGCTAAATTGGAACAATGATTTTGGAACCACAAATCTAAGGTCATAAAATTTTTTTAATATTATTTTTGATGTTTACAGCATGTGAATATATATGTGTCAAAAATTCGTGAGCTAATTTTATCATTTAATGGCTCAATTTGAGAAAAAGGACTAAATCGCGTAAAATGCAAAAGTTGCATTCTACTTGTTTAAAGTTCTTAATTTACATGGCTTATTAAATGAAAGGTCCTTATGTTGTAATTAGACCTTTGATAGTGGAATTTGACATGAATGGCCTTATATTTGATGATTAAATAGTTTAATGACCAAGGATAAAATGGAAAACTTTGTATTAATGTATATTTAATAAAACAAAACATAAAAATTTAATGTTCATCTTTCTCATCAAAAACCAAAAAGAAGAAAAACCATTCAAAGCACTTTACGGTTCGGCCCTTTGTATTCTTGATTGAGGTATGTTTTGAGCTCGATTTTTAATGATTTTTACGTTTTTGTGATCATCCCTTTGTGTATTAGCTAGCCCGTACCCTAATTTCTAAACTTTTTGATAAAATTGTGAGTTTCCATTGATGAATGCTTGAGATTTTGAATGACTTTTTATGAATTATGAAAGCTTGGTGTTTGATATACATGTTTTATAAAGTGATTTTGAGTAAAAATGTAAATTAGGGATTAAATTGAGAAAAGTGTAAATTGAAGGGTTAAATATGTGAAATATTAATAAAAATGGGCTGATATATACACTGGGAGAATTTGGCTAGCATGTGTTTGAATGAAATTGTGTAATTTTGTGTATTCGTGAAATAATGACTAAATTGAAAGAAATGTGAAAGCTTAGGGATAAAGTGTAAAAATGCCCAAATATGTGTTTTTGGAGTAAATTGAATGTGTTGATGAATAAAAGAGTTAATTTTGAATGTATATAGATCATGAACGAAAGAAAACGGATTTAGATTGGGGAAAATCGAAAGTAAACGAATAGTTGATTCCGTTCGTTTATTCCAACTACAAGAGAAGTTCATATGCAAATAAATATCTTTGAATTGAATTATAAATGTTTTATTATCATTGAATTGCAATGAAATCGAATGAGCAAGTATGAGCATAGATCGATAAAGTTACGACATTTGAAAGTCTCGTACGAACCCTAGGAATAGTATAGGATACGAATGTCATGACATTAGGTTATTGAGATGTGATTACATGTAAGACCATGTCTGAGACATTGGCATTGTATTAAGATAACGTGTAAGACCATGTCTGGGACATTGGCATCATTAATCGATATCATGTAAGACCCTGTCTGGGACAATGGCATCGATATGTGATAATATGTAAGACCATATCTAGGATATGGAATTGTACTAGCTTATGTGATTTCTGAGTATCCTTATGGATTCCAAACGGTTCAACAAGCAAAGTTAAGTTGAGAAAGATTATGTGAAAAAGTGACTTAGGTGCGTATGAGATTCATACAAGTATTGTAAAGAGAAGTAATTGATGAACATACATGTGAATATGGATAAGTATTCGTTGAGAAAGGTTTGTGAACTTGTATGTGGTTATTTATGTTAAGCATATTGGAATTGATATGTAAGTGCTCATGTGATAACTTTTTTTGTATATGGCTTACTTAGCTTTTAAAGCTTACTTTGTGTGTTCTTTCCATGTTTTATAGATTATCAAAGCTAGCTCGGACTCGAGGATCATCGGGAATAAGTCATCGCACTGTCGATTGTCTCGTTGGTACTTTCAAAGCTTTGTATATATGGTATATGGCATGTATAGGCTAGTGTCATTTTGGTATGTTTTGAGTTATAATATTAGCCATGAGATTTGGCTTGTAAATGCTAATGTGTTTGGTCATTTGAGTTGGCTTGATTTATATATTGTCAAGTGATGTTTATAAGTTACTATGTGTTTTGGCATGTTTTTCATGGTTATTAGTTTTGCTAAGTGATTTTTTATTTGGTTGATTAGTTGATGATGTATTAATGCTTGGAAGATTTGCATATTTTGGTTTGATTTTGATATGGAGATATGGTGCAATTTGTGTCATGAAATAGTTAATAATTTGATGAGTAAATGTATTTAGTAGTCATATGAGATTGATGATTTTAGCATATTGATTTAGTATGTTTTGAATAATGACTTAAGTAGTAAAATGGTTGATTATGAAATGGCATGAAATTTTTGTGAATTGGCATGTTTTGGCTGCCAATATTTGTGATGAAATGAACCATTTTGATGGTTAGGTAAGCATGAGAAAAGGGAGGCAAATTGGCCTTGCAAATGGCCTATATTTGTCCACATGGGTAGAGACACGGGCATGTGTCTCAGCTGTGTGTGACACATGGCCATATTACACGGTCGTTTGTCTTTTGGGGTACCCTTCGAATTAAAGTTAGTATACCCTACAGGTTTGGCAAAGCCTAGACACACGGGCGTGTCTATTGCCCGTGTGTGGCACACGGGCTGGCATACAAGCTTGTGGTTGGCCTTATGATCCAAGTCAGTAACCTCCCTAATTTTCCCATGGCCATGGCACACAGACGTGTTCTCAGCAGTGTGGTGCAAGTCAGTATGTATGCCCTGTTTTCACACGACCTGTGACACGGGCGTGTCTGGTAGCCGTGTGAGGCACACAGCTTGCTTACACGGGTGTATAACCTTGAAATTAAAGAAAATTATATAAGTTTTTCAAAGTTTGTGAATG
The DNA here is from genome assembly GCF_007990345.1 of Gossypium hirsutum. Lineage (NCBI taxonomy): Eukaryota > Viridiplantae > Streptophyta > Magnoliopsida > Malvales > Malvaceae > Gossypium > Gossypium hirsutum. Next base: position 29,495,955 of record NC_053434.1, read on the forward strand.
TTATCGGTTTAGTCCCGAACCTCTTCTAAGTATGTTTTAGGGTCTCGTAAGACTTTAGAAGGGACAATATGATTAAGATGAATGTATTTGATATTGAAATCATGAATAATATGTATTGATTGGTAATACCTCTTAACCCTATTTAAGTGAAGGATACGGGTTAGGGGTGTTACATTTAATTGGTATCAGAGCTACAATTTAGTTGATTCTAGGACTAACTAGCATGTGAGAGTGTAGCTATACATGCCGTATATATAAACTGTGATAGTGTGATGATTTTTGACAGTTAAAATGTGTTTTTATATAGTAAATGGATCCCGAACGAGCCATAGCTGGTGATGTTGAAAGAAATGTGCCCACTCCTGCTCAAGGGGCAGTACCAGCTGATTCTAGGCATATTTTTAATAGCCAGAGGGGAGAGGCTAAGCAAGCCTTCTTCAAAATAATGAGTGAGTGTTTCACGGAGTTCGTTTAAACGACTCCAGCTGCTGAAAAACCTCCACCCCCACCTATTCCTCAACAAGTTCCAATTGTGCCTCAAGTGTTAGATCCTATTCGATTAAATAAGCCACCAGTGGGTAAGATACGTAAACATGGGGCTGAAGAGTTTCGGGCTACAGTTGATGATGACGCTGAGAGGGCTGAGTTCTAGCTCAAGAATATAATCAGAGTGTTTGATGAATTATTCTGTATTCCTGATGAATGTATCAAATGTGTAGTATCTCTGTTAAGAGACAATGCGTATCATTGGTGGAAAATATTAATATCAATAGTTTCAAGGGAATGTGTGACTTGGAATTCTTTCAATCTGAGTTCTGAAAGAAATATATAAGTCAGCGGTTCTTTTTCCAGAAGCATAAAGAGTTTCTGGAGTTGAAACAAGGTTGAATGACTATCACAAAATATAAAAGAGAATTTGTACGTTTGAGAATATATGCTCGGGAATATGTTTCTACCGAAGAGATCATGTGTAAATGATTCATTGATGGATTGGATGAAAACATAAAGCTGTTAGTTGGGATTCTAAAAATCAAAGAATTTGTTGTTTTAGTTGATAGTGCTTGTAAAGCCGAGGATCTCAGTAAAGAAAAGAGAAAAGCTGATTTTAAAGCAAGAGATTTGAGAAGGAGATCAGCTAGTAAATCTTATCAGTCTGCATCGAAGAAATTTTGGGACTCGTATAATCATTCCAATGCATCTGTGGGGCATTCAAACAAAGATCGAGTGAAACAACAATCGAGTTTCAAAGCTCTAGCTACTTCGATTGCTAGTGTTGGCAGTGTGAGACCTAACTGATTTGAATGTAAAATTTTTGGTAAAAGGCATCTTGGTGATTTTATATTGAATGATCGGGTCTGTTTTAAATGTGGATCATTGGATCATTTCATCTGTGATTGTTCGGAGTTGGCTGAACAAGATACAGTACAGAATGTGAGGCCAAGTAACACTTTAGCTAGAGGTAGACCACCCAGAAACACGGGAAATGTGAGTGGTAATCAGAAAGCGACTAAAGACTCTACTGTGAGGTCAGAGGTGAGAGCACCTACATGAGCCTACGCTATTTGCGCTCGCGAAGAAGCGTTATCTCCAGATGTCATTACCGGTACTTTTACTCTCTATGATACTAAAATTATTGCATTGATAGATACATGATCAACTCATTCGTATATATGTGTGAATTTAGTATCCAGTAAGACTTTGCCTGTAGAGTCTACTGAATTTGTAATTAAATTATCAAACCCCTTAGGCAAGTGTGTGTTGGTTGATAAAGTGTGCAAGAACTGTCCGTTGATGATTCAAAATAATTGCTTTCCGGCCGATTTAATGTTGTTACCATTTGACGAGTTTCATATAATCCTAGGTTTGGATTGGTTAATGTTGCATGATACTGCTGTGAATTGCAAACGAAAGATGATTGATCTGAGATGTCAAAATAATGAGATTATCCGGATTGAGTCAGATAAACTGAATAGTTTGCCAGCAGTGATTTCATTGATGTTAGCTCAGAAATATGTGAGAAATGGTTGTGAAGCTTACTTGGCTTATGTGCTTGATACAAAAGTGACTGAAAAGAAGATCGAATCAGTACCAGTTGTGTGTGAGTATTCAGATCTGTTTCTTAAAGAGTTACCGAGTTTGCCACTGATTCGAGAGGTTGAGTTTGGCGTTGAGTTAATGCTGGGTACAATAACGATATCAATAGCTCTGTACAGAATAGCTTTGATCATGATTTTTGTGTGACAGGTTTTAAATATTTATAAAGAATCATTCTTGAAACTAACTATTATCACGATGTATGCAAGTGTACCTATCGAACAGTAGTATAGTTTTAGCAAGACTGAATTGTCGAACCCAAAGGAACTAACAGTACTAGTAATGACTATCTTTTTATTATCTAGCCTAAGAATAAGGGGGTTTTGTTTTAACTAACTAATTATCTAAACTAAGAATTCGCAGAAAGTAGAATTGGGGGATTACTTTTGGAAAAAGATTGAATTAAGACAATACCTTAGGAAAAATCCACCTAAACTTTACTTGTTATTCTAGCTCCGAATCGGACGATTTATTCAATTAACTTGTCCCGTAGAGATCCCTAAGTTATGTTATTATCCCTATTCAGGACTAATAAAGTCTAATCCCTAGATTAAATAATTGATACTTTTCTCTAATTAACACCCTAGGGTTGCACTAACTCGATCTATGAATCCCCTTATTTGGTTTCACCTTAATCCAGCAAAATATTATCACCCTATGTCTAGGCGCGCAATCAAATCTGCTTAATTATGACAAATGTACTCTTAGACAGGGTCTATTCCTCCTCTGAATAATAGCTTATCTTGAATCAGTATCCTGGGATATCAAAACAAGAATTAAGAAACATAATTAAGAACAAGTTAAATATTTATCATACAATTCAGAAAATAATAACAAGATTCGTCTTAGGTTTCATTCCCCTTAGTTTTTAGGGGATTTAGTTCATAACTAAAAATAAAAACATCTCAGAAGAATAATTAATACAAAACATAAAGAAAACCCAAAACTCCTGAAGGGAAATTGAGGGGAGATCTTCAGTCTTTATAGTGACTCCGGCTTTTGAGATGAATCAATAGGCTTCCCTTGAGCAGTTCCCTGCCTCCTCTCTGTGTCACTTTTCCTCTTCCTTTAGGGCATATTTATAGGCTTTAGAATGCCTAAAAGCCCTCAAAATTATCCTTTTCCGAATTGGACTCAACTTGGGCTCGGTAGGGACACGCCCGTGTGACATGCCCGTTTGCGATTACTTTAGGCTGTGGTCAAGCCTATTAAATAGGCATGGGCGTGAGGTCTACCCTTGTGAATCATGCTTCGATTCTACAAAATTGACACGACCGTGTGGTATGCCCGTGTAAGGAAGTCCAGGCAGTGTTGATTTCGTACTTTGGCCCATTTTTTCAGTTTTTGGCTCATTTCTCGTTCCTTTCGCTTTCCTATGCTCACCTAAGTATAAAACATGAAATTAAGGCATTAGGAGCATCGAATTCACCAATTCTAAGGAAAAATCTTCCATAAAATGCGTTAAGCATGGGGTAAAAATATGTATAAATTACAGTTTATTAAATACCCTCACATTTAAGCATTTTCTTGTCCTCAAGCAAAATTCTCAACTCATAATCAAAATAAGTTCTTCTCAACCTATAATTTCTATCAATAATACCCCAAAATAATCCATAGGTAATCATACATTGAAAATTCAACTGGAAGAACATCAAAGTTCCAAACATTCCAAGTTGAGTATTTAATCATGCAAAACTTTAGGCATCTCCCCTTATCTAATTGGTTACCTCGATTCTAAGTCTCACGGAGTTTAACATCCTCACTAACGATTCACTCAAATCACTCAAAGTGTTTAAGGACAATGTAAGTAGCACTCATCAGTCAATATGAAAAGTTATTACCATAGGCTTGCATGAAAATCACATCTCCACCACTATAAATTGAGATGATCCATCAATCAAAAGGTCTTTAGAGGGTTGTAACGTGGCTTTGGTTAGGGGGTGTGGTCACAAGCTGAAAGAAACGGTTAGAATCGAGATTGAATTGAAAAATCACTTAACTAGAAAAAGATTTAATTATCACTTGCATACAATAGAGCTTCTTCTCAGAACATGGAATTTAAATACTTAAGCTCAAAAAACAAAAGATTACTACTAGTGTGTATACACAAATTTTTTTTAAGAACAAGTTAAATAACATAGATTAACTATTAAGAACAAGACATAGCTGAGTAACTATTTCAATTCAAATCTCGACAAAAATAGGGATCAAATTTAATTTAGGGGATTTCAACAATAATGGGTTAAGGGTTAATATTGTGGGTAATATAAAAAAATGGGTTGTTAGGCTCAAAGGAGTTCACTAGAGGTTAATTTTGGAGGTAGGCTTTTCATGGAATGAGTGGGTTAATCCTAACTGCCTTAATCATTTTGACATATCAAATCAAATGGTGTGGTCTTGACATGCATAATCAAGCAAGTTCTAGAATAACAATTCAATACTGACGCACTCAAAGCAATAATAAAAGTGAGCATGAAAGAATTAATAGATGCTCAAAAGGCTCAAAAATCTCACAAAAATTATGGTTTTTTTATGTTTAAAACTTGTGAATTCCAACTCAAAGTAATACCTAAACTTTGGGGAAACAACCTAAAATTTTAAATTCTTAAAAATCAACTTATCATGTTTGATTCTCTAATATCTTAAAGTTTAAACAATCAATGCATAAATGCCTATGTTTTAATTCAAGATATATCAATAAAAATCATAAATCAATCAAAATTTATCCTAAATATGATATAAGAGCTTTTCAAGAGAACAAGGCAGTCATTCAAGGATTTTTCTGATAATGAAATGAATACCTCCACACTTAAGATGTATATTGTCCTCAATGTACAAAGATAGATATAAGAATATCGAAATAAGATAGGGAGAGGAGTGAAACTTCCTAAGTGATGAGTGAATTTTCTTGAACTGGAGTTTTGGAGAATAATCGGCGTGAGGGTGGAGGAGGATACTTCGGCGGTGGTAGAGGTTCATTAGTCCATAAGTCCTACGCCAAAAGAATATTATATCAGAAGTTGGTTATGATCGTGGTCGAGTAAGACATGGCAGTCGTGGAGAACTTTTCCTAGTGGAGTTTCGAGTTCCTGAATAATAGTGAGCTGTGGAGCTCTTTATAACTGTGATAGAATCAAGAACTCTTTTAGGAAATATATAAGGAAGGGTAAGTACTCAATAGGAATTAGCCAAAATTAAAAATTTTAAAATAATAATTATAAGTCCTAATAAAAATAAGGTGAAAGAAAAGTAAAATGTAGTCTTAAAATAAAATAAAAGTAAAAACATAAAATAATAAATAAATGTTTTTAAACATCTTCATCGCTAAATGGTTCGCGAGGTGGGGGTGGCAATGAGATGTGGAGGTGCTGACAAATCTACTGGAGAGTAGTATCAATGTTGTCAAATCATTGAAAACACTACTGCTCGAATTGAGTGAGGCGCTCAGAGATGTCAGCATATGAAGTCGCCGCATGAACTGGACGAGAGGGTGGTAGTGGCTGAGACGGTGGGTCCTCGTGCTATGGGGGGACATCATCATTAATGTCCTCGGGGGCCTTCTCCTCTGTAGATTGGGCGAGACGATATTGAAGAGGGTAGGTTCCTCGATGCTTGATCGCATGATTCGTAACAAGTAATAAATATTTATAATGAAGATCAAACCTAGACTAACTATTATCACGACGAAAAGGAAAGCGCACCTATCGAACAATAGTATAGTAATGGCAAGATCGGGATATCGTACCCAAGGGAACCAAAAGTACCAGTAATAACTATCTTTTTATTATCTAGCCTAAGAATAAAAGGATTTATTTATCAAACTAATAATCTAAACTAATTAATTAATTTAATTAAAGCGAAGAGAAAATTTGGAAAAAGACTTGAAGAGAAGCAATTGATAAAGACGACACCCAAGGAGAAATCCACCTAGATTTCACTTGTTATCTGACTCTGAACCGGACGATTTATTCACTTGACTTGATTCGTGAGACTCCCTAACCTATGTTATTATCCCTTTCGAGACTAATAACGCCTAACCCTCAGTTGAATTAATCGAAATTTCTTTCTTAATTAAAACCCCTAGGGAAGCAGTAAATCACTCTATGGACTCCCACAATAGGTTTCACCCTAATCCGACAAAATCTTATAACCCTATTTCTAGGCGTTCAATCAACTCCGCTTAATTATGCCAAATCTACTCTTAGGCAAGGTCTATTCCTCCTATGCATAAGCACATCAAATCATGAATTAATAACCGAAATATTAACTCAAGCATTAAGAACACATAACTAAGAACAAATCAAGTATTTATCATACAGTTCAGATAATAATAACAAGATCCATCATAGGTTTTATCCCCTTTAGGTATCTAAGGGGTTTAGTTCATAATAAAATAAGAGTACATCTCAAAAGTATAAACATGAAGAAAACTCTAAAACCCCTGAAGGAATTCCGAGAGAGATCTTCAGTCTTGGAGTAGCTCCGGCTTTTGGGATGGATCGTTTGGCTTCCATCAAGTAATTCCTGGCGTGTGGTTCTGTATTCCAGAAAAGTTCTGGAAGAGGCCTCCTCTTTGGTTCATACTTAGGGTGTTTATATAGGCTTTGGATTGGCTTTCTTCCTCCCTAAGTACCCTTTTCCGTGTAAAATACAACTCTTTGAAAAAGGGACACGCCCGTGTGCCACGACCGTATGACGTGATTGCCAGGCCGTGTTCAATCCGTTAAATTACCACAGTCGTGTGGGCTCAATGGCCAGGCCGTGTGAATCGTGTAAACCTTATTCGACACCCCCGAAGGCCACGGGCGTGTGAGATGCCCGTGTGGCAAGGCTTAGGCCATGTGATCTTCTCGATTTGGTCTGTTTTGTCCCTTTTTAGCTTGTTTTTTGCTCATTTTGACTCTTGGTGCTCTCCTGAGTATAAAACATGAAATAACGGGATTAAGAGCACCAAAATCCACAAATCTAGTAGTAAACATCCATAAATATGCTAAGTATTTGGGTTAAAACTATGTATAATTTGGCGTTTATCAAATACCCCCACACTTAAGCATTTGCTTGTCCTCAAGCAAAACTCTCATTTACTGCTAGAATTCATTCTTTTCAATTACATGATTAGTATTGATAATGTTACAAACTATTCCACGAAAAATTATACATTGAGAATTTAACTATAGGGGCATTAAAAGCCTCAAACAATCTAAATCGGATATTTTGATAATAAAAATCATAGGTAATCTCCTTCCTCTAAGTAATCAAATTTAGTCCTAAATATACAAGAGATGACATCCTCACTAAAGATTCACTCAAATCATTCAAAGTGTTTAAGATTCAAGATTAAGACTCGATTGTCTAACATGAAAATTTATTACAATAGGCTTGCATAAAAATCAAATCTCCACCACTTGTAAATGATATGATACACTAATCAAAAGGTCTTTGGATGGTTGTAATGGGGTTTAGGTTACAGGTATGGATACAAGCTGAAGAATAGGGGTTAGAATCAAGATAATTTCAATATGTTACCCCACTATCAAAAACTTAATTACTGAACCACAAACAAATATCTAGAACTATTTTACATGAGTTCATGACAACTTTAGCTTGCTGAGAATTACATTTTTTTAAGAACAAATCAAGTCAATACAATACAGAAATCATACTTCATGATTCAATAACAAAAAATGGGAACATAGTGAGGTAATAATATTAAATTTAATCTCGATAAAAAGGTAAATTAAGTAAGAGGATTTCAACAATAATGGGTTAATGGGTTAATGATAAGTGTTAATCAATAAAAAAAAGTTAGTAGGCTCAAAGGGGGTTCGCTAAGGGTTTAATTATGTGGGAAGGCTTTTTATGGAGTAAATGGGTTAAATCCTAAGTGCCTTTATCATCTTAGTATATCAAATCATACGTGTGACCTCGACATGTATAATTGAAGCAAGTTCTAGAATAACAGTTCAATGTTGACACACTCAAACCACAAAAGAAGTGAGCAAGAAAGAAAGCTATATGCTCAAAAGGCTAAAAAATCTCACCAAAAATTTGGGTTTTTAATGTCATTTCTGTATACTTAGGATTTCAAGATAATACCTCAATTTAGGAGAAATAGTCTAAAAATTTTATTTCTCAAAATATCAACTTATCATGCTCGATTCTTTAAGGTCCTATAGTCAAATAATCAAGCATAATTCCCTTGGTCTAATTCACGACATATCAACAATAATTATAAATCAATCAGAATTCATTCTATCAATATTATGAGAAAATCACTTAAGCACAAGACCAAATTCAGGGATTTGAGAATAATGCAAAAATTTAGGTTTCATGTTCACCCCCCACACTTAAGATGTACATTTCCCTCAATATACAGAGATAGATTACTCAAAATAAAGAAAATCATAAGAGGAAATGAGGTGAAACTCCCTGTTATATGGATGTGGAGCTTGATTCTGAGGATGGAGTGTCCGGGGAAAGTGGTAGCTGCCATTGTTCTTAGCTAGATGAAGAAATTGGGTCATTGAACATGGCACTCGTGAGGTATTGTTTCCTTTTTGTTTCCTCATTTCGTAAAATATTCCTAGCAGCTTTACTTGGAAGTCTGTAGAATCATGAAGAGCTTATTAAGAGTTGGTGTGGAAAAGAGCGTAATGGGATTACTTGTTAGAAATACCAGAAAATGAAAAAAATAAAATTTACTAATATAGATATGTTTTTCAAATTAAAATAATAAAATTGAAATGAAAATAAAAAGAAAAATAAAAATAAAATAAAATAAAATAAATAAATAAAAATAAGAATAAAAAGATAGGAGGATTCAATGATCCTCATCAGTGGGGATTAATTCAAGGGGAGTGGATTTGAAGGTGATTTAGGGGTTGGGGAAGTGAGAATCTAGGAAATGGTGGCCGGAATAGGGATTAGGGGTTGGGGGAGGGTAGATTTCGGCTAGGGTTTTGAAAGGATGAATAAGATGAACAGTGATTTGCTTATATATGGGAGGGTCACACGGCATAGGGCACGCCCGTGTATTTTGAGGGTAAGCTCGTGTTTTTCAAATTTTGCGAGTTAGATCGTGCCCGGCTACTGTCACACGCCCGTGTATTGTTGTACACAGCTGAATGGCACGGGTGTGTCTCATGCCTGTGTCGAAGAAACAGAATCGAGCCTTGTCCCTGGCACGCCCGTGGTTTTCCATCCCCACACCCGTGGTCTTCTATCAAGTTCACCTACGGCCATGTCACACGGCCGTGGGGATTTATCGCACCTTGTGTTTTGGGGAAATCATGTCCTGCTTCCACACGGCCGTATCGTACGGTCGTGTCTCTTCCCCTGTTTGGCCACAGCTTTAGGCACGCCCTCATGCCTGGCCGTGTGTGTTGAAAAACTTTGCAATTCAAAGATTAAGTTAATGATTCAAAGTGCTAGAAATTAAAAAGAAAGAAATCAAAATATGTTAGTGCTCGGGTTGCCTCCCGAGAAGCGCTTATTTATAGTCTAAGCTCGACTTACCTCTTTGTTCAATGATCATAGTGGTTTGAGGAGTTCATACTCCTCGTTCCTGCTGCCAATCTTAAAATAAGGTTTTAATCGGGTGTTGTTTACCTTAAAAGTGCCAAACTTGGGATGACTCACCTCAACCCTACCGAATGGGAAAATACTGAGTACCGTAAGAGGGATTTCCTCATTTGGTATGGTAGTGACAATGTGGGGATCTGCGACATCCAATTAGACTTTATCGCCAACCTGAAGTTGATTAGGAGAGGTATCAGGCTTGTTTTGGCGTAGTTTCAGTTTATCACGTGTTCTCAATTTGTGTGCTCGCCATTCATCTAGCTCCTCTATTTGAAGCCTTCATTCCTCATGGGTGTCTTTGTTCTCTACATGATAATAGTGCACTGTCTTTGTTGTCTTGGTTTGAGGGGGTTCCTGCAAGGATGATTGAGTATTAGTTTTATCATCGACAGGTTTTATAGCGTTATCTTGAGTTTTAGAGGTTTTGAATGAGTCGCGTGCTTGAAGTGTTACTGCGTTGTCACCTACACGAAGTGTTAGCTCTCCTGTGCCTACATTAATAATGGTTCTGGCAGTTGCTAAAAAGGGTCGTCCTAAAATTAAAGGTACCTCGTTATCCTCATCCATATCTAAGACGACAAAGTCTACTGGGTAAATAAACTTATCAATTTTAACGAGAACATCTTCAATAATACCCTTAGGAAATCTAACTGTTTTGTCAGCCAATTGTATGCTCATCCTAGTCTATTTGGGTTTACCGAGACCGATTCATTTAAACATTTTATAGGGCATAACATTTATACTTGCCCCTAGATCAGCTAAAGCATTATTCACAGATAAACTACCAATTAAGCAAGGAATTGTAAAACTCCCTGGATCTTTCAATTTGTTAGGTAGCTTATTCTTTAAAATAGCTGAACAGACTGCATGGAGTTCCACATGCGATGTAGCATCTAATTTCCTTTTATTGCTCAGAAGTTCCTTTAAGAATTTTGTTGAGTTGGGCATCTGCGAAAGAACTTCAATAAAGGGTAAGTTAATATGTAATTTCTTTAAGAGTTTGACAAACTTACCGAATTGTTCTTCTGCTCTGTCTTTCATCATCGCTTTAGGATATGGCACACAAGGTTCATGATTCATACTTACCTGTTTGGGATCATTATTGTTTACCTCTTCTCGTCCTTTGTTCATCATGTTGTTTTGCTGTATTTCTGGCTCAGGTGCAATGAGTCCGTCCTTATTTTGAGTGCTAATTGCATTGAGGTGTTCCCTTGAATTGGGTTCAGTATTACTTGGTAAGCTACCTTGTGGTCGTTCAGAGATTAGTTTGGACAGCTGGCCTATCTGAGTTTCGAGTCCTTGGATCGATGCTTGTTGATTCTTAAGTGATGTCTCGGTATTTTGGAAATGGGTTTTTGTCACCAAGATGAATTTAGAAAGCATCTCTTCAAGGTTTGGTTTCTTCTCTTGTTGATAAGGTGATTGTTGAAAACCCTAAGGATTTTGTGGCTTTTGATTCCCTTGACCACCCCAGAAGAAATTTGGGTGGTTCCTCCAACCTGCATTATAGGTATTACTGTATGGGTTATTTTGAGATTCAAAGTTATTGTTACCCATATAGTTGACTTGTTCTTCTTTAGTTGTAGGATTGAAGGATTGGTATTCTGTATGCACACCTCCTCTGCTTGAGTCACACCTCATTACTGGATGTACCTGCTTAGAACTAAGAAAACTATCAATCTTTTTATTGAGAAATTCTACCTGATTAGAGAGCATGGTGACTAAATCGATGTTATAAACGCCGACTGTTTTCGTTGGCTTTGTCCTCATAACTTGCCACTGATAGTTGTTTAGTGACATCTCCTCTATGAATTCATAGGCATCTTCCGATGTTTTATTGTTGATGGTTCCGCTAGCAGCTGCGTCAATCATTTGTCTGGTCGAGGGATTCACACCATTGTAGAACGTTTGAACTTGCAGCCAAAGCGGTAACCCATGGTGAGGGCACCTTCTCAGTAAGTCCTTGTATCTCTCCCATGCATCATAAAGTGTTTCTAAATCCATCTGCACAAAAGAAGAGATATCATTACCTAATTTAGCCGTTTTAGCTGGTGGAAAATATTTTAATAAAAATTTCTCAGTCATTTGTTCCCAAGTAGTGATAGACCCTCGTGGTAACCAGTTCAACCACTGTTTAGCTTTGTTTCTCAGTGAAAAGGGAAATAACCGAAGACGAATGACATCATCAGAAATGCCATTGATTTTGAATGTATCACAAAATTCAATAAAATTCACCAAGTGCGTGTTGGGATCCTCATCCTACAAACCATTAAACTGAACAAACTGTTGTATCGTCTGAATTGTGTTAGGTTTTAGTTCGAAATTATTCGCAGCAATAATCGGTCTAACTATACTACACTCAGTTCCTGTTAAAGAAGGTTTAGCATAGTCATACATAGTACATGGAGCAGGATTTTGATTAGCTGCAATTGCAGTAGGTAGCTGATCGCCTGGGTTTTCGGCTATCTCTTTGGTTGGGGTTTGAGTATCGTCTTCTTGCTCGTTCTCCATGTATCATAAACTACGCCTTATTTCTCTTTGATTTCTACAAACTGTGCGATCGATTTTTTCGTCAAAAAGTAATGGTCCTAATGGGTTTCTTCTAGTCATAAACTATAAAAACCTGCCAAGAGAGATAAAAAGTAAATTAATAAGTAATAAATAAAATAAAATTGCAAGAAAAATAATTGGCTAAAGTAATAAAAATTTAGTGTTCCTTCATTTCCCCGGCAACGGCGCCAAAAACTTGATCGCGTGATTCGTAACAAGTAATAAATATTTAAAATGAAGATCAAACCTAGACTAACTATTATCACGACGAAAAGGCAAGCGCACCTATCGAACAATAGTATAGTAATGGCAAGATCAGGATATCGTACCCAAGGGAACCAAAAGTACCAGTAATAACTATCTCTTTATTTTCTAGCCTAGGAATAAAAGGATTTGTTTATCAAACTAATTATCTAAACTAATTAACTAATTTAATTAAAGCGAAGACAAAATTTGGAAAAAGACTTGAAGAGAAGCAATTGATAAAGACAACACCCAAGGAGGAATCCACCTAGATTTCACTTGTTATCTGACTCTGAACCGGACGATTTATTCACTTGACTTGATCCGTGAGACTCCCTAACCTATGTTATTATCCCTTTTGAGACTAATAACGTCTAACCCTCAGTTGAATTAATCGAATTTTCTTTCGTAAATTAAAACCCCTAGGGAAGCAGTAAATCACTCTATGGACTCCCATATTAGGTTTCACCGTAATTCGAAAAAATTTCGTAACCCTATTTATAGGCGTTCGATCAACTTCGCTTAATTATGCCAAATCTACTCTTAGGCAGGGTCTATTCCTCCTCTGCATAAGCACATCAAATCATGAATTAATACCCAGAATATTAACTCAAGCATTAAGAACACATAATTAAGAACAAATCAAGTATTTATCATACAGTTCAGATAATAATAACAAGATCCATCATAGGTTTTATCGCCTTTAGGTATCTAAGGGGTTTAGTTCATAATAAAATAAGAGTACATCTCAAAAGTATAAACATGAAGAAAACTCTAAAACCCCTGAAGGAATTCCGAGAGAGATTTTCAATCTTGGAGTAGCTCCGGCTTTTGGGATGGATCGTCTGGCTTCCTTCAAGTAATTTCTGGCGTGTGGTTCTGTATTCCAGAAAAGTTCTGGAAGAGGCCTCCTCTCTGGTCATACTTAGGGTGTTTATATAGGCTTTGGATTGGCTTTCTTCCTCCCTAAGTACCCTTTTTCGTGTAAAATACAACTATTTGAAAAAGGGACATGCCCGTGTGCCACGACCGTGTGACATGATTGCCAGGCCATGTTCAATCCGTTAAATTTCCACGGCCGTGTGGGCTCAATGGTCAGGCCGTGTGAATCGTGTAAACCTTGGTCGACACCCCCGAAGGCCACAGGTGTGTGAGATGCCCGTGTGGCAGGGCTTAGGCCGTGTGATATTCTCGATTTGGTCTGTTTTGTCCCTTTTTAGCTTGTTTTTGGCTCCTTTTGACTCTTGGTGCTCTCCTGAGTACAAAACATGAAGTAACCGGATTAAGAGCACCAAAATCCACAAATCTAGTAGTAAACATCCATAAATATGCTAGGTATTTGGGGTAAAACTATGTATAATTTGGCATTTATCAGTGCTTTTCGATCATCCTCATGCTAAGCATGCTCGAGATGCCTTGTGGAGACATCTGGCCAATGAGGGTCAAGGATGATTCTTGGGCCGCGGTGTTGAGGAGCCCCAAGTGTCGAGCCAATCGTGTTACATAGGGGCCAATAGAGATGACCCCCTTCCTATGCCGTTCCATCTGGTGTTGAATGGCAAGGGTAATGAAATAGGCAAGGTCAATGACGTGCCCGTACGACATATACCATAGAAAGTAGGCGTCGTGAGTATTGACGATGACAGTGCTCTCTCGCCTTCCTATTATCATGTGAGCCAAAATGGCGTGTAGGTACCTCAGAGATGGAGGGAGAGTCGATGCCTTGGAGTGGCTAAGATTGTAGGTGGTCGCGCCTGGTACTAGTGCGTCCCAGCACCGTTAAGGAGAACGATGAATGTGGCGATTGAGAGCATGTAAGTCATTCTCCTCCTTGAATTCCTTCGTATATAAATCCAGTGCAGTACCGAATTCTGGGAAGCTGAGCTAGCGAACTAATCCGCCTGGGCAAAATTGTACCGTGTCGGGATCATCGTAGTTCGTCATCACGGTCTTAAGATGAAATGTGGAGCATAATTTCATCGTGAGCTCGAGATACGACAGCTCAATGATCCCAAAGAAAAGCTCCTAAGGGTCGGTGGTTAGGAGAGCCCGAATCGCATCAGCCAACTGAACTTGTTCTACTACAGCCCAATCAATGCAGCAGCCCGCAATTAAAGGTTGGGCCTGGAGTATTTGGAAATGATTTTCTTGGGGCCTGATGGGGAACCTCAGGAAAGGGTGACGAACTTCTGCGGTAGGACCCGAAGAAGATGACGCTCCCTTCTTTTTCTTTGAAGTAGGGACAACGGCCTTTTTACCACATGAAGACGACATTGTATGCCTACAATTGGATACATTAATTCGTCTTGATGAGTAGATAGGGGAAAATACGACTAAATTCTAAGAGAAAAATCCATAAATATGTTCAGCCACAATTACTAAGTTTAGCAAAAACAATAAGTTCAATGACCTACTTTTGTGGCATTAGCATGGTGATATAAGTAAAAATGGAAAAGAATGGAATGTATCATACTATACGAATGAACATAAATGTCAACACAAGAGGCATGAATATTTCAACTATCCTAACCATGAATATGCACTTCTAACTAATCAAGTGGAGTAGAGAAATCATGTAATGAATAAGAATTTGAACAAGAAAAAGATGATAACTTGTTCTATAAATGACATTTGAGTGATAGAAAGATGAAAATAATATGAAAAATATAGATTACTATGATAAATAGCATTATAAATTAGTGAAATAAAAGAGAAATGAGTAAACAAACGCTAAAGGAGAGAGGTTGGGTGTCGAAAATGCAGTTCGAAGCGGTGCACGGGCGTGGTGGGGAGGGCGTATGGACTTGGGTTAGCGTTTTTTCTGGTGAAAAAGACAATGAATAGTGCAGCCTATTTATAAATAGATTTTGGGGCACACGGCCAGGGAACACGCTCATGTTCCCCAATTTTTGCCCGTATGACTCGCGAATTTTGAATTTGGGTGCGTTTGACTTTTAGTCCACACCCGTGTTCCTTGGGCATGTGGGTGCACACAGTTGTGTTGCACGACCGTGCCTAGCTTTGTTCGCTTCTCCCATGGCCGTGTATGTAGGCCCACACCCGTGTTCGTTTAATAGGTTCAACCACGGGTTTTAGACACGGGCGTGTCGCACGCCCATGTTGTTTTGGTAGGTTCACCCACGGCCATGTCGCACGACTGTGGCAATTTATCATAGCCCGTGTTAGGGAAATCTTTCCCTTATTTTCACACGACCCTAAGCACGCCCGTGTGCTTGGCCGTGTCTGTGTGGAAAAACCTGTATTCAAGATCTCTGTTAGTAAGTTAGGTGTTAAATACTAAAATTTGAAGAAATTAATATTGTTAGTGCTCGGGTTGCCTCCCGAGAAGTGTTTATTTATAGTCTAAGCTCGACTTACCTCTCCATTGAATGGTCATGGTGGTTCGAGGAGTTTAACTCCTCATTCCTGCTATCATTCTCATCAAAATAAGGTTTTAGATGAGTGTTGTTTACCTTAAAAGTGCTGAACTTGGGATGACTTACCTCGACTGTACCGAATGGGAAAATGTAACGCCCCGTACCCGAGACCGTTTCCGGAGTCGAACATGAGGTGTTAACGGACTTAATTCATTAATTAAACAGCTCATACAATTCATTTTAAAATTTCCAGACAAGCTGGCTAACTGCATCACAGTCGCTTTAAAAATCATATCTTGAGTTACAAAACTGGAAATCGAATTCCATAAATTTTTCCTGAAACTAGACTCATATATCTATCTAATAATTTTTTTCTAGAATTTTTGGTCAGGCCAATTAGTACAGTTTATTAGTTAAAGTCTCCCCTATTTCAGGGTTCAACTACTCTGACATCTGTGTATTACAAATCAGATATCTCCCTGTACAGAGCTTCAATGACTATAACGTTTGTCTCTAATAAAACTAGACTCAATAAGTAATCTGTACATATAAAGAATGACTTCTAATTATCTTTGAACAATTTATGGTGAATTTCCAAAGTCAGAACAGGGGATCCAGAAATTGCTCTGGCCCTGTTTCACAAAAATTTAAACATCTCATACAATATAACTCATATACCTTTTTTGTTCAATCCATATCAAAATAGACTCATAATTCTTCAATTCCATATATTATTCATCATCTAATTGTATCTATACTATTTTAGTGATTTTTCAAACTCACGTCACTGCTGCTGTCTGAATCTATTTTATGATAAATTTTACCTATTTCATGGTTTCCATGGATTAGCTAGCAATTTAGCATACATAACACCAAATATGATCATGATTAGCCATTCCAATGGCTAATCATTACCAAACATTTCCATACCACTCAATAACCATATCATAAGACCATATACAAAAAATGATTATAATGCTATACATGCCATACTCAAAATATACAAGCCATTATGCCAAGATGGTATACGGATAGTGTGAGCGTGCCTTCGACCGTTTCCGATTTCCGAGCTAGCTTGTCAACACTACAAGGAATGAAAAGGAGGGAGTAAGCATAAATGCTTAATAAGTTCACATGCAAATAGCAAGTAACATAACTATATAAGCAAACATAAAACATCATTTGCATAATCATCACCGAGACATTCATATCACATTTTCATTTATCATCTTACCATATTGTTGTTATATCGAGTTTTCAACCCGAGGGTTAAGTACATACCTGTCCAAAGTACCCATTTCACAACACTTACCAATACGTCCCTTTCATCTTGAGTATTCCTCCATTTGAGTAGAACTTTACCCGTTGAACACATCGGAATATAATTCGGATACATGGAAAGTTTGCACATAAGTGCCACATATGTAGCCAAGCTACCATGTAACCCGCCCATAAGTGAACTCGGACTCAACTCAACGAGCTCGAGCGTTTGCATCCATAGGTGAACTCGGACTCAACTCAACGAGTTCGGATGCCTAGTTACATTTCACGAACTCGGACTCAACTCAACGAGTTCGGACATTCGCATCCATAAGTGAACTCGGACTCAACTCAACGAGCTCGGATGCTCAACCATCCTAGTGACATGTCACTTGTATCCTAATCTATTCCTAAGGTTCAAACGGGCTTTTTTCCCTCGATCTCACATTGCCATCTTGCATGGAATATCGGAACCGATACTCGGTAGCAATTCATATTTATCAAGTAGTAAACATAATTTGCATATTACTCAACATTAACCAAAAAGCATAATATTTCACCATTAAAAATCAACATATCATATAATTAACATTAATAACTTAAAAATAACATTTATGCTACATTATTTACACATGAACTTACCTCGTATGCGAAAATGGCTACTTTTACCATTTCGTCCACAACTTGGTATTTTCCCCATTTTAGCCCGAATTTCAGTTTTCCTTGCTCTATCATTTAAAATATAGTCTAATTAGGACTCAAATTATTCAAATTGACCCAAAATCATATTTTGGAAAAATTACAATTTTGCCCCTAAACTTTTGCATATTTACACTTTTGCCCCAAAGCTCGTAAATTAAACTTCAGCCTATTTTCTTATGTTTTATGACATGCTGATCATTTTTCCCTTCTATGGCAACATCAAATTCTCACTCTAACATGTACTTATGACTATTAGGTATTTTTACCGATTAAGCCCTTTTGCTCGTTTTCACTTAAAACCGAGTAGCACAAGTTGTCTAACATAATTTAAAACCTCATATTCTATCATAAAACACCAAAATACACAATTTTAACCTATGGGTATTTTTCCAAATATAAACCCTAGGTTAAATTATTGCTAGCATAAGCTAAATCGAGCTACCGGGACTCTAAAAACGTAAAAATCATTAAAAACGAGGCTAGAACGGACTTACAATCGAGCTTGGAAGCTTGAAAAACCCTAGCCATGGTTTCTCCTTGCTATATTCGGCCATGGGGTTGAAGATGAGCAAAATTGGCTTTTAATTTTGTATTTTAATTCATTTTACCCCTAAATGACCAAAATGCCCTTACTACTAAACTTTCCAAAAATTCGATCCATGTCCAATTTTTTTCCATAGACTTAGAAATTGGTAAAATTTCTATTTAATACCTCCTAATTAATATTTCAAAACAATTTCATACTAGAAACTTCTAGAATGCAAGTTTTACAAATTATTCGATTTAGTCCCTAATTTCAATTTAAGCACTTTATGCATAAAATTTCTTCACGAAAGTTTCACACAATCATGGAATCATATCATAGACCTCAAAATAATCATAAAATAATTATTTCTATCTCGGATTTTGTGTTCACGAAACCACTATTCTGACTAGGCCCAAAATCAGGATATTACAACTCTCCCCCCCTTTAGGGATTTTCGTCCCTGAAAATCTTACCAGAAAAATGGTCTTCACTTTTAATCTCATATTCGGTGCTGAAGAACTTTCACTTAGGCTATACCTCCAATACATCTCTTTAATTTCTCATATGATCTAAAAGCTTACAGTCTCAACTCTCAACTGTTCTTAAATTTTCAACCCTTCTCAGTTTCCCATGATATCATGACATAAAACCCAGATCTCAACTTGATTTAATGGAGACCGGAATTCCAAGAAATCCAACAATCAAAGAGACCTGAAATTCCATGAATCTGATGAGTAGGAATTCATTCAATACGTATATGATTTATAGATCTCGCCAAACATTTAACAATAGGATACATCACATTTTCCTCTTTCCGCCATGGAAATATTTCTGACATGGCCTCAAGAATAATCCTTCTCATTTCCATCCCAATATCAACACTGACAAGGATAATTTTGATAGATCCCAATGTTCGGCTTTAATCCCTTTAACAACTCCGATTTTATGTAACATCGAATGCTCTAAACTATCACATTACCTCACTGTCTTGAAACACATCACAATTCATACAACAGTACATTACTGAAAGTCAAGAAGTCTTTGCTCAATGTAGACTAGTCTAGTTCAGACGCTTCGGTTACCAATATTCTCATCTATCCGAACTCTGTCAACATGTAATAAACTTTTCAGCTTTCACAAGATGGAAACCTTATCATTCGTAGTGACTTAAACTAATATTCAACTCTTTCTAATAAATATACACTTCTCGTTCAAACTATTTACTCTTTTATCCGTACAAAATGAAATTCTATTATTAGACTTGGGAAAAATAATCCTGACATAATTGTCACATGAAATCTTTCAAATAGATAATTCACCATACCGACTGAAACTCGCGCTTTTATCACTTATGCCTTTACTGATGTCAAATCCTTACACAGAAATTAGAAAAAATCCCAATACTAAAATCACCACATTACCAAGATCAAATTAGAAGTATAGTCATATTTGACATGATTATCACGAGCTGAAGAACGTACTTCGAACATGAGTCATAATTGACAAATTATGGAACAAAGATAACAAGAAAACCGAATAAAGAAATCCAAGATAGAGAAACCCAGAATAAAGAAATCCAGAATAAAGAGATCCAGGATAAAGAAACCCAAGATACGATACTATGCCGGAGAATCGAAAACCAAATTCATAGAGAAAATACGGAATACCCCGATAATTCTTCAAAGAAAGAAAGTCCAGAAGAAAACATCATTTAATCCCACTGAAATCAAATATAACAAGATCAATATATCTTCCCATACATATATATCAGATTAAGCATCAAGTAGAAGAAACATAATCATAATATCATATGTATTCTCTCATCAATTCTTATCAGACGAAATGGAATAGAATACCCTATGAAATAGAGCAATACAAATTATAAACCAGTCAGACTACCAATGCTTTCATCCAACACCAGAATTAGAAGACATTCCCATATAACAAGAATTTCTTCAGAAGATCAATAGCCATAGAAATATTTCTGAGAATGGGTAAACACATAGAACATCTCAAAAGAGACTGCTAAATCTGTCCAGTCATAACTATCACACTCAGATAGTTCACATTTCATATATCATTTCCCCAATTAGTTCTGCCGTCACAAATTTCATATTAAACCATTCACTAAAGAAGGCCAGTTCTGAATAAATTTCGATTTACACTTTTCTCGACCTTGCACCTGAGTAATTCGGTTTACCAAGGAGAATTCCTTTTCTAACTGGGACAGTGCATAACTCCAATAATATTTACGTCAATCCGATACTTTATTGGCTCTGACTTTACTTATCAGCTCATTTTCAATCTCTGATCATACTTATAATTATTCTATCACTAAACTCTTTGGGTTCTCAACCGGAAACTTATTCAATACAAATCTCATGAAATTCCATTATAAGTACCACTTCCGTAAGGGGGAGGGGTTGTAGGACCTCTGACTCGACTTTCTTATACATACACATATGACACAACTTCCATCATCATAGTAACATCATCAAAATCATGTCATTCATTCAGGTTGGCTTACACCAATTTTCCTATTGTCCCATTTAGACAATACACTTATGCATACATTCTATGTTTTCTAGACAGCTTTACTTATCCATTCATTTAATTAAATTAATTCATGCTCATGACATTATATAAGGCCAAACAAACATAGATATTTGCATCACAATCACAACTTTCATTTCGTGCATCATCATGTACATATCATTACAATCATATAATTCAGTCCAACAATTTAACATAGATAAGTTCATTTCATTATAATCCTTTATCTCATAAAAATTATATATCATTAACATTTATCAACATTCGACGTCCAAATCAAGACAAGGACATTTTCACTCGTATCATAATATTATGACCTTTATTCATACCTCTACTACTTTCTATTTATTCCGTTCATCTTATCAAGTAAGCCACATACACTACATCATATGAGGATTAAGCAAATATGAATATTTATCACATATGTATCATAAACCTTTATTCATACTTTTCTGAACCGACACTTATCATAATCATAATTTTACTAAAATACCTTCACATAACATTGAACATGGTCGGCGCAGCTCGGTTGGAGAGTACCATGTCTAAATAAGACGGTACTCATACGTGTCAGAAGACATCACACTATCACAGATCAGTGGCATGTATAGCTAAACTTTTACACACGCTAGGTTAGTCCGAGAACCGACTAAACCTGCTCTGATACCACCAAATGTAACGCCCCGTACCCGAGACCGTTTCTGGATTCGAACACGAGGTGTTAACGGACTTAATTCATTAATTAAACAGCTCATACAATTCATTTTAAAATTTCCAGACAAGCTGGCTAACTGCATCACAGTCGCTTTAAAAATCATATCTCGAGTTACGAAACTCGAAATCGAATTCCGTAAATTTTTCCTGAAACTAGACTCATATATCTATCTAATAATTTTTTTCTAGAATTTTTGGTCAGGCCAATTAGTACAGTTTATTAGTTAAAGTCTCCCCTATTTCAGGATTCAACTACTCTGACATCTGTGTATTACGAATCAGATATCTCCCTATACAGAGCTTCAATGACTATAACGTTTGTCTCTAATAAAACTAGACTCAATAAGTAATCTGTACATATAAAGAATGACTTCTAATTATCTTTGAACAATTTATGGTGAATTTCCAAAGTCAGAACAGGGGATCCAGAAATTGCTCTGGCCCTGTTTCACAAAAATTTAAACATCTCATAAAATATAACTCATATACCTTTTTTGTTCAATCCATATCAAAATAGACTCATAATTCTTCAATTCTATATATTATTCATCATCTAATTGTATCTATACTATTTTTAGTGATTTTTCAAACTCACGTCACTGCTGCTGTCTGAATCTATTTTATGATAAATTTTACCTATTTCATGGTTTCCATGGATTAGCTAGCAATTTAGCATATATAACACCAAATATGATCATGATTAGCCATTCCAATGGATAATCATTACCAAGCATTTCCATACCACTCAATAACCATATCATAAGACCATATACACAAAATGATTATAATGCTATACATGCCATACTCAAAATATACAAGCCATTATGCCAAGATGGTATACGGATAATGTGAGCGTGCCTTCGACCGTTTCCGATTTCCGAGCTAGCTTGTCAACACTACAAGGAATGAAAAGGAGGGAGTAAGCATAAATGCTTAATAAGTTCACATGCAAATAGCAAGTAACATAACTATATAAGCAAACATAAAACATCACTTGCATAATCATCACCGAGACATTCATATCACATTTTCATTTATCATCTTACCATATTGTTGTTATATCGAGTTTTCAACCCGAGGGTTAAGTACATACCTGTTCAAAGTACCCATTTCACAACACTTACCAATACGTCCCTTTCATCTTGAGTATTCCTCCATTTGAGTAGAACTTTACCCGTTGAACACATCGGAATATAATTCGGATACATGGAAAGTTTGCACATAAGTGCCACATATGTAGCCAAGCTACCATGTAACCCGCCCATAAGTGAACTCGGACTCAACTCAACGAGCTCGAGCGTTTGCATCCATAGGTGAACTCGGACTCAACTCAACGAGTTCGGATGCCTAGTTACATTTCACGAACTCGGACTCAACTCAACGAGTTCGGACATTCGCATCCATAAGTGAACTCGGACTCAACTCAACGAGCTCGGATGCTCAACCATCCTAGTGACATGTCACTTGTATCCTAATCTATTCCTAAGGTTCAAACGGGCTTTTTTTCCTCGATCTCACATTGCCATCTTCCATGGAATATCGGAACCGATACTCGGTAGCAATTCATATTTATCAAGTAGTAAACATAATTTGCATATTACTCAACATTAACCAAAAAGCATAATATTTCACCATTAAAAATCAACATATCATATAATTAACATTAATAACTTAAAAATAACATTTATGCTACATTATTTACACATGAACTTACCTCGTATGCGAAAATGGCTACTTTTACCATTTCGTCCACAACTTGGTATTTTCCCCATTTTAGCCCAAATTTCAGTTTTCCTTGCTCTATCATTTAAAATATAGTCTAATTAGGACTCACATTATTCAAATTGACCCAAAATCATATTTTGGAAAAATTACAATTTTGCCCCTAAACTTTTGCATATTTACACTTTTGCCTCAAAGCTCGTAAATTAAACTTCAGCCTATTTTCTTATGTTTTATGACATGCGAATCATTTTTCCCTTCTATGGCAACATCAAATTCTCACTCTAACATGTACTTATGGCTATTAGGTATTTTTACCGATTAAGCCCTTTTGCTCGTTTTCACTTAAAACTGAGTAGCACAAGTTGTCTAACATAATTTAAAACCTCATATTCTATCATAAAACACCAAAATACACAATTTTAACCTATGGGTATTTTTCCAAATATAAACCCTAGGTTAAATTATTGCTAGCATAAGCTAAATCGAGCTACCGGGACTCCAAAAATGTAAAAATCATTAAAAATGAGGCTAGAACGGGCTTACAATCGAGCTTGGAAGCTTGAAAAACCCTAGCCATGGTTTCTCCTTGCTATATTCGGCCATGGGGTTGAAGATGAGCAAAATTGGCTTTTAATTTTGTATTTTAATTCATTTTACCCCTAAATGACCAAAATGCCCTTACTACTAAACTTTCCAAAAATTCCATCCATGTCCAATTTTTGTCCATAGACTTAGAAATTGGTAAAATTGCTATTTAAGACCTCCTAATTAATATTTCAAAACAATTTCATACTAGAAACTTCTAGAATGCAAGTTTTACAAATTATTCGATTTAGTCCCTAATTTCAATTTAAGCACTTTATGCATAAAATTTCTTCACAAAAGTTTCACACAATCATGCAATCATATCATAGACCTCAAAATAATCATAAAATAATTATTTCTATCTCGAATTTTGTGGTCACAAAACCACTATTCCGACTAGGCCCAAAATTAGGATATTACAGAAAATGCTAAGTACCATAAGAGAGATTTCTTCGTTCGGTGTGGTAGTGATAATGTTAGGATCTGCGGCATCTAATAAGACTTTATCTCCAACCTTAAGTTGACCTGGGAAGGTGTTGAGCTCGTCCTGGCGTAGTTTTGGTTTACCATGTGTTCTCAGTTTGTGCGTCCGTCATTCATCTAGCTCCTCGATTTGTAGCCTTTTATCTTCATGAATAGGTCCTCTGCTACTACTTGAGAATGACTCATGTGCTTCCTTCAGACTCATTTTCTGCAAAGTAGGTTGTACCATAGTGTTAATTTTAGCAGAATGGTTTAGACGATCACCTTCAATTTCCGATGTGGCGCCAGAATTGCGAGCTTGAAGGGTGATTGTTTTGTCTCCCACACGGAGTGTGAGCTCACCTATGCCAACATCAATAATTGTTTTAGTAGTTGCTAAAAACGGCCGTCCCAAAATCAAGGGAGTGTTGCTATCCTCCTTTATGTCTAGAATAATGAAGTTAACGGGAAATATAAATTTATCGAATTTAACTAGCACATCTTCAATAATACCCTTAGGGAATCTTATAGTTTTATCTGCTAATTGAATGCTCATCCTAGTCTGTTTGGGATTCCCAAGACCTAATTGTTTGAACATTTTGTAGGGCATGACGTTAATACTAGCCTCTAAATCAGCTAATGCATTATTAACATCTAAACTCCCAATTAAGCAAGGAACCGTAAAACTTCCTGGATCTTTTAGTTTGTTGGGTAGTTTATTGTATAGAATAGCTGAGAAAACTGCGTTTAGCTCCACATGCGACGCCTTGTCCAACTTCCGTTTATTTGCTAAAAGCTCCTTTAAAAATTTCATTGCGTTTGGCATTTGCGATAGAGCTTCAATAAACGGTAAGCTAATATGTAATTTTTTTAAAAGTTTAAGGAATTTACCAAATTGTTCATTTGAGCGGTCTTTCCTTGTCGCATTGGGGTATGGCACACGAGGTTTATATTCGACATTCACTGATTTTTTTTATTATGACCTACCTTACCTTGACCTCTGCTTACCACAGTTTCTTGCCTCGGTTCTGGCTCAGGCTCAATAAATCCTTCTTCATCTTGAACATTAATCACGTTGAGTTGTTCCCTTGGGTTGGGTTCAGTATTAACTGGCAAGCTACCTTATGGTTGTTCGGAGATTAGTTTGGAAAGCTGGCCGATCTGAGTTTCAAGCCCTTGGATCTACGCTTGTTGATTTTTAAGTGCTGTCTCGGTGTTCTAGAAACGGGTTTCTGACGCCGAGATAAATTTAGACAACATCTCTTCAAGGTTTGGTTCATTTTCCTGTTGATAGGGTGGTTGTTGAAAACCCAGAGGATGTTGTGGTCTTTGATTTCCTTGACCGCCCTACGAGAAATTGGGATGGTTGGGTTAATTTGGGATCTAGAGTTATTGTTACCCATATATTGAACTTGTTCCTCTTCGATGCTAGGGTTGAAGGGTTGATACTCTGTGCATGCTCCTCCTCCATTCGTCCGCACCTCATTACTGGATGTACCTGAGTAGAACCAAGTAAACCATCAATCTTTTTATTTAGAAGTTCTACCTAGTTTGACAGCATAGTAACCAAATCGACATTATAAACACCTACTGTTTTAGTTGGCTTAGTCCTCATGACTTGCCACTGATAGTTATTCAGTGACATCTCTTCAATAAACTCATAAGCATTTTCAGGTGTTTTATTATTGATGGTTCTGCTAGCAGCTGCGTCAACCATTTGTCGAGTCGAAGGATTCAGGCCATTATGGAATGTTTGAACCTGTAGCCAAAGCGGTAACCCGTGGTGAGGGCACCTTTTTAGTAAGTTCTTGTATCTCTCCCATGCATAGTAAGGAGTTTCTAAGTCCATCTGAACAAACGAAGAGATATCATTACGTAATTTGGCCGTTTTAGCCGGCGAAAAATATTTTAATAGAAATTTTTCAATCATTTGTTCCCAACTGGTGATTGACCCTCGTGGTAACGAGTTCAACCATTGTTTAGCTTTGTTTCTCAATGAAAAAGGGAATATCCGAAGATGAATGCCATCGTCTGAAATGCCATTAATTTTAAATGTATCGCAGGATTCCAGGAAATTTGCCAAGTGAGTATTCGGATCCTCATCCTACAAACCATCAAACTGAACAAATTGTTGTATCATTTGAATAGTGTTAGGTTTTAGTTCAAAATTATTTGCAGCAATAGCAGGCCTAACTATACTTGACTCAATTCCTGTTAAAGTAGGTTTAGCATAATCATACATAGTACGAGTAGCAGGATTCTGATTTGCTAGTTCAACGTGTATCACAGAAAGTAGTTGATTGTCTTGGTTTTCAGCCATCTCTTTGGTTGGGGTTGAGTATCGTCCTCTTGCTCATTCTCTTTGTATCTTAAGCTTCGCCTTATTTCTCTTTGGTTTTTGCGAACTATGCGATCAATTTCTTCGTCAAAAAGTAGTGGTCCTGACGGGTTTCTTGCAGTCATAAACTATAAAAACCTTCCAAGAGAAAGAAAAATAAAATTAATAAATAATAACAAAATTAAACTTAAAATTAAATTTCAAGAAAAATAAATGGCTAAGTTATAAAAATTGAGCGTTCATAATATCTTAGTTCCCCGGCAATGGCACCAAAAACTTGATCGCGATTTTCGTGTGATAGGTTTTAAATATTTATAAAGAATCATTCTTGAAACTGTACCTATCGAATAGTAGTATAGTTTTAGCAAGATCGGATTGTTGAACCCAAAGGAACTAAAAGTACTAGTAATGACTGTCTTTTTATTATCTAGCCTAAGAATAAGGGGGTTTTGTTTTAACTAACTAATTATCTAAACTAAGAATTCGCAGAAAGTAGAATTGGGGAATTACTTTTGGAAAATGGTTGAATTAAGACAATACTTAAGGAAAAATTGGGGAATTACTTTTGGAAAACGATTGAATTAAGACAATACCTAAGGAAAAATCTACCTAGACTTTACTTGTTATTCTAGCTCCGAATCGGATGATTTATTCATTTAACTTGTCCCGTAAAGATCCCTAAGTTATGTTATTATCCCTATTTAGGACTAATAACATCTAATCCCTAGATTGAATAATTGAGACTTTTCTCTAATTAACACCCTTGGGTTGCATTAACTCGATCTATGGATCCCCTATTAGGTTTTACCCTAATCCGGTAAAATCTTGTCACCCTATGTGTAGGCGCGCAATCAACTCCACTTAATTATAACAAATGTACTCTTAGACAGGGTCTATTCCTCCTCTAAATAAGAGCTTATCTTGAATCAGTATCCTGAGATATCAAAACAAGAATTAAGAACATATAATTAAGAACAAGTTAAATATTTATCATCCAATTCAGAAAATAATAACAAGATTCATCTCAGGTTTCATTCCCCTTAGATATTTAGGGAATTTAGTTCATAACTAAAAAGGAAAACATCTCAGAAGAATAATGAATACAAAACATAAAGAAAACCCAAAACTCCTGAAGGGAAATTGAGGGGAGATCTTCAGTCTTTATGGTGACTCCGGCTTCTGAGATGGATCAATCGGCTTCCCTTGAGTAGTTCCTGCCTCCTTCCCTCTGTGTCACTTTTCCTCTTCCTTTAGGGCGTATTTATAGGCTTTAGAATGCCTAAAAGCCCTCAAAATTAGCCTTTTCTGAATTGGACTCAACTTGGGCTCGGTAGAGACACGCTCGTGTGACACACCCGTGTGCGATTACTTCAGGCCGTGGTCAAGCCTGTTAAATAGGTACAGGCGTGTGGTCTACCCATGCGAGTCGTGCTTCAATTCTGCAAAATTGACACGGCCGTCTGGTATGCCCATGTGAGGAAGTCCAGGCCATGTTGATTTCGTATTTTGGCCAATTTTCTCAGTTTTTGGCTCGTTTCTCGTTCCTTTCGCTCTCCTATGCTCACCTAAGTATAAAACATGAAATTATGGCATTAAGAGCATCAAATTCACCAATTCTAAGGAAAAATCATCCATAAAATGCGTTAAGCATGGGGTAAAAATATGTATAAATTATGGTTTATCAGGCTCCGACAGAGTTAAAATAATTGAAAGCTCAATTGCAAGAACTGATGGATAGAGGTTTTGCAAGATCGAGTTTCTTGCCTTGGGGTGCTCCCGTGTTGTTTGTGAAAAAGAAAGATGGCACGATGAGAATGTGTATAGACTATTGCAGTTGAATAAAGTGACAATCGAGAACAAACACCCTTTACCGCGGATTGATGATTTGTTTGATCAGATAAAGGGGCTACAATGTTTTCAAAGATAGATCTGAGATCGAGTTATTGCCAGTTACGAGTAATAGCTTTCCGAACGAGGTACAGACACTATGAATTCTTAGTTATGCCTTTTGGACTAACGAATGCTCCTGCTATCTTTATGGATTTAATAAACCGTATTTTTAGACCGTACCTAGATCGCTTTGTTGTTGTGTTTATTGTTGATCTATTGATTTATTCACGAGATGAAACTGAGCATGCCAAGCATTTGAGAGTTGTATTGCAAACTCTGCGTGATAAGCAATTATATGCAAAGTTCAGTAAATATGAATTCTGGTTGTACGAGGTTGGTTTTCTGGAGCATATTGTATCAACATCGGGTATTCGAGTTGATCCGAGCAAGATTTCTGCAATAATGGATTGGAAGCCTCCGAAAAATGTGTTTGAAGTCCGCAATTTTCTGGGACTAGCTAGCTACTATAGACGATTTATGAAAGTCTTTTTAATGATTGCGACTCCATTGACGAGATTGCTTTAGAAAGATGTAAAGTTTGAATGGTTTGAGAAATGTTAGAAAAGTTTTGATCAGTTGAAAGCTCTTTCAACTGAAGCTCCAGTGTTAGTACAGCCAGAATCGGGTAAAGAATTTGTAATCTATGGTGATGCATGGCCTGGGTTGTGTTTTGATGCAGGAAGGCAAAGTCATAGCTTATGCCTCGGGACAGCTGAAGCCCCATGAAAAGAATTACTCGAATCATGATTTAGAGTTAGCAGTCATTGTATTTACATTGAAGATTTGGCGCCATTATCTGTTCGGTAAGAAATGCCATGTTTACTTAGATCACAAAAGTTTGAAATATTTGGTAACTCAGAAAGATCTGAACTTGTGACAGCGAAGATGGTTAGAATTGCTAAAAGATTATGAACTAGTAATTGACTATCATCAGGGAAAAGCAAATGTTGTTGCTGATGTATTAAGTCGAAAATCTTTGTTTGCTCTGCGTGCAATGAATACTCAGTTGGCTCTATCTAATTATGGATCGATTGTAGTTGATTTGAAAGCAAGACCTTTGTTTTTATAGTAGATTCGTGAAGCTCAGAAAATTGATAATGAAATGTTAGAAAAATGAGCTCAGTGTGATTCGATCCCTGATTCAGAATTTAAAGTTGATTCTGATGACTGTTTAAGATTCAGAGGCCGAATATGTGTTTCGAGAAACTCAGAGTTGATTCAGATGATTTTGAACGAAGCACATATTAGTCGTTTATCTGTTCATCTGGGAAGCACGAAAATGTAATGACTTGAAACAACTCTATTGATGGCATGGTATGAAACGTGACACTTCAGAGTTTGTTTCGAATTGTTTGATTTGTTAGCAAGTTAAAGCTGAGCATCAAGTGTCATCTGGTTTATTGCAATCAATTATGATTCCTGAATGGAAATGGGATAGAGTGACTATGGATTTTGTTTTGGGTTTTCCTTTACCTTCGTGTAAGAAAGATGCAATCTAGGTTGTTGTTGACTAGTTGACAAAATCAGCTCATTTTATTCTTATGCGTACAAATTTTTCGCTTGACAAACTTGCTAAGTTGTATATTTTAGAGATTGTTCGATTACACGGGGTACCTATTTTTATTGTTTCGGATAGAGATACGTGGTTTACATCAAGATTTTAGAAGAAACTGCAAGATGCGCTGGGTACAAAGCTACATTTTAGTACCGCATTTCACCCGCAAACGAATGGTCAATCCGAGCGAGTTATTCAGATACTCGAGGATATGCTAAGATGTTGCATTCTTGAGTTTGAAGGTACGTAGGAAAAGTACTTATCATTGATTGAATTTGCGTATAATAATAGCTTTTAATCAAGTATTAAAATGGCACCGTACGAAGCTTTATACGGTCAGAAGTGTCGAACACCGTTATACTGGACTAAGCTAAGCGAGAATAAGATTCACGGGGTTGATATGATCAGTGAGACTGAAGAAAAAGTGAAAGTGATCCGTGATAGTTTGAAAGCAGCGTCAGATCATCAGAAATCTTACGCAAACTTGAAACGAAAAGATATTGAGTTTCAAATCGGGGATAAAGTGTTTTTGGAAGTATATCTGTGGAAGAAAATAATTCGATTTGGTCGTAAAGGCAAATTGAGTCCGCAATTCATCGAACCGTATGAGATTATCGAGCGAGTTGGACCAGCCGCTTATCAGCTAGCATTGCCTTCTGAGTTAGAAAAGATACTTATTGTATTTCATGTATCGATGCTTCGACGATACAGATCTGATTCCTCGGATGTTATTTCCCCAACCGAAGTTGAGATTAAGTCAGATTAATCGTATAGTGAAGAACCGATCCGAATTGTGGCTCGTGAGATCAAAGAACTGATAAATTGAATAATAGCGTTAGTGAAATGTTGTGGCATTGACACGGGGTTGAAGAAGCTACGTGGAAACCTGAGGGTGCTATGAGAAAGCAATATCCAAACCTATTTACTGGTAAGATATTCGGGGACGAAAATCCCTAAAGAGGAGAGTTGTGATAGCCCGATTTTAGCTAAATCAGATAGTGGTTTCAGAACCCCAAATTCAAGGTCGTAAAATTTTTTTAATATTAATTTTTGTGTTTAGAGCATGTGAATATATATGTGTGAAAATTTCGTGAGCTAATTTTATCGTTTAATAGCTCAATTTGAGAAAATGGACTAAATCGCGTAAAATGCAAAAATTGCATTCTACTTGTTTAAAGTGCTTAATTTGACATGGCTTATTAAATGAAAGGTCCTTATGTTGTAATTAGACCTTTACTAGTGGAATTTGACATGAATGGCCCTATATTTGATGATTAAATAGTTTAATGACCAAGGACAAAATGGTAAACTTTGTATTAATGTATATTTAATAAAACAAAACATAAAAATATGTGTTAATGTTCATCTTTCTCACCGAAAATCAAAAGAAATACCATTTGAAGCATTTCAGGGTTCGACCCTTTGTATTCTTGATTGAGGTATGTTTTGAGCTCGATTTTTAATGATTTTTATGTTTTTGTAATAGTTGCTTCAGGTATTAGCTAGACCGTACCCTAATTTTTGAAATTTTTAATGAAATTGTGAGTTACCATTGATGAATGCTTGAGCTTTTGAATGATTGTTGATGAATTATGAAAGCTTGGTGTTTGATATACATGTTTTATAAAGTGATTTTGAGTAAAAATGTCAATTAGGGATTAAATTGAGAAAAGTGTAAATTGAAGGGTTAAATATGTGAAATATTGATAAATATGGGTTGATATATAACTAGGAGAATTCGGATAGCATGTGTTTGAATGAAATTGTGTAATTTTGTGTATTTGTGAAATAATGACTAAATTGCAAGAAATGTGAAAGTTTAGGGCTAAAGCGTAAAAATGGCCAAATATATGTTTTTGGACTAAATTTAATGTGTTAATAAATAAAAGAGTTAATTTTGAATGCATATAGATCAAGAACGAAAGAAAACGAATTTAGATCGAGGAAAATCGAAAGTAGACGAATAGTTGATCTCGTTCGTTTATTCCGACTATAAGGTAAGTTCATATGCAAATAAATGTCTTTGAATTGAATTATATATGTTTTATTATCATTGAATTGCTATGAATATCGAACAAGCAAGTACGAGCATAGATCGATAAAGTTACGACATTTGAAAGTTCCGTATGAACCCTAAGAATAGTATAGGATACGAATGTCATGACATTAGGTTATTGAGATTTGATTACATGTAAGACCATGTCTGGGACATTGGCATTGTATTGAGATTACGTGTAAGACCATGTATGGGACATTGGCATCACTAATCGATTTCGTGTAAGACCTTGTCTGAGACAGTGGCATTGATATGTGATAACATGTAATACCATATCTGGGATATGGCATTGTACGAGCTTATGTGATTTCCGAGTATCCTTATTGATTCTAAAAGGTTCAACAGGAAAAGTCAAGTTGAGAAAGACTATATGAAAGAGTTAAGTGACTTAGGTACGTATGAGATTCATACGAGTATCGTAAAGAGAAGTAATTGATGAACTTACATGTGAATATGGATAAGTATTCACTGAGAAAGGTTTGTGAACTTGTATGTGGTTATTTATGTTAAGCACATTGGAATTGATATGTAAATGTTCATGTGATAACTTTTTTTGTATATGACTTACTAAGCTTTTAAAGCTTACTTTGTGTGTTCTTTCCATGTTTTATAGATTATCGAAGCTAGCTCAGACTCGGGGATCGTCAAGAATACATCATCGTACTATCGATTATCTTGTTGGTACTTTTGAAGCTTTGTATATATGGTATATGGAATGTATAGGCTAGTGTCATTTTGGTATGTTTTGAGTTATAATATTAGCCATGAGATTTGGTTTATAAATGATGATGTGTTTGGTCATTTGAGTTGGCTTGATTTATATGTTGTCAAGTGATATATGTGATGTTTATAAGTTACTATGTGTTTTGGCATGTTTTTCATGGTTATTAGTTTTACTAAGTGATTTCTTATTTGGTTGCTTAGTTGATGATGTATTAATGTTTGGAAGATTTACATATTTTGGTTTGATTTTGAGATGGAGATATGGTGCAATTTATCTCATGAAATAGTTAATAATTTGATGAGTAAATGCATTTAGTAGTCATGTGAGATTGATGATTTTAACATATTGATTTAGTATGTTTTGAATAAGGATTTAAGTAGTAAAATGGTTGATTATGAAATGGCATGAAATGTTTGTGAATTGGCATATTTTGGCTGCCTATATTTGTGATGAAATGATACCATTTTGATGGTTAGGTGAGCATGAGAAAAGGGTGGCAAGTTGCCTTGCAAATGGCTTATTTTTGTCCACATGGGTAGAGACACGAGCGTGTGTCTCAGCCATGTGCGACACACGGTCATATTACAAGGCCGTGTGTCCCTTGGGGTACCCTTCGAACTAAAGTTAGTACACCCTACAGGTTTGGCACGGCCTAGACACATGGGCGTGTCTATTGGCTGTGTGTAGCGCACGGGCTGGCACATAGGCATGTGGTTGGCCATGTGACCCAATTCAGTAATGTCCCTAATTTTCCCACAGCAATGGCGGATGGGCATGTCCTCGGCCATGTGGTGCAAGTTAGTATGTATGCCATGTTTTCACACGGCCTATGACACGGGCGTGTCTAGTAGCCGTGTAGGCACATGGCCTGTTCACACGGGCGTGTGACCCTGAAATTAAAGAAAATTTTATAAGTTTTTCAAAGTTTGTGAATGTTTTAGTCCTGAACCTCTTCTAAGCATGTTAAAAGGTCTCGTAGGACCTTAGAAGGGACAATATGATTGAGATGAATGTATTTGATATTGAAATGCATAAATGTACATGAATGATGTGTATTAATCGGTAACCTCTTAACCCTATTTCGGGGACGAATACTTAGTTAGGGGGTGTTATAGAGAGAGTTGTAACACCCCAAAAATCTAATTTCTGATATGTTAAAATTATGCTATAATTAGTATTTGTTTCAATGGTTAAGTGCCTTAATTGTGTGTTTAAGGTCTTGGGTTCAAGTCACAATTTTTGGGAAAATTCAATTATTTCTGTTCTTAGGCCTATTTTTGTTCGTTGGGCTTAAATATTATTTTCAATAAACCTCTATTAGAATGAGCCTGCTGGTTTAGTGGTAAGGTTTTAGCTTACCCTATGGTCTCGTGTTCAAATCCCTGCATAAGAAAAACTGAATTTATTATTTTGTTAGTACTTAGTTGTTGTCCAAGTTGGTGGAGTTCAAATTGAATTAGAACTGTTGTAAAAGATGATAAGTTATCAAGGGGTCAGTTGGTTAGGATTTTGTTTTATTTTAAATTAATAATAGTATAGTAATATTAAAATATTATCATTTTATTTTATTCTGTTTTTCCAAAAAAAATCTACTCCTGTCTTTTCATGTTTTACCCAACATTCCCATTTTGTTTTTCATATTATGTTTCTTAGTTTTGTTCTCCTTTTTATTTTCTTTATTCCTTGATTTTTATTTTTAATTTTTTGTTTCCAAACTGTTATTATTCTTTCTTCCCAAATTTCCACGTTCTATTCTTTTTCTTTCTTTTGTGTTTTGTTTCTTGTGGCATCCTTTCTATTTTATTGTTGTTTGCATGCTTTTCTTGGTCCTATTGCTTTGGTTTCAATCTATGAAGGTAAGGTTTTATTCGTTCGTTTCTATTCTTTTAATTATATTGTTCGTTGGGTGTTTAGGGATTTT
This sequence comes from Gossypium hirsutum, assembly GCF_007990345.1. Lineage (NCBI taxonomy): Eukaryota > Viridiplantae > Streptophyta > Magnoliopsida > Malvales > Malvaceae > Gossypium > Gossypium hirsutum. The sequence goes on from NC_053434.1 coordinate 29,530,808, forward strand.
GAAATTTCAAGATTGTGGTGCAAAAATCTGTATTTTATGTTACCTAATTTATCTGAAACGTTTTAAGGGAAAATTGAGAGGCGTTTGGTGTTCCTCCAATGACTTAATCTTCGTGTAGCTGTTGATTCATCTACCGGTATTCGAATATGTGTTTTTGGAACCCACATCAGAGATCATCCAGGTGTGTAACGAAAACCCAAAAAAATAGTTAATGGCAAAAGCCAAAAACTAAAATAGTCGATCCCACACGGTCGTGTGCTAGATCGTGTGAGACACATGGTTGTGCGCTAGATCATGTGAGACACACGGTCTAGGCCAATTGGACCGTGTCGGCCACATGGGCATGTGAACCCAAAATTCTGAAATTTTACCCTAGGGCTGTAAGCATCGTTTGGATGGAACGTAGGCCTTTAGTAGGGTTTGTATATTATAAATTAAGCTATAAAACATGGTTTATGATATTCTATTAGCATAAAATTCAATATGTGTATGCATGTTTAGTATGTTGTTAGCTCAATATGATCTGTGAAACGATAAGTCTGATATGTTTATCATCAAGCATGAACTGTATCTATTACGAGAGCGTGTGTGGCATGTATGTTCTGTTACCTAGTAATTTTGTATGTGCATTTGGGATGGGATTTGTGATATGGAGGAAGTGTGGGCAGTTTAATAACCTGTCGTATTTGGTGGCACAACCACACGTATATTCGTATTTGGCGTTAAATCGCCTACTGATCTAGAAGCTAAATTGCAAATAATCTGAAAGATGTTATACCGACACCAAGTGGTGTGTAGGGTTGGATGAGTATTTAATACCCTATATGGTATGTAAGGATGACCGGAGTGGTGTGCGGTGGATAGGGGTAGGAATTTAAATCTGCATCTGCATCTGCATCTGATCTGTTCTGATTCTTTTTTTATATATGATTTATATATTTGTTTGACTTCTGAAAGTATGTTTGAAAATTATGTCTCATTTTTTTGCTTATTTAAGTTACACACTGAGCTTGTAAGCTCACTCTCAGTTTGTTTGATTCTTAGGTAACACACAGACTTAGGATGGGTCGGTGCGGTGGGAGCTCAGTTAAACTCTTTTGATAAATTTTGCTATTTTACGTTTTTGGTTTATTCTGTTTTGAATTTGTTGGACTATTTGAACATTTTGGGGCTGCTTAAAACTTTTTTCCGATTTAAAAGTTAAAATTCACTAACAACAAAATGTTGAAATTCTCAAAATACGACCCGTGTTTTGAAAATGAATTTAAATAAAGGATTTCGCTGCAAATAAATATGTTTTAAAAATATAAGTCTAGTCGATACAATTTATGAATTAACTATGAATGATGTTTTCACTGAAAATAAACTAGAATTATTTTAATAAAATTTGGTGTTGTTCTACAAGTCTAACAAATTTTTGGGTCTTTCGAAAAGTATCATGATAGCTTCTCCAGATCTGGTAACGTTTAGGTCGGGTTTGAAGTGTTACAAAAAGTGATACTATATACGGTAAACTATAGAAATAGTCAATCAACTTAAGTTAAATTTCTTTTTTTCGCCACTCAACTATGAAATATTACATTTTTGTCAATAATGTTATCGAATTGTAATATTTTGATCACTTTCTGTTAACTCTTGTTAACCTTTAACAAAATGGTGAAGTGACTCAAATGTTAATATCTAATTTGGCTTCTCAATTATAGTTAAAATATTAAGTTTGATTCTTTCATAATTTTTTATGATAGTTCTAAAACAATTAAATCTTTTAAAAAATATGGAAATTTATATTTTTTTTGAAAATTATAAATTATATTTTTAAAATGATAATATGTAAAAAACAAAAATTTACAAAATTGTAAAAGAAATTCTAAAAATACGGTTATAAAATTTACAATTATTTAATCACAAATTACTAAAATTGGGTACACTATTTCCACGAGGCTAGCATAAAAGTAAAGTCCCATAAAATTGTAAAAAGAAAAAATCTAAAAAAAAAACTAAAATCGTGATACAAATTTACAATTATTTAATCACAAATTACTAAAATTGCGTACATTATTTTCACGTGGCAAGCAGAAAACTAAAGTCCGATATATCTCTCTCCCTATGATATTATTCAAATGTTGCAAATTGGGCCGAATTTCTTCCTTTTACCTTATTAATCATTGGAACAGTTCCCAAAAAACCCGAGATATGCCATTGAAAAGTAACTCCTAACAACTAACAAAAAGATTACATAATGGTAAAAGAATGAGATTAAATTACAAAATTAATTACTTTTATTTGACTCAAATTATATTTTAGTCATTTATATTTAAATTGTTACGTTTTAGTCGCTTATATTATTGTTTTGTTACGAAGTGGTCACTTTACTATTAAACTCTATTACATCCCTAACGATAGTCCTACGTAACAGTCCAAATGAGTTTCAAATGCCAACTTGAATATTCAGTTGTTGGAATAAAAATAAGTTTTTAATTAAATAAATTTCATTTAGACTGCCATGTAGGACATTTAAGCTGACATTTAAAAGATAACAGAGTTTAATGGTGAGTAACCACTTCGTAATAAAACAATAACTTAAGTGATTAAAACATAATATTTTAAAATTAAATAATTAAAATGTAATCTGAAACAAACAAAAATAAATATTTTTATAATTTAAAAAAAATCTCAAATAGGTAATTCAACATTTACTTGAGAAACTCGGAACTCATCCCAAAAACTAGGGCTTCACCAAGAGAGTGATTTTTTTTTTTGTTTTTTAATATTGGGATAATTGACTAGATTAGATGAGTACATAGAGAGGGATGTGGGGATTGGGATTTGAGACTATATTAATGGTGAAAATGAATGCGTGCCCATTTTTTTTTTTGTAGGGTATATAGTGTCTCGCTGTCTAAATGTGGAGTGGCTCTCACAACCTACTCTATTATGAATTTTTACAAGTAATATATATATATATTACATATATATATTTGGCACTTTTTAATTTTTTATAATTTATCTGTTTTTAAAATTTTTAAATAATTATAATTTTAAAAATATTTTTAGTATTTCGAAAAATATGAAATTTTGAAATTTTTTAAGGAATTTTTTTATATTCTTAGAATTTATATATATTTGAAGTTATGTAAAAGACTATAAAAATATCAAACTGGATATTTTAATTATAATTTAGAGTATAAATTAGATGTTAACTTTTAAATTACTGGATATTTTAATAGATGAGTGATCAAAATATAACAACATGATAACATTAACCACAAAAATGTAAGATTTTATAATTGAATAGTAATGAAAAATAATTAGTTTATCGATATGATAAATCAAATTTGCTTAACGCTCGTTGTAACGGCAATTAGAAAAAAAATAGGTAGTGAAAAAATAAGAGTAGAAAAAATCGCATAACCGATCTTTGTTAACTCAATGGATGATTTATTCAATTATGATCCAGATCATCTGTTGGTTTACACTCGCCTCATACAACAATTATGGCATAACAAAAATTTGACAATTCGGGTTCACATGCCCTTGTGGTTGCCCATGTGACTTAACACAGTCTGGCACACGGCCGTATGGTTGCCTATGTGCCCCTTATTCACCAAGTCAGTGACTTATATAGTCTGGGCACACGCCCGTGTGCTGCTTGTGTACCTCACATGGTTCGGCACACCTCCGTGTCCTCTACCCGTGCATCCCTAATACATAAATAATGAGTCATGCAGTTTGGACACACACCCATGTGCCAGATCATGTGACCACTGCACCATAATATCTCACACACAGCTTGCCACATACCTGTGTAACTCGTCCATGTGTCTTAAATTTGAAGTCAGTCAGTTACACGATCCATTACACGGCTTTCCACACGACCTGCACACATGCCCGTGTGGCAACCCGTGTGCCGTCGACTGTCATGTTTTCGACAACAAAAACGCAGAAGAAAAGGGTTTCGATGCCCCAACTGAAGATAACGACAACCTTGAAGCAAGCCTGGGACTCTCAAAGCCTAGAAACTGAAATTTCAACTACTCAATTAATAGAAATTCAAAGAGATACGTTAAATCGCAACAACAGTCAACACCGAAATCTTCAATGCCCAAACTCAGAATGAACAAAACTTACTTACCAAAAGTTCAACAGCACACACTCGAGTCCTAGACAACAAGAGTAAGTGTTAGGCGCCTCTTAACCTTCCCCTAAGCTTTTGTAACCACAAGCAAACAAAACAAAACCAATCAACATCCTCACTTCGGGATTTCAAGAAATTTGCAATTCATACATAACGACCAAAATTACTACAATTAAATCTTACCTTTAAGCGCCAAAATAACTAACGGTACAAAACAATTCATCGACTAACCCAATAGAACGTCATACAAAGACAAATTCAAGAACGATGCCAAAAAAAAGAAGAAAAAGGAAAATAAAATAAAAAATAAAAAAGAACAGTGAGGGAGAAAGAGTTAATGTAAGAAAATTCATTTAAAATATTAAGATTGGTATTTACAAAGAAGTACAAAAATAATATTCCTTAGTGCACATGCAGAGATTCAAATATAGAACCACTAACACAAATAGATGCTTAACCATTGAACTAGTAGGCTCATTCTTAAGACCTCAATTCACAGAATCTAACTTAAGTGATACTTGCAAGTCTAAAAGTTCAATTAAAGAATATGCAAAACTTCAAAAGATGAGACTTGGACCTCAAACCTACAATAAGCAACCATAGCACATTACCACAGAAACACCCACATTTCCACAGAAACACCCACATTTCCATTGATATAACCTAAAAAGAAAATTCACATTTTTGGGGTGTTACAAATTTAATTATCAAGAAAGAATAAGACTTCCATGCTTATCAAATTACCTCAAAGAAGTTGATTGGGAGACTAAGATCTCTTTGTTGACCCATACTACTATTTTGTCAAACATGTTATAATCAAATGGACCACACTCAATTTAGTCGAAACTTGTATAAGACCAAAAATGATGAACCAATTAGATAAATAGATTCGTTATAACAGTACATTAAACGAGCAATAAAAACTTTCCAATAAGTAACCAGAGAATTTAACCTATATTGAATGACTATTCTATAGTTTTATCGTATAACGTCATGACATGTACCAACATCTTGGTTTGCCTTCACTTTCCCAACGAAAAGCATTCATGTTCAAACAAGGCGGTGGAAAGTAGGCCTGGCAAATAAGTTTCAAACACCTGCACGTAGACAAAAAGAAAAAAAAAGTGTCCTTTCGTTAAGAAAAAAAGGGGTTATTCAAATAAGGAAAATTGAATTGTAGTGACAATCACTTCGGAATTGAAAATGTGGTTGGAACTGGACTAAATTTGTGGGTTTGGTTGATTAAATTGACCGGTCGGTATATTTTAAGTAAATTGTTTGAAATTACAATTGAATCTAAAATGGAACTGATTAATAGGTCAAAAAATCAGTGAAATCGATTTGTTATATTTATTTTCCAATAACATATTTTTGGTCCAAATCCTTAAAATCTTACCCAAGTTAAAATAAAAACTAAAAATAAAGAAAGAAAGAAAGAAAAATGTATAGAAACCAAAACCTAAATGAATCTATGGAAAAGTTTATTTTTCAATCAAATTTGATTTGAAGTCAAATGAAAAGAATCAAATTATAAAGATTTTTAATTTAAAATAAATACTAAGTTTTAGATGAGTTATGAATTCATCTAAAAATTTAAAAAAAATTGATGAGTTTTGTTTGAGCTAAATATAAAATAACTTTTAATGTATGAATGTGTATCGGTGTGTATGCATGTGCCATTAGCTCAAATACTTTTTTGCTTGCTGCCATTTAATATTAAATTGTACTAAATTGTTAATGTCTTTTTAGTTAATGAAATATATACCTATATTTGTGAAAATTGCATGGACACGGGTGCTTAAGTGGACTTTGTTAATGTGTTTATTGCTTGAAATGATTTTAATTAGTAGGAAGATATTGAATTTTATATGTATCTTTACTTAGTCTAGAATCATATCATATATATATAATATAAAAGAAGTAACAAAAGTATTTATATATTGAGTTTTAAGTTAGTTCTTTGAGTTCTAAAATACTTCTCTTTCTCTTTTTAGTTATATATAAGGTGAGCCTCATTCTTAGAATTAAATTTTAAATATTATTGTAACGATTCTATAGTTAGGGGTGTCGGAAAGTGCATTCCTGGGACTCCGTTCTCATAAATCGAAAAAATATTTATGAAGTTAGTTGTGTAGTCAATTAGATTTTGATTAAGTGAATTTGCATGAATTAAGAGTTATTAATGTATCAAGACTAAATTGCATATAGTGTAACACCCTCGCCTGTATCCAATGCCAGGACAGGGCTTGAGGTGCTACCGAACTTAAACTCAACCAATAATAGAAAATCGGGCCATAAAATTTTGATCAATTTAAAACTTTTCATTTCATATGCAAACTGTCCCTTAATTGGGCTTATGAGGCCCAAAACATACATTCGAGGTGGTGCAGGACTAAACCGGGGCTCAAGAAAAACTTAGAAAATTTTGTGCTTTAAGGTTCCACATGCCTGTGTGGGTATGGGGCACACGCCTGTGTGGTTGGGACACGCCCATGTCCTACACCCGAGTGGCCAATTTAATTTTTACAATTTTTCATAAAACAAGTGCAAACTTCACACGGCCTGGACACACGCCAGTGTCCTTTCACACGGCCACAACACGCCCGTGGCGCAGTTCGTGCGCAAAAACTTGGGTATTCTGTTTCTGACGTCAACATCACACGACCATGGTACATGCCCGTGTACTAGGCTGTGCCCTCCACGCGACTGAGACACACGACCGTGTCTCTGCCCGTCTGACCCTTACCATGCATTCTGACTTGAAATTTCTAGTGCAGGGGACGCACAGCCTTCTCACACGCCCATGGGACTGACTATGTGTCACACACGGCCTAGACACACACCCGTTTGTCTACCCGTGTGGACAATATGAGGCTATCTACCAAGCCTCTTTGCCACCCTAGGGTATCTATTTTCATGTCAATACCAACTAATACCAAAACAAGCATAATAGACATTCATTCAACCGTGAAGATGCATCTTTCATAGACTCAAAATGAAAGCCCTCATTCAAGGCTCAATGTAAAGAGTAGAATCTATTCTAGATCAGCACATTTGATCAATTCTCAAAGACAAAAATTAATAAGGTCTAGCCCTATACATGCCATAATCAAAAATATAAATCCAACTATACCGAGTATTACGACTGATAGTGTGATCGATATCTCTGACTTCAAGAGATCCTTGAGCAAATAAATCGGCACTGAAAAAAAAGGGAAAGGAAAGAGAGTAAGCATAAAGCTTAGTAAGTTGCATATAAATAAATATATCACAACGATTTCACCTCTAGTCATCATACTAATAGCACAAAGGTAGGCATAAGCATGACTTACTCATTACCGTCTACTCTAGTCACATTTTCTATTTTGTGCTCATACTCATGCATACTAAATAGGTACCTGTACCACTCACAACAATTATTATACTTTCCTTACTAACTTACTTTCATAACTTTTAAAGTTGAGCCTTTCAGAATACTACCGGATATTCTATAAGCCTCAAACATGGGTTAAGTTGTCGATTCCATGTCCCAGACATGGTCTTACACTGGCTATCCTCATCGAGGCCGATGCCATGTCCCAAACATGGTCTTACACTAGCTCTCGTACTTACGTGATAATGCCATGTCCTAGACATGGTCTTACACTAGCTCTTGCGTATCCATGTCGATGCCATGTCCTAGACATGGTCTTACATTGGTACACAAATTACCCAAATGTCATGGCATGAATATCCGGTTTGTTTCCTAGGGTTTCAACGGGGTCTTTCTACTATCTCAATTATTACTAAGCATTCTCAATTCAAAATTTAGCAATTCATGCTATATCAATTCAATGACAATGCAAATACATGTATTAACAATGTAGTTATATTATTTACATACAACTTACCTCGGATTACAAAATGTACTCGACTAGTCGGTTTAGTCGATTTGCTTGGCTTTCCCCCGATCTAGGTTCGGATTCGGTGAATCTTGATCTATAATAGCAAAATGCACTCATTTAGGCATTAAACACAATTGACAATCTAAAATTTACATCTTAGTTAAAATGACCATTTTACCCCTAGACCTTGGCAAAATGACCATTTTACCCCTATGCTCGAAAATTAATTTTTATCGAATTTCCTCTTATTCTAGGCCTAGCCGACCCCTTTTTACTCTTATAGCAACCCCAAATTCTAACTATTTCATGCACTTACCACCTATTTTGCAACTTATGCAAAGTAGTCCCTTTAGGTGTTTTCATGCTAACACCTTTCACAAAAATTGTTTAGAACTTTTCTAAGATTCATTTTCTTCCATAAAATTTCAGGAAACAACATAAACTCTCTCATGGTAAATCCCTAGACTTTTCACCATTTTTCAAAATAGTTCTCTCATTTGAAAGCCCATGATATAAGCATGCCAAAAATGTAAAAATCATCAAGAAAATCATCAAGATCACTTACATTATGAGAGGAATAAGTTGCTGCAAATTTTCAGCTTTCAAACCTCCATATTTTTTGATATTTTCAGTTGGGAGAAGAGATGGAGAAAAAAGAAATTGATAGCTAAGCTCATAAGTATTATTTTATCATAAGATTATGTCATCAAGTCACCTAACATTGACCTTTTGACTAAATTTGCTTCCTATGGCCGACCACCTTGTTGCTAGGGGTCTAATTGATCTTTAAAAGCCTTTGATTTTAGTTCTCTAGCTATTTAACACATCTTGGTACTAAAATGCAACTTTTCCCTTTTATGCGATTTAGTTCTTTTTCGCAATCGGGCTCTTAAATATTAAAGTTGACTCACCAATTTTTTCATGCACTAATATAATCATGCCATGACTCCATAATAGTAATAAAATAAATTTTCTAACTTTGAATTTGTGGTCTCGAGACCACTATTCTGACTAGGCCCTATGATAAACCGTAATTTATACATATTTTTACCCCATGCCTAACATATTTATGGATGGTTTCTCCTTAGATTTGGTGAATTCGATGCTCCTAATCCTTTAATTTCATGTTTTATACTTAGCAGAGCATAAGAGAGTAAAAAGAGCAAGAAACGGGCCGAAAACGGAGAAAATAGACCTACATGGGAAAACAACATGGCCTGGACTTCCTCACACGGGCGTGTCACACGGCCGTGTCAATTTGGCAGGATCGAAGCATGACTTATACAAGTGGATCACACGCCCATGCCCATTTAACAGCCTTGACCACGGCCTTCAGTAATCACACACGGGCGTGTCCCTGCTGAACCCAAGTTTAGTCCAATTCGGAAAAAGGCCAATTTTGAGAGCTCTTGGGCATTCCAAAGCCTATTTAAACACTTGAGGAGGCACTTAGGAAGGGGGATGCAGAGGAAGAAGTAAGGAATTACTCAAGGAAAGCCGATTGATCCATCTCAAGAGCCAGATTCATCATTAAGATTGGAGATCTCCCTTCAAGTTCCTTCAGGAGTTTTGGGTTATCTTATGTTTTGTTATCTTTATGCTTTTGAGATGTTTTCTTTCATATGTATGAACTAAACCCCTAAATGCCTAAGGGGAATGAAACCTAAGATAGATCTTGTTATTATTATCTGAATTGTATGATAAATATTTGACTTGTTCTTAATTATGTGCTCTTAATTCTTGTTTTGATATTCCAGGATATTGATTCAAGTTAAGCTCTTATTCAGAGGAGGAATAGGCCCTGTCTAAGAGTAAATTTGTCATAATTAAGTGGATTTGATTGCGCGCCTAGAGATAGGGTGATAAGATTTTGCCGGATTAGGGTGAAACCTAATAAGGGAATCCACAGATCAAGTTAATACAATTCTAGGGTGTTAATTAGAATGAGATTTCAATTATTCAACCTAGGGTTAAACGTTATTAGTCTCGAGAGAGATAATAATATAAATTAGGGATTTCTACAGATCAAGTCAAATGAATAAATTGTTTGATTTAGAGTCAAATAACAAGTGAAGTCTAGGTGGATTTGTCCTTAGGTATTGTCTCAATCAGTCGAATTTTCCCAAAAGTATTTTCCCAAGTTTTTCTTTCTGTGCATTCTTAGTTAGTAATTAGTTTAGACAACCAAACCTCTTAAATTTTAGGCTAGATAATAAAAAGGAAGTAAATACTAGTACTCGTAGTTCCTTTGGATTCGACAATCCGGTCTTGCTGAACTATACTACTGTTCGATAGGTACACTTGCCTAAATCGTGATAATAAGTTAGTCTCAAGAACGTTTCATTTATAAATCTTTAAAACTTGTTACGAATATCACGCATCAAGTTTTTGGCCCCATTGCCGGGGAACTAAGATATTAGGAAAACTCGATTTTTATTACTTTAGCCACTTTACTTTTATTACAATTTAAATTTTTATTTTGTTTTCTAATTTTTCTCTTATTTCCTTCTGACAACTTTTTCTAGTTTATGACCAGAAGAAACCCGTCAGAGCCACTACTTTTTGATGGTGAGATCGATCGCATAGTTTGCAGAAACCAGAGAGAAATAAGGTGAAGCCTAAGATACACAGAGGACGAGCAAGAGGATGATACTTCAACCACAACCGAGGAGATGGCTAAAAACCAAGAAAATCCGCTACCTCCTGCGATTTCTGTTAATTAGAATCCTGCTCCGCGCATTATGTATGATTATGCTAAACCTTCTTTAACAGGAACTGAATTGAGCATAGTTAGACCGGCTGTAGCCATAAATACTTTTAAACTGAAACCTAACACAATTCAAATGATATAACAATTTGTTCAGTTTGATGGTTTGCAGGACGAGGATCCCAACGCTCACTTGGCAAACTTTTTGGAACTATGTGATACATTTAAAATTAATGGCATTTCTGATGACGCCACTCGTCTTTGGTTATTCCCTTTTTTCATTGAGAAACAAAGCTAAACAATGGTTGAACTCGTTGCCACAGGGGTCAATCACTACTTGGGAACAAATAACCGAAAAGTTTTTATTAAAATATTTTTCGCCGGCTAAAACGGCTAAATTACGTAATGATATTTCTTCCTTTGTGCAGATGGATTTAGAAACACTCTACGATGCATGGGAGAGATACAAGAACCTCTTAAGAAGATGCCCTCACCGTGGGTTACCGCTTTGGCTACAGGTTCAAACCTTTCATAATGGTCTGAATCCTTTAACTCGACAAACGGTTGACGCAGCTGCTTGCAGAACCATCAATAATAAGACACCTGAAGATGCTTATGAATTTATAGAGGAGATGTCACTGAATAACTATCAGTGGCAAGTCATGAGGACAAAAATAATGAAAACAGTCGATGTTTATAACGTCAATACGGTCACCATGCTCTCTAATCAGGTAGAACTCTTGAATAAGAAAATTGATGGTTTCCTTAGTTCTTCACAGGTTCACCCAATAATGCAATGCGAAGCAAGTGGAGGCGGATCAAGCAGTTAAGAATACCCACCTTATGGCCACAACATGGAGAACGGATGGTTAAATTACATAGGTAACAATCCTCGATCTCAAAACAATCCCTATAGCAATACTTACAATGCAGGTTGGAGGAACCACCCTAATTTTTCATGGGGAGGCCAAGGGAATCATAGACCACCTTCAAGCTTCCAACAACCACCCTACCAACAAGAGAAAAAACCGAATGTTGAGGAGATGCTAACAAAATTCTTCTCATTGTCAGAAACTCGTTTTCAGAATATCGAGACAGCACTCAAAAATCAACAAGCATCAATCTAGAGGCTTGAAACTTAGATTGGACAGCTCGCCAAGTTGTTTTCCGAACGACCACAAGGTAGCCTGCCAAGCAACACTAAATTTAACCCAAGGGAGCAACTCAACGCGATTGTCATTCAAGATGATGAAGGGCAACGGGGGTAAGCATAGGGAAGGATGAGGTCGGCCACAATGAGCCAAAGTTGGTGGTTACAGAATATAAACTTCACGTACCATAGCCTAATTCGACAAGGAAAGACCGCTCAGACGAAAAATTTGGTAAATTCTTTAAACTTCTAAAGAAACTACATATTAACTTACCGTTTATCGAAGCCCTTTCGCAGATGCCAACGCAGTCAAGTTTTTAAATGAGCTTTTAGCTAATAAACAGAAATTAGGTGAAGCATCGCATGTGGAGCTAAACACGATCTGCTCAGCCATTCTACAGAATAAGCTGCCTAACAAACTAAAAGATCCAGGGAGTTTTACAATTTCTTGTTTAATTGGTAGTTTAGATGTTAATAATGCATTGGCTAATTTAGGGGCTAGTATCAATGTTATGCCTTACAAATTATTTAAGCACTAGGTCTAAGGAAACCGAAACAAACTAGGATGAGCATTCAATTACCAGATAAAAATATTAGATTTCCTAGGGGTATTATTGGAGATGTACTCGTTAAAATCGATAAATTTTATATTCCCAATTGATTTTGTTGTTCTAGACATGGAGGAGGATAGCAACGTCCCCTTAATTTTAGGAAGGCCCTTTTTAGCAACCGCCAGAAAAATTATTGACATTGGCATAGGTGAACTCACACTTCGTGTGGGAGATGAAACAATCACCCTTCAAGCTCGTAACTCGAATAACACATTAAAAATCGAAGCTGACTGTACAAATCATTTGGCCAAAACTAACCATATAGTGCAACCTTCTTTGCAGAAAACAGGTTCAAAGAACATACATAAGCCAAGCAACAACAAAGAACCTATCCATGAAGAATGAAGGTTACAAATCAAGGAGTTAGATGAATGGCGGTCACATAAACCGAGAAAACAGAATAAACCAAAACCACACCATGAGGAGCTTAATTCCTCCAAAAATCAACTTAAAGTTGGAGACAAAGTACTACTCGATGCAGTAGATCCTCGAATCACCACTTCTAAACCAAATGAAGAAACCCCTCTTACGGTAATTAGTATTTCTCCATACAGTACGGTCGAGGTAAACCACTCCACATTTGGCACGTTCAAGGTAAATGGTACTCGTCTTAAACCTTATATTGATAAAATTGATAGCAGGGATGAGGAGTGTAAACTCCTCGATTCACCATGATCACACACTAAAGAAGTAAGTCGAGCTTAGACTATAAATAAGCGCTTCTCGGGAAACAACCTGAGCACTAATAGTATTAATTTCTTTAAATTTGAGTTTTTAACATCTAATGTACTAACCGAATCATGGTACATAGACTCTCTAAATACCACACGGCCAGGTACACAGGCGTGCCTTAGGCCGTACGAAAATAGGGAAAAATTTTTCCAACACGGGAAGCAATAAAGTTGCCACGACCGTACGACATGGTCTTGGGTGAACCTTCCAAGACAACACGGGCGTTCGACATGCCTATGCCTTGAAACCATGGGCAAACCTGTCAAACTAGCATGGGCGTGCGACACGCCTGTGCCCATCATCCGTGGGCGAACTTGTCAAGTTAACACGGGCATAGACCTATGTACACGGGCATGAGAGAAGCGAACGAAGCAAGACACGACCGTGCGACACGACAGTGTGCACTCACACGCTCAAACAACAAGGGCTTGGGCCGAATGTTAGACGCACCCAAATTTAAAATTCACGAAACACACGGGTAAAAATTAGGGCACACGGGCGTGTCCTAAGGCCGCGTGCCCAAAATTCTATAAAAACCCTCACTATTCATCATCTCCCTCCCCAAAAATCCCTAACCCTAGCCGCTGCAACTCTACACGCCCTACCCTCCACGCTTGTGCGCCGCTTACAACACCGATTTCGACGCCCCAAATTTTTTTTTTGCGTTTGTTTACTCTTTTCTTTCTATCTCCTTTGAATATTTTATTTATTTCATGATTTCTCTGCTCTATTTTCCTATTTTAAATGAATTCTCATAGTTAGAACAATAGAATACTTTTGCTTGTTTATAAGAATTTTGTCATTTTAGTTACTCCATTATGCTCTACTTTTTTTATTTTTCCTAGTTTCATGAAATTTATGCTTCCTATATACATTCATTCATATTCCTGTTACATTATTCCAATAATACTATAACTTAATACATTTAGTAGTTTTCTTTACTTCATCCACTACGTAAGTTACATGAAATCTTCATATTTAGTTTTGTGCTTCTGTGCTATTTTTGGGACGTATTGGTTGAGTTTTGATTTTTCAACGCAGGTACAATGTCATCATCACGTGGTAAGAAGACTGTTGTTCTCGCCTCGAAGAAGCAGAAAGGAGCAGCGTCATCCTCAGGTCCCATCTTAGAAAACCGACACCCTTTCCTCCAATTTCCACCAGGAAATCAAGAGGAACTTTTTCAAATACTTCGGGCCCGACCTTTAGGTGTGGGCCGCTGCATTGACTGGACCACTGATCGCATCATTTCGTGATAGGTTTTAAATATTTATAATTAATCGTTCTTGAAACTAACTATTATCGTGATGTAGGCAAGTGTACCTATCGTAGTATAGTTTTAGCAAGACCAGATTGTCAAACCCAAAAGAACTAAAAGTACTAGAAATGACGGTCTTTTTATTATCTAGCCTAAGAATAGTGGGGTTTGTTTTAATTAACTAATTATCTAAACTAAGAACTCACAGAGAAAAGAATTGGGGAATTGCTTTTGGGAAAAATCGATTGACAATACCTAAGGAAAAATCCACCTAGACTTTACTTGTTATTCTAGCTCCGAATCAGACGAATTGTTCATTCAACTTGTTCCGCAGATATCCCTAAGTTATGTTATTATCACTATTCAAGACTAATAACGTCTAATCCCTAGATTGAATAATTGAGACCTTTCTCTAATTAACACTCTAGGGTTGCATTAACTCGATCTATAGATCCCCTTATTAGGTTCACCCTAACCCGGTAAAATCTTGTCACCCTATGTCTAGGCGCACAATCAACTCCGCTTAATTATGACAAATGTACTCTTAGCCAGGGTCTATTCCTCCTCTGAATATGAGCTTATCTTGAATCAGTATCCTTGGATATCAAAAGAAGAATTAAGAACACTTAATTAAGAACAAGTTAAATATTTATCATACAATTCATAAAATAATAACAAGATTCGTCTTAGGTTTCATTCCCCTTAGGTATTTAGGGGATTTAGTTCATAACTAAATAAGAAAAAATCTCATAAAAATAAAGAATACAAAATAGAAAGAAAACCCAAAACTCTTGAAGGGGAATTGATGAGAGATCTTCAGTCTTGATGATGAATCCGACTTCTGAGATGAATCAATCGACTTCCTTGGAGTAATTACTTACTCTCTATTCTATGTGTCCTCTTTTCTCCTCTTCTAGGGTGTATTTATAGGCTTTGGAATGCCTATGAGCCCTCAAAAGTGGCCTTTTCAGAATTGGACTCATCTTGGGCTCGACAGGGACATGCCCGTGTGACACGCTCGTGTGCGATTACTTCAGGTAGTGTTTGAGCCTGTTAGAATGGTGCGGGCGTGTGCTATACCCGTGTGAGTCGTGCTTCGATTCTGCCAGATTGACACGGCTGTGTGGTCTGCCCGTGTAAGGAAGTCCAGGCTGTGTTAAGTTCGTACTTTGGCCCATTTTCTCTATTTTTGGCCCATTTCTTGTTCCTTTCGCTCTCCTAAGTATAAAACATGAAATTAAAGCATTGGGAGCATCAAATTCACCAATTCTAATGGAAAATCATCCATAAAATGCATTAAACATGGGGTAAAAATATGTATAAATTATAGTTTATCAACCGCGCTTGAACAAGTTCAGTTGGCTGACGATGTCCGAGCCCTCTTGACAACCGATCTATGGGAACTCTTCTTTGCGATCATTGAGCCGATATACCTTGAGCTTACACTTGAACTTTGCTCAACCTTCCATGTTCTAGATATCATGACCAACTTCGATGACCTTGGAATAGTCCAGTTCTGTCCCAGTGGTTTAGTCCTCCAGTTAAGTGTGCTTGAGTTTGGTATCGCTTTGGGCCTTTATACGAAGGAGTTCATGAAAGAAAACGAGCTCAACACCCTCCATCACCACATCCACTACTCCCATTTGAAGTGTTGGGATGCTTTGGTCCCCATCTCAGCTTCCTATGATCCCAATTGCCCCAAGGCATCGGCTCTCTCTCCCTCCTTGAGGTACCTACACGCCATCTTGGCACACACTTTGACAGGCCGACGAGAGAGCACCGGCGTCGTCAACACTCACAACGCCTACTTTCTATGGAGTATGGCAAATGGGCACATCTTTGACCTCACCTACTTCATTGCCCTTCCCATTCACCACCAGACGGAGCGGCATCGGAGGGAGGTCATCTCCATTGGCTCCTACGTAACTCAGTTGGCTCGACACTTCGGGCTCCTCAACACAACGACCCAATAATCCTCCCTTACTCTCATCGGCCAGATGTCTCCACAGGGCATTTCGAGCATGTTACATATGAGGATCATCGAGAAGCGCCGAGGAACCCACCCTCCTCAATACCACCTCACCCAGTCCACCGAGGAGGAAAACCCTGAGGACATCATTGATGATGTCCCTCCACGTCACGAGGACCCACCGTCTCAGCCACCACCTCCTCATCATCCAGTTCATGCAGCGGCTTCATACACTGACATCTCTGAGCACCTTACTCGATTCGAGAAGTAGTGTTTTCTGCGCTTCAATAATATTGATGCTACTCTACAGCAGATTTGTCAGCGCTTCCATATCTTATCGCCAACCCCACCTCGCGAACCATTTGGCGATGAAGATGTTTAAAAAATTTTATTTATTATTTTATGTTGTTCCTTTTATTTTCATTTAAGACTACTTTTTATTTTTCTTTCACCTTATTTTCATTAGGTTTTATAATTATTATTTTACAATTTTTAATTTCAGCTAATTCATTACGGGTACTTATTCTTCCTTATATATTTCCTAAAAGAGTTCCTGATTCTATCACAGTTATAAAGAGCTCCAAAGCTCACTATTACTCAGGAACTTGAAACTCCACTGAGAAAGGTTCTCCATGACTACCATGCCCTGCTCGACCACGACCATATCCAACTTGAGATATAATATTCTTTTGGTGCAGCATTTGTGGAACCTAACCTCTACCACCACCGGAGTATCCTCTTTCACCCTCATCATTGCTTTGGTCAATTATTGTCCATAACCCCAATTCAAGGAGTTCATTCATCATTCAAGAAGTTTCACTTCTCTCCCTGTCTTATGATTATCAATCTATCTTTTTCAATATATCTATCTTTGTACATTGAGGGCAATGTACATTTTAAGTGTGGGGGTCTTTCATATCGTTATTAGAAATCCCTAAATTGTGTCTTATTCTCATCTGATCTTCTCATGCCATGATTAAAACAAATTTTGATTAATTTATGATTTTTATTGATATGTCTTGAATTAAAACTTAGGCATTCATGCATTGATTGTTTAAACTTTAAGATATTAAAGAATCAAGCATTATAAGTTGACTTTTGAATTTAAAATTTTATAGGTTGTTTCTCCCAAGTTTAGGTATTATCTTGAGTTGAAATTCACATGTTTAAACATCAAAAAGCATTAATTTTTGTGAGATTTTGAGCCTTTGGAGCACTGACTATTTCTTTCATGCTCACTTTTATTGTTGCTTTGAGTGCGTCAGTATTGAATTATTATTCTAAAACTTGCTTGACTATGCATGTCAAGACCACACCATTTGATTTGATATGTCAAAATGATAAAGGCATTTAGGTTTAAACCACTCACTGCACAAAATCCTACCTTCATAATTAACCCTTAGTAAACCCCTTTGAGCCTAACAAGCCATTAATTGATTTACCCTCAATATTAACCCATAAACCATTATTGTTGAAATCCCCTAATTTGATCCCTATTTTTGTCGAGATTTGATTTGAACTAATTTCTTAGCTATGCTTTGCTCTTCTATGTATTTGACTTGCTCTTAAAAAAAACATTCGTACTTACATATTAGTAGTAATTCGGTATTGTTGAGCCGCAGTATCTAAATTCCATCTTCTGAGAAGAAGCTCACTTGTACTCAATTGATGTTTAATTGCTTTTTCTAGTTACGTAATTATCCAATTCAATCTCAATTCTAACCTTTTCTTTCAGCTTGTGACCACACCCCCTAACCAAAGCCACGTTACAGCCCTTTAAAGACCTTTTGTTTGATGTTCATTTCAATATATAGTGGCGGAGATTTGATTTTCATGCAAGCCTATGGTAATGACTTTTCATTATTGACTATTCAGTGCTTCATGTATTGTCCTTAAACACCTCGAGTGATTTGAGTGAATCTTTAGTGAGGATGTGAAACTCTGTGATATTTTGAGTCGAAGGTAATTACTTAGATGAGGGGAGACACCTATGCTTTCATGATAAAATACTCAACTTCGAATGTTTTGGAACTTTGATGTTCTTTCAGTCAAATTCTCAATGTATGATTACTTATGGATTATTTTGAGATATTATTAATAGGAATTATAAGTTAAGAATAATTTATTTTGATTGTGAGTTAAGGGTTTTGCTTGAGGACAAGCAAATGCTTAAGTGTGGGGGTATTTGATAAACTGTAATTTATACATATTTTTACCCCATGCCTAGCGCATTGATGGATGGTTTCTCCTTAGATTTGGTGAATTTGATGCTCCTAATCCTTTAATTTCATGTTTTATACTTAGGAGAGCATAGAAGAGTAAAGAGAGCGAGAAACGGGCTGAAAACAGAGAAAATGGACCCACATAGGAAAACAACACGGCCTGGACTTCCTCACACGGGCGTGTCAAACGGTCGATTCAATTTGGCAGGATCAAAGCACGACTTACACGGGTGGATCACATGCCCGTGTCCAGTTAATAGTCTTGACCATGGCCTTCAGTAATTGCACACGGGTGTGTCACACGGGCGTGTCACACAAGCGTGTCCCTACCAAACCCAAGTTTAGTCCAATTTGGAAAAGGCCAATTTTGAGGGCTTTTAGTCATTCCAAAGCCTATTTAAACACTTGAGGAGGCACTTAGGAAGGGGGATGCAAAGGAGGAAGCAAGGAATTACTCAAGGAAAGCCGATTGATCCGTCTCAAGAGTCAGATTCATCATCAAGACTGGAGATCTCCCTTCAAGTTCCTTCAGGAGTTTTGGGTTTTCTTATGTTTTGTTATCTTTATGCTTTCGAGATGTTTTCTTTCATAAGTATGAACTAAACCCCTAAATGCCTAAGGGGAATGAAACCTAAGACAGATCTTGTTATTATTATCTGAATTGTATGATAAATATTTGACTTATTCTTAATTATGTGCTCTTAATTCTTGTTTTGATATTCCAGGATATTGATTCAAGTTAAGATCTTATTCAGAGGAGGAATAGGCCCTGTCTAAGAGTAAATTTGTCATAATTATCTGGAGTTGATTGCTCACCTAGAGATAGGGTGACAAGATTTTGCCGGATTAGGGTGAAACGTAATAAGGGAATCCATAGATCGAGTTAATGCAATTCTAGGATGTTAATTAGAAAGAGATTTCAATTATTCAACCTAGGGTTAGATGTTATTAGTCTCGAGAGAGATAATAATATAACTTAGGGATTTCTACAGAACAAGTCAAATGAATAAATCGTCTGATTCAGAGTCAAATAACAAGTGAAGTCTAGGTGGATTTTTTCTTAGGTATTGTCTCAATCAATCGAATTTTCCCAAATGTATTTTCCCAAGTTTTTCTTTCTACGCATTCGTAGGCATTCGTAGTTAGTAATTAGTTTAGACAACCAAACCTCTTAAATTTTAGGCTAGATAATAAAAAGAAAGTAAATGCTAGTACTTGTAGTTCCTTTGGGTTCGACAATCTGGTATTGCTGGACTATACTATTGTTCGATAGGTACACTTGCCTTAATCGTGATAATAAGTTAGTCTCAAGAACGTTTCATTTATAAATATTTAAAACCTGTTACGAATATCATGCATCACCCTAAATCGGGCTGTTACATTTCTCCCACTTTAGAGATTTTCATCCCTGAAAATCTTACCGGTGAATAAGTTCAGATACTGCTCTCTCAGAGACTCCTCGGGTTCTCATGTGGCTTCCTCAACTCCATGTCTATGCCACAAAACCTTAAAAAGTGATATATTCTTATTTCTTAAATGTTTGACCTCTCGAGCTAAGATCTTGACTGGCTCCTCACCATAAGTCATATCCGGAAAAATCGCAACTTCAGTTGGTGCGATTATATGCGAAGGGTCTGATCTATACCGGCGTAACATGGACACGTGAAACACATCATGAATCTTTTCTAACTCTGGTGGCAAATTTAAATGGTAGGCAACAGGCCCTACTTTCTCGGTAACCTCATAAGGTCCTATGAAACGAGGACTCAAATTGCCCCTTTTACCAAACCTGATGGCTTTCCTCTAGGGGAAACTTTCAAAAATACTTTATCACCGACTTCAAACTTAATTTCTTTTCGTCTCAAATCCACATAGGATTTTTGTCTATCCGAGGCAGCTTTTAGGTTGTCACGAATTACTTTAATTTTCTCCTCTGCCTCTTTGACCAAATCAACCCCGTGAATCTGATTCTCTCTCAACTTAGTCCAGTATAAGGGCGTTCTACACTTCCGCCTATACAAGGCCTCATAAGGCGCCATTTTCAGACTCGACTGATAGCTGTTGTTATAGGCGAATTCAACCAATGGCAAGTATTTTTCCCAACTTCCTTGAAATTTGAGAACACAACATCTCAAGATGTCCTCTAAGATCTGTATCACTCTTTTCAACTGTCCGTCAGTTTGCAGATGAAATGCTGTGCTAAAACTCAACTTGGTTTCCAAAGCCTCTTGTAACTTTTTCCAAAACCTCGAGGTAAACCTCGGATCTCTATCTAACACAATCGACAATGGCACTCCATAAAGCCTTACGATCTCAGAAATATATAAGTCTGCTAATTTTTCGAGGGAGTAATCGGTACGCACTGGTACGAAATGTGCCAACTTAGTTAGTCTGTCGACAATAACTCCTACTGCATCTTTCTTTTCTGGGGTTACTGGCAAACTGGTCACGAAATCCAAAGTGATACGATCCCATTTCCACTAGAGAACCATAATAGGTTGAAGTAGACCTGAAGGTACTTGATGTTCAGCCTTCACTTACGGACACACTAGACGCTTGAAAATGAACTCTTAAATGTCTCTTTTAATACCCAACCACCAATACATTTTCTTAAGGTTGTTGTACATTTTCGTACCACCCGGGTGAACAGATAAACAACCACCGTGTGCCTCACTCAAAATCTTCTGAATAAGTTCATTGTCCTTGGGTATGCAAACTCTGTCTTTGAACATTATGCATCTATCGGTACCGATACGAAAATCCAATTCAATTTCTGACTCACAGTAATTTCTCCTGGCTTGCAACTTCTCATCACCTTTCTGAGCTTCTTGAATTCCATAAAGAAAATTCGGTCTGGCTCTCAACTCTGCTAGGATTGAACCATCATTAGATAAATTCAACCGAGTGTTCAAGGCTCACAAAGCAAACAACGACTTCCTACTCAAGGCGTCAGCGACTACATTCACCTTTCCCGGATGATAGTCAATAATCAATTCATAATCCTTTAACAGCTCTAACCATCAGCGTTGTCTCAAATTCAACTCCTTTTGAGTCATCAAGTACTTTAAGCTCTTATGATCAGTGAATACCCGACATTTTTCTCTATACAAATGGTGTCTCCAAATCTTCAGCGCGAACACCATAGCTGCTAGTTCCAAATCATGGGTTGGATAATTTCTCTCCTGTGGTTTTAGCTGTCTCGAGGCATAGGCTATAACCTTGCCTTCTTGCATAAGCACACACCCTAAACCATTTAAGGAGGCGTCGTTAAAAATCACAAATTCCTTGCCCGACTCTAGTTGCACTAACATTGGGGCTTCCGTTAACAAAGTCTTTAATCTCTCAAAACTTTGCTGACACTTTTCTGTCTATTCAAACTTGACGTCTTTTTGCAGTAGCCTAGTCATTGGGGTAGCTATCATAGAAATCCATTTACAAACCGTCTGTAGTACCCAGCCAAACCCAAAAAGCTTCAAACCTCTGTTACATTCCTCGGTGGTTTCCACTCCACAATAGAGAAGATCTTATTTGGATCAACTCGGATTCCGTCACCCGACACAATATGTCCTAGAAATCCAACCTCTTTAAGCCAAAATTCACTCTTGCTGAACTTGGCATATAATCGTTTGTCTATCAACTCAGATGCTCTGCATGCTCTCTCTCATCACGCAAATAGATCAGTATGTCATCAATAAACACAACAACAAACTTATCCAGATACGGACTGAATATACGGTTCATCAAATCAATAAATATCGCCGGGGCATTAGTCAAACAAAAGGGCATGGAAAGAAACTCATAATGCCCATATCTTGTTTGAAATGCAGTCTTTAACACATCTCACTCTTTAACCCTTAACTAATAATAACTAGACCTCAGATTGATCTTAGAAAACACGGTAGCTCCCTTTAACTGATCAAACAAATCACCGATCCTTGGTAAAGGGTATTTGTTCTTCACAGTCACTTTGTTGAGTTGCCTATAGTCAATGCATAATCTCATCAACCCATTTTTCTTCTTCACAAAAAGTACCGGAGCACCCCACAGAGAAAAGCTCAGTCTCGCAAAGCCCTTGTATGTCAAATCTTACAACTGTGCTTTCAACTCTTTCAGCTCCGTTGGAGCTATCCTATATGGAGTGATTGAGATAGTGATCGAGAGAGGTAATCTAGGTAATTCCTCCGGAAAGACGTTCGTGAACTCGTAGACTACCGGCACTGATGCAATCTTTAACTCCGTCTCTTGAGTATTCAGCACAAAAGCTAAATAAGCCTCATACTGCTTTTTCAAATATTTCTCAGCAGTCAATGACGATATTACTACAGGCAGATTTTCTGACTCACCTGGTCCAACTCGAAGAACATTCCCATCTTCATATCTCAACTCTATTACTTTTCGTCCACAATCTACTACAAAACCAGGAGAGGCCAACCAATTCATCCCGAGGATTACATCAAACTCCTTAAATGGCAACAACATCAAATTGGGCAGAAAACAATGGCCTTTAATTTTCAAAGGACAATTTCTACATACTTGATCCACTAAAACATGCTTGCCTAATGGGTTAGACACTTTTATTACAAACTCGGTAGACTCTTCTATCATATTCATACGAGGTATTAATTCTATACAAATGTAAGAGTGGGTAGATCCCGGGTCAGTTAAATCAACAACAGTTATATCATAGATAAAAAAAGGTACCCGTGATCACATCGAGAGACTCTGCCTCCTCCCGAGCACGTATAGCATAGGTCCTTGCTGGCACTCTACCTTCAGATCTCGCCGTGGCATCTCTTGATGCGCCTCTACCACTAGTCCCACTTTTGGGTTTCTTTTGTAGCCTACTCTTCAAAGGAGCACTACTTGCTTTCATATCTTGTTTTTTTCCTCTTTCGTCCATATCAGGACAACCACGGATAAAGTGGTCAAGTGACCCACTGATCGCGATTTTCGTTTGACAGGTTTTAAATATTTATAAAGAATCGTTCTTGAAACTAACTATTATCATGATGTAGGCAAGTGTACCTATCGAACAGTAGTATAGTTTTAGCAAGACCGTATTGTCGAACCCAAAGGAACTAAAAGTACTAGTAATGACTGTCTTTTTATTATCTAGCCTAAGAATAAAGGGGTTTTGTTTTAACTAACTAATTATCTAAACTAAGAATTCACAGAAAGTAGAATTGGGGGATTACTTTTGGAAAACGATTGAATTAAGACAATACTTAAGGAAAAATCCAAGTAGACTTTACTTGTTATTTTGGCTCCGAATCGGACGATTTATTCATTTAACTTGTCCCGTAGAGATCCCTAAGTTATGTTATTATCCCTATTCAGGACTAATAATGTATAATCCCTAGATTGAATAATTGAGACTTTTCTCTAATTAACACGCTAGGGTTGCATTAACTCGATCTATGGATCCCCTTATTAGGTTTCACCCTAATCCGGTAAAATCTTGTCACCCTATGTCTAGGCGCGCAATCAACTCCGCTTAATTATGACAAATGTACTCTTACACACGGTCTATTCCTTCTCTAAATAAGAGCTTATCTTGAATCAGTATCCTGGGATATCAAAACAAGAATTAAGAACACATAATTAAGAATAAGTTAAATATTTATCATACAATTCAGAAAATAATAACAAGATTCGTCTTAAGTTTCATTCCCCTTAGGTATTTAGGGGATTTAGTTCATAACTAAAAAGGAAAACATCTCAGAAGAATAATGAATACAAAACATAAAGAAAACTCAAAGCTCCTGAATGGAAATTAAGGGGAGATCTTCAGTCTTGATGGTGACTCTAGCTTCTGATATGGATCAATCGGCTTCCCTTAAGCAGTTCCCTGCCTCCTTCTCTCTGCGTCTTTTTTTCTCTTCCTTTAGGGCGTATTTATAGGCTTTAGAATGCCTAAAAGACCTTAAAATTAGCCTTTTCCGAATTGGACTAAACTTGGGATCAGCAGGGTCACGCCTGTGTGACACGCCCGTGTGCGATTACTTCAGGCCGTGGTTAAGCCTATTAAATAGACATGGGCATGTGGTCTACCCGTGTGAGTCATGCTTCGATTCTAGCAAATTGACACGGCTGTTTGGTCTGCCTATGTGAGGAAGTCCAGGCCGTGTTGATTTTGTACTTTGGCCCATTTTCTCAATTTTTGGCTCATTTTTCGTTCCTTTCACTCTCCTATGCTCACCTAAGTATAAAACATGAAATTAAGGCATTAGGAGCATCAAATTCACTAATTCTAAGGAAAAATCATCCATAAAAAGCGTTAAGCATAGGGTAAAAATATGTATAAATTACGGTTTATCAAATACCCTCACACTTAAGCATTTGCTTGTCCTCAAGCAAAATTCTCAACTCATAATCAAAATAAATTCTTCTCAACCTATAATTTCTATCGATAATATCTCAAAATAATCCATAGGTAATCATACATTGAAAATTCAACTGGAAGAACATCAAAGTTTCAAACATTCCAAGTTGAGTATTTAATCATGCAAAACTTTAGGCATCTCTCCTTATCTAAGTGGTTACCTCGATTCGAAATCTCATGGAGTTTAACATCCTCAATAAAGATTCACTCAAATCACTCAAAGTGTTTAAGGATAATGTAAATAGCACTCATCAATCAATATGAAATGTTATTACCATAGGCTTGCTTGAAAATCACATCTCCACCACTATAATTTGAGATGATCCATCAATCAAAACGTCTTTAGAGGGTTGTTACGTGGCTTTGGTTAGGGGGTGTGGTCACAAGCTGAAAGAAACAGTTAGGATCAAGATTGAATTGAAAAATCACTTAACTAGAAAAAAATTTAATCATCACTTGCATGCAACAGAGCTTCTTCTCAGAATATGGAATTTAAATACTTAAGCTCAAAAACAAAAGATTACTACTAATGTGTATACACAGTTTTTTTTAAAAACAAGTTAAATAACATAGATTAACTATTAAGAACAAGACATATCTGAGTAACTATTTCAATTCAAATCTCGACAAAAATAGGGATCAAATTTAATTTAGGGGATTTCAACAATAATGGGTTAAGGGTTAATATTACGGGTAATACAAAAAAATGGGTTGTTAGGCTCAAAGGGGTTCACTAGGGGTTAATTTTGGAGGTAGGCTTTTCATGGAATGAGTGGGTTAATCTTTAGTGCCTTAATCATTTTGACATATCAAATCAAATGGTGTGGTCTTGACATGCATAATCAAGCAAGTTCTAGAATAACAGTTCAATACTGACGCACTCAAAGCAATAATAAAAGTGAGCATGAAAGAATTAATAGATGCTCAAAAGGCTCAAAAAATCTCACAAAAATTATGGCTTTTTGATGTTTAAAACTTGTGAATTCCAACTCAAAGTAATGCCTAAACTTTGGGGAAACAACCTAAAATTTTAAATTCTTAAAAATCAATTTATCATGCTTGATTTTCTAATGTCTTAAAGTTTAAACAATCAATGCATAAATGGCTATATTTTAATTCAAGATATCAATAAAAATCATAAATCAATCAAAATTTATCCTAAATATGATATGAGAGCTTTTCCAGAGAACAAGGCAGTTATTCAGGGATTTTTCTGATAATAAAATGAATACCCCCACACTTAAGATGAACATTGTCCTCAATGTACAAAGATAGATATAAGAATATAGAAATAAGATAGGGAAAGGAGTGAAACTTCTTGAGTGATGAGTGAATTTCCTTGAACTAGAGTTTTGGAGAATAATAGGCGTGAGGGTGGAGGATACTTCGGCAGTGGTAAAGGTTCATTAGTCCATAAGTCCTGCGCTAAAAGAATATTATATCTGAAGTTGGTTATGATCGTGGTCGAGCAGGACATGGCAGTCGTGAAGAACCTTTCCTAGTGGAGTTTCGAGTTCCTAAGTAATAGCGAGCTGTAGAGCTCTTTATAATTGTGATAGAATCAGGAACTCTTTTAGGAAATATATAAGGAAGGGTAAGTACTCAATAGGAATTAGCCAAAATTAAAAATTGTAAAATAATAATTTTAAGTCCTAATAAAAATAAGGTGAAAGAAAAATAAAAAGTAGTCTTAAAATAAAATAAAAGTAAAAACATAAAATAATAAATAAATCCTTTTAAACATCTTCATCGCTAAATGGTTCGCGAGGTGGAGGTGGCGATGAGATGTGGAGGTGCTGAAAAATTTGCTGTAGAGTAGCATCAATGTTGTCAAATCGTTGAAAACACTGCCGAGTGAGGCACTCAGAGATGTCAGCATATGAAGCCGCCGCATGAACTGGACGAGAGGGTGGTGGTGGCTGAAACGGTGGGCCCTCGTGCTGTAGGGGGACATTATCAGTAATGTCCTCGGGGGCCCCTTCCTCGGTAGATTGGGCGAGAGGATATTAAGAAGGGTAGGTTCCTCCGAGCTTTTTAATCATCCTCATGGTAAGCATGCTTAAGATGCCTTGTGAAGACATCTGGCTAATGAGGGTCAAGGATGATTCTTGGGCCGCTGTGCTGAGGAGCCTAAAGTGTCGCGCCAATCGCGTCACATAAGGGCCAATGGAGATGACCCCCTTCCTATGCCGCTCCGTCTGGTGTTGAATGGCGAGGGCAATGAAATAGGTAAAAGTCAATGACGTGCCCGTGTGACTTACACCATAGAAAGTACGCGTCATGAGTATTGACGACGTTAGTGCTCTCTCACCTTCCTGTTATCATGTGAGCCAAAATCAGAGATGAAAGGAGAGCCAATGCCTTTGAGCGGCTAGGATTGTAGGTGGCCGTGCCTAGTACTAGTGCGTCTCAACACCGTGCAGGAGAACGATGGATGTGGCGGTTGAGAGCATGTAAGTCATTCTCCTCCTTGAATTCCTCCGTATATAAACCCAGTGCAGTACCAAATTCTAGGACGCTAAGCTGGCGGACTAATCCGCCTAGGTGAAATTGTACCGTGCCGGGATCATCGTAGTTCATCATCACGGTCTGAAGATGAAATGTGGAGCATAATTCCATTGTGAGCTCGAGATACATCGGCTCGATGATCCTAAAGAAAAGCTCCCAAAGGTCGGCGGTTAGGAGGGCCCAAATTGCATCAGCCAACTAAACTTGTTCTACTGCAGCCCAGTCGATGTAGCGGCCCACAATTAAAGGTCGGTCCCAGAGTATATGGAAAAGTTCTTCTTGGGGCCCGATGGGGAACCTCAGAAAAGGGTGACAAACTTCCGGGGCAGGACCCGAAGAAGATGATACTTCCTTCCTTTTCTTTGAAGCAAGGACAGTGACCTTTTTACCACGTGAAGATGACATTGTATGCCTACAATTGGAAACATTAATTCATCTTGATGAGTATACAGGGGAAAATGCAACTAAATTCGAAGAGGAAAATCCATAAATATGTTCAGCCACAATTACTAAGTTTAGTAAAAACAATAAGTTCAATGACCTACTTTTGTGGCATTAGCATGGTGATATAAGTAAAAATGGCAAAGAATGGAATGTATTATACTATACGAATGAGCATAAATGTCAACACAGGAGGCATGAATATTTCAACTATCCTAACCATGAATATGCACTTCTAACTAATCAAGTGGAGTAGAGAAATCATTTAACGAATAAGAATTTGAACAAGAAAAAGATGATAACTTGTTCTGTAAATGACATTTGAGTGATAGAAAGATGAAAATAATATGAAAAATATAGATTACTATGATAAATAGCATTATAAATTAGTGAAATAAAAGAGAAAGGAGTAAACAAACGTTAAAGGTAAGAGGTTGGGTGTCGAAAATGCAATTGGAAGCAGCGCACGGGCGTGGTGGGGAGGGCGTGTGGATTTGCAGCAGCTAGGGTTAGAGTTTTTTGGGTGAAGAAGACAATGAATAGTGCAGCCTATTTATAGATTTTGGGGCACACGTCTAGGGAACATGCCTGCGTTCCCCAATTTTTGCCCGTGTGACTCGCGAATTTTGAATTTAGGGGCGTCTGACTTTTAGTCCACGGCCGTGTCACAAGACCGTGCCTGGGTTTGTTCGCTTCTCCCATGCTCATGTATGTAGGCCCACGCCCGTGTTCGTTTAATAGGTTCGACCACAGGTTCTAGACACGGGCGTGTCGCACGCCCGTGTTGTTTTGGCAGGTTCGCCCACGCCCATGTCGCACGACTGTGCAATTTATCGTATCTCGTGTTGGGGAAATCTTTCCCCTGTTTTCACACGGCCCTAAGCAGCCCATGTTCTTGGCCATGTCTGTGTGGAAAAACTTGTATTCAAGATCTCTGTTAGTAAGTTAGGTGTTAAATACTAAAATTTAAAGAAATTAATATTGTTAGTGCTCAGGTTACTTCCCGAGCAACGCTTATTTATAGTCTAAGCTCAACTTACCTCTCCATTGAATGGTCATGGTGGTTCGAGGAGTTTATACTCCTCATATCTACTATCATTCTCATCAAAATAAGGTTTTAAATGGGTGTTGTTTACCTTAAAAGTGCCGAACTTGGGATAACTTACCTCGACTGTACCGAATGGAAAAATGCTAAGTACCATAAGAGGGATTTCTTCGTTCGGTGTGGTAGTGACAATGTGAGGGTCTGCGGCATCTAATAAGACTTTATCTCCAACCTTAAGTTAACGTGAGAAGGTGTTGAGCTCGTTCTAGTGTAGTTTTGGTTTATCATGTGTTCTCGATTTATGCGTCCACCATTCATCTAGCTCCTCGATTTGTAGCCTTCGATCTTCATGAATAGGTCCTCTGCTATTGCTTGAGAATGACTCATGTGCTTCTTTCAGACTCATTTCCTGCAAAGCAGGTTGTACCATATTGTCAGTTTTAGTATAATGGTTTAGACGATCACCTTCAATTTCCGATGTGGCGCCAGAATTGCGAGCTTGAAGGGTGATTGTTTCGTCTCCCACATGGAGTGTGAGCTCACCTGTGCCAACATCAATAATCGTTTTAGCAGTTTCTAAAAAGGGCCGTCCCAAAATCAAAGGAGTGTTGTTATCCTCCTCTATGTCTAGAATAATGAAGTCAACGAGAAATATAAATTTATTGACTTTAACTAGCACATCTTCAATAATACCCCTAAGGAATCTTATAGTTTTATCTGCTAATTGAATGCTCATCCTAGTCTGTTTGGGTTTCCCAAGACCTAATTGTTTGAACATTTTGTAGGGCATGACATTAATACTAGCCCCTAAATCAGCTAATGCATTATTAACATCTAAACTCCCAATTAAGCAAGGAATCATAATACTCCCTGGATCTTTTAGTTTGTTGGGTAGTTTATTCTCTAGAATAGCTGAGTAAACTACGTTTAGCTCCACATGCGACGCCTCATCCAACTTCTGTTTATTTGCTAAAAGCTCCTTTAAAAATTTTATTGCGTTTGGCATCTGCGATATAGCTTCAATAAACGGTAAGTTAATATGTAATTTTTTGAAAAGTTTAAGGAATTTACCAAATTGTTAATCTAAGCGGTCTTTTCTTGTCGCGTTGGGGTATGGCACACAAGGTTTATATTCGACATTCACTGATTTGTTTTTATTATGACCTACCTCACCTTGACCTCTGCTTACCACAGTTTCTTGCCTCAGTTCTGGCTCAGGCTCAACGAATCCTTCTTCATCTTGAACATTAATCACGTTGAGCTGTTCCCTCAGGTTGGGTTCAGTATTACTTGGCAAGCTACCTTGTGGTTGTTCGAAGATTAGTTTGGAAACCTGGCCGATTTGAGTTTTGAGCCCTTGGATCGACACTTGTTAATTTTTAAATGCTGTATCGGTGTTCTGGAAATGGGTTTCTGACACCGAGATAAATTTAGACAGCATCTTTTCAAGGTTCGGTTTCTTTTCCTGTTGATAGGGTGGTTGTTGAAAACTCGAAGGATGTTGTGGTCTTTGATTTCCTTGACCGCCCCACGAGAAATTGGGATGGTTCCTCGAACCTGCATTATAAGTGTTACTATTTGGGTTATTTTGGGATCTAGAGTTATTGTTACCTATATATTGAACTTGTTCCTCCTCGATGCTAGTGTTGAAGGGTTGATACTCTGTGCATGCTCCTCCTCCATTCGTCTCGCACCTCATTACTGGATGTACCTGAGTAGAACCAAGTAAATCATCAATCTTTTTATTTAGAAGTTCTACCTGGTTTAACAGCATAGTAACCGAAACGACGTTATAAACGCCTGCTATTTTAGTTGGCTTAGTCCACATGACTTGCCACTGATAGTTATTCAGTGACATCTCTTCAATAAACTCATAAGCATTTTCAGGTGTTTTACTATTTATGGTTCCACCAGCAGCTGCGTCAACCATTTGTCGAGTCGAAGGATTCAGGACATTATGGAATGTTTGAACATGTAGCCAAAGCGGTAACCCATGATGAGGGAACCTTCTCAGTAGGTCCTTGTATCTCTCTCATGCATCGTAAAGAGTTTCTACATCCATCTGCACAAACGAAGATATATCATTACGTAATTTGGCCGTTTTAGCCGGTGAAAAATATTTAATAGAAATTTTTCAGTCATTTGTTCCCAAATAGTGATTGACCCTCATGGTAATGAGATCAACCATTGTTTAGCTTTGTTTCTCAATGAAAAGGGAATAACCGAAGACGAATGGCATCGTCAGAAATGCCATTAATTTTAAATGTATCGCAGAATTCCAGGAAATTTGCCAAGTGAGTGTTCGGATCCTCATCCTACAAACCATCAAACTGAACAAATTGTTGTATCATTTGAATAGTGTTAGGTTTTAGTTCAAAATTATTTGTAGCAATAGCAGGCCTAACTATACTTGACTCAGTTCCTGTTAAAGTAGGTTTAGTATAATTATACATAGTACAAGTAGCAGGATTCTAATTTGCTAGTTCAACGTGTATCGTAGGAGGTAGTTGATTGTTTTGGTTTTTAGCCATCTCTTTGGTTGGGGTTTGAGTATCGTCCTCTTGCTCGTTCTCTGTGTATCTTAAGCTTCGCTTTATTTCTCTTTGGTTTTTGTGAACTGTGCGATCGATTTCTTCGTCAAAAAATAGTGGTCCTGACGGGTTTCTTCTAGTCATAAACTATAAAAACCTGCCAAGAGAAAGAAAAAGTAATAAAAATTGAGCGTTCCAATATCTTAGTTCCCTAGCAAGGGCGCCAAAAAAGTGATCGTGATTTTTGTGTGACAGGTTTTAAATATTTATAAAGAATCGTTCTTGAAACTAATTATTATCATGATGTAGGCAAGTGTACCTATCGAACAGTAGTATAGTTTTAGCAAGACCGAATTGTCGAACCCAAAGGAACTAAAAGTACTAGTAATGACTGTCTTTTTATTATCTAGGCTAAGAATAAGGGGGTTTTGTTTTAACTAACTAATTATCTAAACTAGGAATTTGCAGAAAGCAGAATTGGGGGATTACTTTTGGAAAATGATTAAACTAAGACAATACCTAAGGAAAAATCCACCTAGACTTTACTTGTTATTCTGGCTCCGAATCGGACGATTTATTCATTTAACTTGTCCCATGGAGATCCTTAAGTTATGTTATTATCCCTATTCAAGACTAATAACATCTAATCCCTAGATTGAATAATTGAGACTTTTCTCTAATTAACACCCTAGGGTTGCATTAACTCGATCTATGGATCCCCTTATTAGGTTTCACCCTAATCCAGCAAACTCTTGTCACCCTATGTCTAGGCGTGCAATCAACTCTGCTTAATTATGACAAATTTACTCTTAGACAAGGTCTATTCCTCCTCTGAATAAGAGCTTATCTTGAATCAATATCTTGGGATATCAAAACAAGAATTAAAAACACATAATTAAGAACAAGTTAATATTTATCATACAATTCAAAAAATAATAACAAGATTCGTCTTAGGTTTCATTCCCCTTAGGTATTTAAGGGATTTAGTTCATAACTAAAAAGGAAAACATCTCAGAAGAATAATGAATACAAAACATAAGGAAAACCCAAAACTCCTAAAGGGAAATTGAGGGGAGATCTTCAGTCTTGATGGTGACTCCGGCTTCTGAGATGGATCAATCGACTTCCTTTGAGCAGTTCCCTGCCTCCTTCTCTCTATGTCTTTTTTTCTCTTCCTTTAGGGCGTATTTATAGGCTTTAGAATGCCTAAAAGCCCTCAAAATTAGCCTTTTCTGAATTGAACTCAACTTGGGATCGGCAGGGACATACCCGTGTGACACGCTCGTGTGCGACTACTTCAGGCCGTGGTCAAGCCTGTTAAATAGGCATAAGCGTGTGGTCTAGCCGTGTGAGTCGTGCTTCGATTCTGCCAAATTGACACGGTCATCTGGTCTGCCCATGTGAGGAAGTCCAGGCCGTGTTGGTTTCGTACTTTGGCCCATTTTATCAATTTTTGGCTTGTTTCTCATTATTTTCGCCCTCCTATGCTCACCTAAGTATAAAACATGAAATTAAGGCATTAGGAGCATCGAATTCACCAATTCTAAGGAAAAATCATGCATAAAATACGTTAAGCATAGGGTAAAAATATGTATAAATTACGTTTTATCACTCACACTTGAAACAACCCCTCCCGTTTACTTGACATTCGCCTAAATGACGTCTCCCACATTGTAGACACTCTTGCCTACTTGGTCGACTGCTACCAACACTAGCGACCGAAGTAGTTTGGGCTTTAGATACCATATTCTGTTGATTCTTGTTTCTCCTCGAATACCCAACTGAAGCATTCGATCGGGTAGTAAATTCTTTTGATCTCTTGGATGAGGACTGATGTGCTTCCCCATCTGTCTTTTCTTTAAAATCTCGCGACTTAATGGTTGCTTTCCTAGTCTCTTTTACCAACTCTTCTGCTTGACACGCTCTCTCAACGAGCACCACAAATTCTCTTAATTCTAGAATGCCCACAAACACTCAGATATCTTCATTGAGGCCATCCTAAAACCTCTTACACATGATAGCTTTAGTGGATACGCATTCCCGCGCATACTTGCTGAGTTTCACAAACTCACGCTCATATTCTGTCACAGTCTTATTACCCTATTTCAACTCTAAAAATTCCTTCCTTTTCTGGTCCATGAACCTCTGGCTAATGTACTTCTTTCTGAACTCTTCTTGGAAAAATTCCCAAGTTACTCTTTCTCTCGGTACCACAGACATGAGAGTATTCCACCAATGATAAGCTGAACCTCATAGGAGTGACATTGCACACTTCACGCACTTCTCAGGTGTGCATGATAATTCATCGAACACCCTTATGGTATTTTCTAACCAAAACTCTGCCTTCTCCGAGTCATCATCTAAGTTAGCCTGGAATTTCTCGGCCCCTTGTTTTCGGATCTTGTCAACCGGAGGCTTCTCTCTTCTAAACATGTCTGCACCTTTCAGAGCTACCAGGGCATACTGAGGAATTGGAGGAGGAGAGGGAGGTGGAGAGTTCGGGCTCGCACGAACAAACTCCGAATACCAACCATCCATCATTCAGAGGTTGGCTGCTCTAGCCCCTCCGCCTTGGCCCATACTCACGACCTCACTCTCTACTGGAGCGGTCCCCTCAGTGGAAGCTGGCACATTACTTTCCAAGTCATCCACCGTGGTTCTATCAAGATTCATTTACTATGTAAGAAAAACATAATTTATAATCGTCAGAAATATTCACACTATCAATATATATTTATGGCATGTATAGCTAGACTCGTGCTCTAGCTAGGTTAGTCCTAGAACTTACTAAACCATAGCTTTGATACCACTAAATATAACACCCCTCGGCCGTATCCAATGCCAGGACAGGGCTTGAGGTGCTACCGAACTTAAACTCAACCAATAATAGAAAATCGGGCCATAAATTTTGATCAAATTAAAACTTTTCATTTCATATGCAAATTGTCCCTTAATTGGGCTTAGAGGCCCAAAACATACATTCGAGATGGTGCGGGAATAAACCAGGGCTCAAGAAAAACTTAGAAAATTTCGTGCTTTAAGGTTCCACACGACTGTGTGGGTATAGGGCACACGCCCGTGTGCTTGGGACACGCTCATGTCCTACACCCGTATGGCTAATTTAATTTTTACAATTTTTCATAAAACAAGTATAGACTTCACACGGCCTGGACACACACCCGTGTCCTTTCACAAGGCTACAACACGCCCGTGGGCAGCTCATGTGCAAAAACTTGGGTATTCTGTTTCTGACGTTAGCATCACACGCCCATGTACTAGGTCGTGCCCTTCACACAGCTGATACACATGGCCGTGTCTCTACCCGTGTGACCCTTACCATGCATTCTGACTTGAAATTTCTAGGTGCAGGGGATGCACGGCCTTCTCACACGCCCATGGCACTGACCGTGTGTCACACACAGCCTAGACACATGCCCGTGTGCCTACCCGTGTAGAAAATATGAGGCTATCTACCAAGCCTCTTTGCCACCCTAGGGTACCTATTTTCATGTCAATACCAACCAATACCAAAACAAGCATAATAGACATTCACCAACCGTGAAGATGCATCTTTTATAGACTCAAAATGAAAGCCCTCATTCAAGGTTCAATGTAAATAGTAGAATCTATTCTAGACCAGCACATTTGATCAATTCTCAAAGACACCAAATAATAAGGTCTAGCCCTATATATGCCATAATTAAAAATATAAATCCAACTATACCGAGTATTACGGCTAATAGTGTGATCGATATCTCTGACTTCAAGGGATCCTTGAACAAATAAATCGACACTGAAAGAAAAGGGAAAGGAAAGAGAGTAAGCATAAAGCTTAGTAAGTTGCATATAAATAAATATGCCACAACGATTTCACCTCTAGTCATCATACTAATAGCACAAAGATAGGCATAAGCTTGACTTACTCATTACCGTCTACTCAAGTCACATTTTCTATTTTGTGCTCATACTTATGCATACCAAATAGGTACCTGTACCACTCACAACAATTATTATACTTTCCTTACTAACTAACTTTCATAACTTCTAAAGTTGAGCCTTTCAAAATACTACCGGATATTCTATAAGCCTCAAACATGGGTTAAGTTGTCGATGCCATGTCTCAGACATGATCTTACACTGGCTATCCTCATCGAGGCCGATGGCGTGTCCCAAACATGGTCTTACACTAGCTCTCGTACTTACGTGCTGATTCCATGTCCTAGACATGGTCTTACACTAGCTCTTGCGTATCTATGTTGATGCCATGTCCCAGATATGGTCTTACACTGACATGTCTCGTAGCCGATGCATGTCTTAGACATGTCTTACACTAGCTTACGTCTCGAGGCCGATACATGTCCCGGACATGTCTTACACTGGCACTCGTCTCAATTCTGGTGCCATGTCCCAGACATGGTCTTACACTGGCACACAAATTACCCAAATGTCATGGCATGAATATCCGGTTTGTTTCTTATGGTTTCAACGGGGTCTTTCTACTATCTTAATTATTACTAAGCATTCTCAATTCACAATTTAGCAATTCATGCTATATCAATTCAATGACAATGCAAATACATGTATTAACAATGTAGTTATATTATTTACATACAACTTACCGCAGATTACAAAATGTACTCGACTAGTCGGTTTAGTCGATTTGCTTGGCTTTGCCCTGGTCTGGGTTCAAATTCGGTGAATCTTGATCTATAGTAGAAAAATGCACTTATTTAGTCATTAAACACAATTAGGCAATCTAAAATTTACATCTTAGTTAAAATGACCATTTTGCCCCTAGACCATGGCAAAATGACCATTTTTCCCCTATGCTCAAAAATCAATTTTTATTGAATTTCCTCTTATTCTAGGCCTAACCGACCCCTTTTTACTCTTATAACAACCCCAAACTCTCACTATTTCATGCACTTACCACCTATTTTGCAACTTATGCAAAGTAGTCCCTTTAAGTGTTTTCATGCTAACACCTTTCACAAAAGTTGTTTAGAACTTTTCTAAGATTCATTTTCTTCTATAAAATTTTAGGAAACAACATAAAATCTCTCATGGTAAATCCCTAGACTTTTCACCAATTTTCAAAATAGTCCTCTCATTTGAAAGCCCATGATATAAGCATGCAAAAAATGTGAAAATCATCAAGAAAATCATCAAGATCACTTACATTATGAGAGAAATAAGTTACTACAAAATTTCAGCTTTCAAACCTCCATATTTTCTGATATTTTTGGTGGGGAGAAGAGATGGAGAAGAAAGAAATTGATAGCTAGGCTCATAGGTATTATTTTATCACAAGATTATGTCATCAAGTCACCTAACATTGACCTTTTGACTAAATTTGCTTCCTATGGCCGGCCACCTTGTTTCTAGGGGTCTAATTGCTCTTTAAACCCCCTTAATTTTAGTTCTCTAGCTATTTAACACATCTTGGTACTAAAATGCAACTTTTCCCTTTTATGTGATTTAGTCCTTTTTCACAATCGGGCTGTTAAACATTAAAATTTACTCGCCAAATTTTTCAGGCACTAATATAATCATGCCATGACTCTATAATAGTAATAAAATAAATTTTTTAACTTCGAATTTGTGGTCCAGAGACCACTGTTCTGACTAGGCCCTAAATCGGGCTGTTACATATAAGGTAAAAGTTGAATTATAAATTAAAAATTTATTAAAGGACTAAAGTAGCAAATATACATTTGCTTTATTTAGTGGACCACATTAATGAAATATATATAACATATATGTAAACTTATTATGTATATTATAATAGTTAATAAATTAAAAGTTAAAGGTATGTATATATGTTTTATATAATATATAATATATATAATAAATGAAATTATAAGAGAAAGAAAGTGGAGAAATGTGAAAGAAGACATGCAATTTAAATAGAAAATAAAAGAAAGAAAAAGAAAGAAGAAAAGAAGAGAAATGCACAGCCACAAGGGTTTAAAACTTTTCAATTTCAATTTGTTAGTTAATTTAGTCTCTTTTCTTGTAATTTTTATGTTTTTGGAATCCTGGTACTTAAGGCTAGCCAACCCGTGTTGTAATTTTCGGTATTGTTTAGAATGTTAGATGTTACTGTTGTTGAATAGATTAAGTATTAGGGATTAAACTGACAGATTTTTAAGTGAAAAGTGAAAAAGGACTAGATGGTGAAGTTAATTCTTGAATTTGAGTAATAGGGACTAACTTGTGAAAAAATTGAAATTCATAGGTATAATTGAAAATAGGGAGTTAAATTTAGTTGAAATTGAAATTAGTATGAAAATATAGAGCTAAATTGTGAAGATTAAAAATTAGTCTCAGTTTAAGGGCTAAATTGAAATTTAAGCAAATACTGAGTAAAAATTGGAATATTCAAGGTGGAATTGAATTGTGTTGTATTGATGTATTTTAATTGTTTTAATTCCATAGCTAACGTCGTATCAGAATCCTCGACTAAAAAGGAGAAAGATAAGTCGACATCGAATAGCTCGAAATCCACGGTTTGTGTTTCTATAATTTGAACTAAGTTGTAAATTATTGCATTTTGAATTATTGCATATGGTGAACATTGGAGGTGAGAATTAATTTGCTTTTTAATTGAATTGAATTCATTGTTGCTTGAATTAAATTGATTTGGCATATGTTATGAGTGTATTGACAAATTGGAAATTGGAATGAATATATATTTAAATGTGATAATGTGCAAATATGAGAATTGGATATTGATTATATTTGAAAAATGAAATGAAACCCTATTAACTATATCGGGCTGAGTCGGTTATAGATGGCATGCAATAGGATAGAAAGATTTCAAGGATTTCTTCGACTTTGAGTTGATGATGCACTAGGTGCCAATTTGCTTCAGTTTAACTGATGAGACACTAGGTGTCAATATATATAGCCCTGGGCGCAGTTATTTCTTCTGGTTTATCCGATGAGGCACTAGGTGCCAAACTGGTGTGTTGGTTGGATCCTTGTATCCATCTGAGTTGTGTTAATAGGGGTAACTAAATAATAAAGTTCTATAATCAATATTGAAACGGCATGGTATGTGAAATGGAAATGAGATAATGAATTGAAACATGAAAAATGAGATATGCTGTGATTAAATGAAATACATGAGTTATGTACTCATAAATTGAATATGAAATGGATAATGTCATTGTAAAAACAAATGTGGATTGATATGTGAAAAGATATTTATATAGCAAGTGATGTGAATTGAGATATATGTTAAACAGATCAAATATAATAGCATGTAAAAATTGAGTATAGTATGAAATGATATGGTAACATGCATGAATTTGAAATGATGGTATATGGTAATTGTAAGCTTAGACAATATTATGTTCCTATAATCTAAATTATGAATTCTTGTATCATTATGTCTTTAATTGTTTGGATTATAGAAATATTACTGAGTTTTACTCAACGTACAATTTTGTTTTCCATATGTAGGTTAGGTACTTCTCTTCTGATCGTCGACTCAGCATCCAACAACAATCCCAATCTCAAATGTGGTGATGTTTGCCTTTTGTAATGGCATGTACCTAGGATGTGTTTGGTTGTTAGTGAATTTGGTATATGAGATGTATTTGAGTTTAAGTATAATGTTGGTTTGGTATATATATAAACATATGTTTGTGTTTGAAGCCATAATTTGGCATGTTGTTTTGAACCAAGGCTTGCTAGGTGTATGTGAATTTAAGCTTGATGTTTTAGGTGGTTATAAGCTAGGATAAATTGAGTGATTTTGGTATGTTTTAAACTTTGATTTGAATGATGCATTGCTAATAGGTTTTGATGATATGAATGTGGTACCAATGAGGGTACATTGGTTAAGCACCTAAGATTATTATCTTAGCATGTTTGGAGTATGTTTGATCGTATTTCAGATAGGTTAAATGATTGGTTTTTGAGTTGCTTAATGCCTAAGCAAGTAGGAAATGATAAACTTGTTGTTTAAGGTACACTTCAGGTCCACATGGCTAGACACACGGGCGTGTGACTTGGCTGTGTGAGACATAGGCTGGGCAACACTATAGTATGTCGTCTGTTGAGTGCTTAGGGAACAAGTCAACTAGCACACGATCTGGTACACGGGCGTGTAAGGCCATTTCGAGAGTTACACAGCTTGGCACACGGGCATGTGGCTTGGCCATGTAACCCAAGTTAGAGAGTTACACAGACACGGGCTGGGACATGGTCGTGTGACCCTATTTCAAAAGTTACACGGCCTGAGAGACAGGCGTGTGTCTCAGCCGTGTGCGTCACATAGTCTAGCCACATGGCCATGTGACCCCTATAGTTGAATTTTTCTAACTTTTTCCTAAATTTTTCATATGTTCCCGATTTAGTCCCGAATCATTTCTAAAGTGATTTTAAGGCCTCAAGGGCTTGAATAAGGGACAATATGCATGTTTAATGTTGGATTATGTTATGTTTATTGTAATGTTTTGAAATGAATGATTTAGGTTACATTTATTCTATAATGCTCAGTAACCCTATTCTGATGACGAATACGAATTAGGGGTGTTACAATTACTTTTTTCCATTAATAATAATAATGTATTATTTTGATAAAAGAAATGGATTCTACTTTATTAAAATAGTGATAGTCACCAAAGTAACAACTAATAAAACAATAGGTCAATCAAAGCAATCATAAGAAAAACTAAAATAAGACTAGAAAACTTCTATGAGTCCCCATTGTCCCTAGAAAGGAACCCTAACTAATCAAGTGAGAGTTTCCTTTTCCTTAGAAACATGTTGAACTTTTCTATGCCCCATATCTCCCTAGAAGGTCCCAGCAATGCCTTCCTCATCTCACCGGAGATACATTCAACTTGTAAGGCCACCCTCTTGTTGCCAATCTTTCTGTTTTCTCTTCAAAATCTAGTAACTCTTCATCTTCTACGTTTCATTTGCAAAACCCTCCTTTCGACTCTATTAACCTCGCTTCTCATTCCAGACCTTTGTAGATCGAGTGGATTCACCTCTCTTTCATCTCGTTCCTCCTCCACCACGGTGAACTCCGACGCCTCTCTTACCAGGTATGATGTTTCACCCCTTCTTAACCCCACAACTGCCAATATGTGTGCCAACTGGTTACTTCTTTTTGTGGCAAACAAATAGGTACAACTGCAATTACCCTTTTTTTAATGCTTTAATGTCTTCAATTTAAGCTCCGATAACTGATATGTCGTCATCAGTGGAGTTTAGTTTTCTTACTACAGTGAGGGAATCACCTTCAATCACCATCTCTCTACACCTTAAATGTAACATCCCGTTTTATGTCAAATCGAAACTGTGATTTTGAGACCACAAATTCGAGGTCAAAATATTTATTTTATTATTTTTTAATGTTTATAGCATGATTGAATGATTGTCTGAAAAATTCGTTAAGAAATTTGATCGTTTAAACGGTCAATTTGAGAAAAAAGACTAAATTGCGTAAAATGTAAAAGTGATGTTCTATTAGCTAAAGGTGCCTAATAGCTATGGAACTTAAAATAAGAAGGCCTTATACTGTAATTATACCATTAATAACATGAGTGGACATATATGGACATTAAATAGATGATATTAATGGTTTTTCATTAAGGTTATAATAGTAATTAACATAACTATCATGAAT
This sequence comes from Gossypium hirsutum, assembly GCF_007990345.1. NCBI lineage: Eukaryota > Viridiplantae > Streptophyta > Magnoliopsida > Malvales > Malvaceae > Gossypium > Gossypium hirsutum. The sequence continues at coordinate 29,572,029 of NC_053434.1, forward strand.
TAAATAAAAAAACTATAATTTGATGGATATCATCTTTTCTAGCCAAAAATTAGAAGGAAGACACCATTGTTAGGGTTTTGAAGGTTCGACCATTATTCTTTCTAAATTGTAAGTCGTTTTGACTTGGTTTTTAATGATTTCTATGTTTTTGTAATTGTTGTATCTAGTACTAGCTAGCCCAAGGAATATTTTGCAAAACTATCAAAGATTTTGAATGATTGTATTTTGAAGTTTCTTGATAGATTATGAATGGTTGTTGATAGTTAAGCAAGTTTTGTAAAGTGATTTTTAGTGAAAATGTAAAATAGGGATTAAATTGAGAAATGTGTAAAGTTCGTGGTTAAAATGTGAAATAAATGAGATATATGGGCTGCTAGGGGCATAATGGTAATTTCGCTAGCTTGGATATATTTGGAATTTCATTAATTTGTGATTTTATGAAATAAGGATTAAATTGTGAAAAATGTGAAAGTTTAGGGGTAAATGTATAAAAGATCCCTAATGTATATTTTGGATTGAATTGAATATATAGTTGATTAAATGCGTTGATTTTGAATATATTTAGATCAAGAAAAATAGAATTCAGACCAGGATCGGGGAAAAACAAAAGTTATCGACTAATCGACCTGATTTGCCATTTTAATATCTGAGGTAAGTTCGTATGTAATAAGCACTGTTATAATTATGTTTTTAATGCTTTGATATTGCATAAATAAAATATACGAGACTACAGTCATGTTTGACAACAAATCAGCTATATGTAGCACTTAGTGTGTGAGATCGAAATAGCTTCAGCTATATATGGCACTTAATGTGCATGATCGAGATAGCTTTGGCTATACATGGCACTTAGTGTACGATTTGAGATAGCTTTAGCTATGTACGACACTTAGTGTGCGAGATATTGAGTATTCAATATATTTCGAATATGTATAAGCTTGTTATGGATTGATACAGGTATGTACATACATAGTATGAGCTTTAAATCGAAGAAGTTACGAAGTTTACATATAAGTGTATGAATAAGCATGTGAAAGGTTTGTTAGTAATTATGAATTCCATGTTAATATGTTTAAATTGATGAATGGTGTATTTGTGATTAGTTAAGTTTATATCATACGAGCTTACTAAGCTATAAAGCTTACTTTGTTTATTTTTCATGTCTTATAGTGATTTCAAAGCTAACTCAGATTCAGGGATCGTCAAAGACTACGTCACACTATCCAACCATCATTTTGCTTCTTTTGATCTCATAGTTTGGTCATATGGCATGTATAGGATTTTAGTCATTTTGATATGTTTCTTGGTAGTGAGTTTTTCCATTTGAAAATGGCTTATGAATGGTTATGTTTTGGTAATGATGTTGGCCAAATGAATTGGCATTGTAAATGTCTATATTTTGGTTTATATATATAGCCATGGGTGATGGCTTAACTTCGGTGTAATTAGTATATTTGAATCATCTGTATATATATGCTTATGTTTTGTGTTTAATGAGTTGGTTGGGATGATTGATGATAATGGGCATATTGAGTATTAATGTAACGCCCCAAATTTTATGTTTCTGATTTTGCAATTAATTGTCACAAGTGTGTATCTGCTTCAGTGGTTGTGTGTTCTGGGTATGTGTGAGAAGTCCCAAGTTCAAGCTTTAGTTTTGACAAATTTTGATTATTTTTGGAACTAAGGCCCTATCTCTATACAATGGGGTTATATTAAATTAATTGTAAAAGCATATCATAATAGGCTTGCTAGTCTGGCGGTTAAGTGGAGTGTTGGTTGCTTGAGGTCTTGTGTTCGAGTCTAGGTAGGAGCTTTATTTTTGTTATTCTTGCCATGAAGGAGTTTGAAGAATAGTCAAATGCTGAGTGTTTGAGTTGTGGGGGGAAGTAGTGGACGGTTTTTAAGAGGAAAATAAGGAATTGAGGGAGGTGGTTACCAAATTTTTTATTACTCTACTCTTTTTGGCAATTTTCAGCCTTTCCTATTCTCTTTTCCTCCCATTTCTGCCGACTTTCCTCTAGATTTCTCCCTTTTTCTTGTGCGCCAAAATTCATCTTTTTCTCCTCTTTGGTTCCTCATTTAATCGATTTTCTATTGTGCAACAGTTGTTCCCTTGTTTTGGTAAGTAGTTCTTCTTGAGTTCTAGTGATATACTTTTTGATTAAGTGATTAACGGAGGAATTGTTTCACTCACGTTTAGGTACTGCTCGAAAGCCGTAATTGGGTTCTCGTGTTCAGGAACGCTGCTTCTTGTCGAGGGTGCTGGTGGTCTTGAGATTGCGTAAACAACGAAAATGAACTAGGTGTGTACCCGAAAACACAGAAAATGAGAATCAGAAAAAGCTAAAAAATGAAACTGTCGACACCACATAGGCGTGTGGTTGCTCGTGTAGTAAGCCGTGTGGCTATACACAAGTGGGTAATCGACGAGTCAGGTCATGCGCGCTAAACACGGGTGCATGACATGGCCGTGTGATGGCCGCTGAAGCCGTGTACGAGACACGGGCTCGACCAATTAGGCTATGTGGGCCACACAGGCGTGTGGGCCTATACGGGCGTGTGAGATTCTAGGCCAGGCCGTGTGATCCACAGGGCCAAGGTCGATTTAGGCCATGTAGGCCACACAGTCCTGTGGCCCCACACGGGAGGGCCATATGGACGTGTAAGCCCAATTTTTCTGAAATAATCCGTAAGGTTACACGGGTCGCCCAAGTCGACTGTGACCTACTGTAGGGTTGGTAAGCATTACTTAGACCCCTAATTCTATGATCTGACTATGAAATGTATGTATTAAGCATGTTATTCTTAGCATGTGTATCTGACCAATTGTATGATCTGATAAGTTGCATTATAACTTGTCATATTGGTTTCTTGTATTGCATCGGAGATTGGGTTGATGATTTTTTGGAGGAAGTGTTTGAAAGGCTTGAAGCCTTCTATCTGGCAGCTCAGCTGCATAATTCTGTTTATGTGCCAATTTTTGGTACAGTATGGTGTGTAGGGTTGGGTGGGTTGATTATGTCCCCATATGGTGTGTAGGGCTGGTTGGAGATGGTGTGTAGAGGCTGGTGGGTAGGATTTTGATATTCCGTTCTGCATCTGTATCTCATTGGGCTAAAGCCCTAATTTATATCTGATTCTGCATCTAAATGGGCTATGGCCTGAGCTAATTCTGTAATGGGCTTCGGCCCCCAAACTATCTATTTCTGACTTCTAATAATTATTTTGTATGTTGATATCTGTGGGGATTACACACTAAGTTACGAAACTCACTCTTTTTTGTTTAATTTGTTTAGGTGATCCCCAGAATTAGCGGATAAGTGTAGCAGAGGACTCGACGGTGGCCACACGTAATAAATTTTAGACTATTTCCATTGTTTTTTTCGGTTTTGGATTGGTTATTTATTTGGGGTTTTGCTGTAATTTTTGGACTTTGGACTTGTTCCTTGGCTTTTAAATTTCAGGTTTTGAACTGTTGATGATTTTAATTATTGATAAGCACGATTAAAATTTAGTTTTCTCTAAAGCAAATGGTTTTCCTAAAATAGAAGGTTTTCTAAAGCTTCCACGTAAAAGAGTTATGTTTTAAAGCAAATTAGGGAGAACTTGTTTTTTTCGGACTAAGAAAAAGATAATAATTGGAATGATTTTAATGTACCGATGCATTCTCAAAAACACTCTCATGTGATATCGCCATGTTCAGCCATAACGTCCAGGCCAGATTTGGGGTGTTACATTTAGTGGTATCAGAGTTAGGTTGCAAAACTCGACTATGGATTTTGGGTTTTAAAAGTTTGGTTTCAAAGAACTGATTTACAAATGATTTCAAATGATTTGACTGAATGTGTGGTACACTGAATCTCCGGCGATGATCCTGTAAGTGTTCTGAAACATTGATAAGTCTTATCTAAAAAATACTATTAGTATACTGTGGAAATACTATAGTTAGTATGCTCTGAGACTGTACGGAAAACTGACAGACACTGCAATTCACAATAACAAACTTTAAACTTCTGATACTATTTTCCATAAAATATCTGCTAATAAATATCGAAACTGTAACTAATTCATAAAACTGTTAATGTAGATAAACTTTGAATCTATGATAAGTGCATGAGGATCTGCAGATGAGGTATGAGAGGCCAAGGTAGAGGCCGTAGAGGGGATCAAGCTGAGTCCTCTTTCATGGATAATATATAGAATCTAGACACTAGTGAGACGTTGGTGTCGCCTGTTATAGAGACTGGGTCAGGGTCTCATGATCGTACGACTGGGGCTGATGCTATGGATTTTGGAGAGGGTCCCATGGCTTAACACTAGATTTAGGGGTCGTGGGTCGGTTACGGAACAACTCCAGTCCAATGGGGCTGAGCTATTCAAGGGTGTCGCTGGAGTCGCCCCTAACGTGGCCGAGTATTAGATGGAGGCCACTGAGAGAATTATGGACGACTTGGATTTTACTGCTGAACAGAAGCTTAAAGGAGTTGTATCTCTGCTTCGTGATGAAGCGTACCAGTAGTGGTTGATGGTTAAAGAGGGCACTCAGCCCAACCATTTGACATGGGATTTTTTTAATATGGCTTTCCAGAGTAAGTATGTGGGGGTCAGTTACATTGACGCGAGAAGACGGGAGTTTCTTAACCTCACCCAGGGAGACCGTATAATGGCCGAGTATAAGGCCGAATTTCTGAGGCTGAGCTGTTATGCGCGAGGCATGGTGGCGTTTGAATATGAGAGATGTGTCCGTTTTGAGGACGGTCTTAGGGATAACCTGAGGTTATTGATAGCTCCGCAGAGGGAGTGTGAGTTTGCTGTTTTGGTTGAGAAGGCCAAGATTGCTAAGGATGTTAAGCGCGCAGAGCGCCAAAACAAAGATCGCGAGAGGGGTAAGAACAAGAGGGATTCGGAGCCCTCGAGTTCTGGGTTGAGGCCTAAGAAAAAGGCCAAATCTGATAGGCCAATGAGAGTTGGACCTCCTACTGCACCTACTGGGGTGGCGCTGTGTGGCCACTGTGGTAGACGCCATCCGGACGAATGTTGAAGGGCTATTGGGGCTTATTTAAGATGTGGCTCTACTGAGCATCGAGTCAGAGATTGTCTGCTGGGAACCGATCAGATGCAAGCTATGGGTATTGGTACTGTACAGCCACCGAGGGTAGTTCAGCAGCCATCTAGAGGCTGAGGTCAGGCCAGGGTGGTAACGGCATAGGCCAAGGACAGAAAGCACCGGGTAGAGGTGTTGGATCGACTAAGACGAGGCAGCCTGCTTTGTTTTATGTTGCTCGTCGCTATGAGGATCAAGATGCTCCGAACGTCATCACGGGTATGTTCTTAATTTATATTGTACCTTATCTTGCATTGATAGACATAGGTTCTACACAATCATATGTAGCTACCACTGTGTCTGAAACTTTGAGCATTCCGGTTAAGAGTACTTCTAGCGAGGTAACTGTTGTGAGTCCATTGGGATAGTCTATCCGTGTAAGTAAATTGTTTAGAGATGTTTCGTTAGAGGTCCAAAGGATAGTATTTTTGGCTGATCTAATGGAGCTTTCGTTTGGGGAGTTTGATCTAATTTTCAAAATGGACTGGCTGGTTAAACACTGGGTGAGTCTGAATTGTGCGGTGAAAAGGGTTGTATTGAGGACCGAGGAGGACAGTGAGGTAGTGGCGATTGGGGAACATCGAGACTACCGACTAATGTGATCTCAGCTTTGGTAGTAGAAAAGTTGGTTCGAAAAGGGTATGAGGCATTCTTGGCCTACGTCATTATTTCTGATTCTCGGGACTCTCCTCTTAAGGACATCAGAACTGTGAGAGACTTTCCAGATGTATTTCCTGAGGAGCTACCGAGTTGCCTCCGAGCCGAGAGGTAGAGTTTGGGATTGAGTTAATTCCTGGTACAGCTCCGGTGTCTATCGCCCCGTACCGAATGGTACCGAAGGAGCTTACTGAGCTCAAGGCTCAGATTCAAAAACTGTTAGACAGTGGGTTCATTGGTCCCAGTGTGTCTCCGTAGGGAGCACCGATTCTATTTGTGAAGAAGAAAGATAGGACAACGAGGATGTGTATTGACTACCGATAACTGAACAAGCTAACGATTAAGAACAAGCACCCACTTCCAAGGTTAGATGATCTATTTGATCAGTTTAGAGGGCCTTCGGTGTTCTCCAAGATTGATCTGCATTCAGGATACCATAAGTTGAGAGTTAAGGAGGTCAATATGTATAAGACGACATTTAGGACTCGGTATGGGCATTACGAGTTTCTGTTATGCCTTTTGGGTTGACTAATGCACCAGCGGCATTCATGGATTTGATGAATCAATTATTTCAGCCCTACTTGGATCAGTTTGTAATGGTGTTCATCGATGACATATTGGTGTATTCTAAGATAGAGGATCAGCACGATGATCATCTCATAGTGGTTCTACAGATTCTTCGTGAGAAATAGTTGTATGCGAAGTTCAACAAGTGTGAGTTCTGCCTTCGGGAAGTGACATTTCTGGGACATGTAGTTTCTGCTAAGGGGATACAAGTTGACTCTTATAAGATTGAGGCTGTGTTGGGTTGGAAATAGCTGAAGAATATGTCTGAGATTCACAGCTTTCTGGGCTATTAGGTTATTATCGATGTTTCGTAGAAGGGTTCTCTTTGATCGCAGCTCCAATGACTAAGCTACTACGTAAGGGAGTTCCTTTCGTTTGGACTAATGCACTGCAAGAGAACTTTGATAAGCTCAAAACTATTCTGACACAAGCTCCTGTTTTGATACAGCCTAAGCCTGGTAGAGATTTCGTGGTTTACAGTGATGCGTCGCATGTGGGTCTGGGTTGTGTTATGATGCAAGACGAAAAGATAGTTGCTTATGTGTCTTGACAGCTCAAGACTCATGAGGCTAATTATCTGATGCATGATTTGGAGTTGGTAGTGGTAGTCTTTGCTTTGAAAATCTAGAGGCACTATCTGTGTGTTGAAAAGTGTACTATCTACACTGATCACAAAAGCCTCAAATACCTCCTCACTTAGAAGGAGTTTAACCTTAGATAGCATCGATAGGTTGAACTGCTTAAGGATTACGACTGCACTATCGAGTATTATCCTGGAAAGGCCAATGTGGTGGCCGATGCATTAAGCTATAGGGCTATGACTGATCTGAAGCGATGTTCGCTCAACTAAGTCCTTTCAATGATAGGAGTCTGTTGGCAAAACTTCAGGTTAGACCAACATGGATTGATCAGATCAGAGATAAAGAAATGGGGGATAAGTCTCTAGAGTTGCATTTTCATTAGGCTGAGAGTGGTGTTACTATGGATTTTGGGATTAGTAAGGATAGGGTATTGTGTTTCTGAGGTCGAATTTATGTACCAAATGATGGGGACTTGAGGCAGTCAATTCTAAGGGAAACACATAGTAGCCCTCATGCTATGCATTTTGGCGGGAACAATATGTACCGAGATTTGCGAGAATTATACTAGTGGCCAGGGTTGAAGCATGATGTTACTGACTTCGTTGCTCGCTGCTTGACTTGTTAGCAGGTTAAGGCTGAGCATCAGTTACTTTCAGATTTGCTGCAGCCAGTGAAGATACCGTTATGGAAATGGGAATGAGTAATGATGGACATCATTAGTGGGTTGCCTCTAACACCCACTAAGAAGGATTCTGTCTAGGTCATCGTGGATCGATTGACCAAATCTGCTCACTTCATCCCAGTTAAGAGAGACTTCTTTCCTCAGAAATTGCCTAAACTCTACATCTCTGAAATAGTGAGGCTCCATAGGGTACCTGTCTCGATCATTTTCGATAGGGATCCACATTTCACGTCTCAATTTTGGAAGAAGCTTCATGAAGCTCTAGGTTCGAGGTTAGACTTCAGTACTGCTTTCCACCATCAGACAGATGGTCAGTCGGAAAGGGTGATTCAGATACTAGAGGACATGTTGAGGAGCTGTGCTATCAATTTCTGAGGCAGTTGGGTGATAGATGTATTCTGGTTCCAGAATTGGTTTCTGAAACTGAGGATAAAGTTAGATTGATTCGGGATCGGCTGAAAGCAGCTTCTGATAGGTAGAAGTCCTATGCAGATCTGAAGCATCGAGAGATAGAGTATTCTGTGGGAGAGTTCATTTTCCTCAAGGTCTCACAATGGAAGAAGGTAATGAGGTTCGATCGCAAGGGCAAGCTAAGTCCTCGGTTTATTGGGCCGTATTAGATTCTGAAGCGAATGGGGCCTGACGTATATTAGTTGAAGCTACCTCCAGAGTTGGATCACATTCACGATGTGTTCCACGTCTCTATGTTGAGGTGCTACCGCTCTGATCCCTCGCACATGATTCCTGTGAAGGAAATTGAGGTTCGGCCAAATATAAATTTTGAGGAGGAGCCAGTTCAGATTTTAGATCGCGACATTAAGGTTCTGCAAAGAAAATCTATTCCATTGGTTAAGGTCCTATGGCATAATCATAACACTGAGGAGGCTACATGGGAGCCTGAGGATACAATGCGACAGTAGTGTTCTCACCTTTTCTGATCAGGTAAAATTTCGAGGCCGAAATTTTCTTTTAGGGGGTAGAGTTGTAACGCCCTAAATTTTTTGTTTCTGATTTTGTAATTAATTGATACAAGTTTGTATATGCTTCAGTGGTTATGTGTTCTAGGTATGTGTTAGAGGTCCCAAGTCCAAGCTTTAGTTTTGGCAAATTTTGATTATTTTTGGAACAAAGGCCTATCTCTGTTCAATGGGCTTATATTAAGTTAATTGTAAAAGCATATTAGAATAGGCCTGCTGGTCTGGTGGTTAAGTAGAGTGTTGGTTGCTTGAGGTATTGTGTTCGAGTCTGGAGAGGAGCTTTATTTTTGTTATTCTTGTCGTGTATTAGTTTGAAGAATAGTCAAATGCTGAGTGTTTGAGTTGTGGGGGGAAATTAGTGGACGATTTTTAGGAGGAAAATAAGGAATTGAGGAAGGTGGTTACCGAATTTCTGATTACTCTACTCTTTTTGGCAATTTTCGGCCTTTCCTCTTCTCTTTTTCTCCCCCTTGCTGCCGACTTTCCTCAAGATTTCTCCCTCTTTTCTTGTGTGCCAAAATTCATATTTTCTCCTCTTTGGTTCTTCGTTCAATCGATTTTCTATTGTGCAACAGTTGTTCCCTTGTTTCAGTAAGTGGTTCTTCTTGAGTTCTAACAGTATACTTTTTGATTAAGTGATTAACGGAGGAATCATTTCACTCATGTTTAGGTACTGCTCGAAGGCCTTAATCGGGTTCTCGTGTTCAAGAACGCTTCTTCTTACCGAGGGTGCTAGTGATCTTGAGATTGCGTAAACAACGAATACGAAACTGTCGACGCTGCACTGGCGTGTGGTTGCCTGTGTGGTAGGCCGTGTGGCAATACACAGGTAGGTGATCGATGAATCAGGCCGTGCGTGCTAGACATGGGCGCATGACACGGCTGTGTGATGGCTAGTGAGGCCGTGTACGGGACATGGGCTCAACCAATTGGGCTATGTGAGCCAAATGGGTGTGTGGGCCCACACGGGTGTGTGAGATTCTGGGCCAGGCCGCGTGAGATAGAATAGGCCGTGTGGCCACACGGGCGGGCCACATGGGCGTGTGAGCCCAATTTTTCTGAAATAATCTGTAAGGTTGCACGGGTCCCCCAAGTTGACTGTGACCTACCATAGGGTCGGTAAGTATTACTTAGACCCCTGATTCTATGATTTGACTATGAAATGTATGTATTAAGCATGTTACTCTTAGCATGTGTATATGACCGATTGTATGATCTGATAGTTGCATTTGTAACAGCCCGATTTTGGGCCTAGTCAGAACAGTGGTTTTGAGACCATTAATTCGAGGTCAGAGAAAGTATTTTATTATTATTTTAATATTATAACATGTTTAGATTAATGCATGAAAATTTTAGTGAAGTAATTTTAGCGTTTATGAGCTTAATTACGAAAAAAGACTAAATCGCATAAAGTACAAAAGTCCTATTTTGATAGCTAAGGGTTTCAAATAGCTAGAGAACCTAAATTGGAGGTCTTTAAATGGTTTCAGCAACTTATCCCTCTCTCAAGTAAGTTATTTTGATAGTTTTCTTGATTATTTTTACATTTTTAGACCCCTTGAAGCATGAGCTTTCAAATGACGGGACCATATTGCAATATGGTTGAAACTCTAGGTTTTTACCATGAGAGTTTTCATATAGTTTTCTGAAATTTTGTGAAAGAATATGAGTATTAGATGTGTAATAAACCACTTTTGTGAATAAGTTTTCATGGAAACCCTAACTAAGGACCATTTTGTACAAGCTATAAAACAAGTGATAAATATGTGAAATAGTGGAAATTTTGGATCGCTATAAGAGTAAAAAGGGTTCGGCTAGGCTTATGATATGAAGAAATTTGATAAAAATTGATTTTCGAGCATAGGGGTAAAATGGTCATTTTGTGGAAGTCTAGGGGCAAAATGATCATTTTTCCCAATATTGAATTTTCGAGTGTCTAGATTAAGGTGCTGAAAAAACGAGTGAATTTTATTATTATAGATCAAGAAATTCAAAATCCAAACCTAGACCGGGGGAAGGCCAAGCAAGTAGATTAGACCGACTAATCGCCATATTTTGTAATCCGAGGTAAGTTGTATGTAAATAATACAACTACATTGCTATTATATGTTTTTGGATTGCTATAGCATGAATTGCTTGATTGTGGAATTGAGAATGCATGATGATAATTGAGATAGTAGAATCTCATGTTTGAACTATAGGAAATAAATCGGATATTCATGCCATGACGTATGGGTTATTATGAGCCAGTGTAAGATCATGTCTGGGACATGTCATCGGTATTGAGATGAGAGCTAGTGTAAGACATGTCTGGGACATGCATCGGCCTCGAGACGTAAGCCAGTGTAAGACATGTCTAGGACATGCATCGGCTAAGATGTGTCAGTATAAGACCATGTCTGGGACATGGCATCGGCACGGATATGTGAGAGCTAGTGTAAGATCATGTATGGAACATGGCATCGACTTGAGATATGAGCCAGTGTAAGACCATGTTTGGACATGGCATCGGCATTCTACCCCATGTTTGAGGCTTATTGATTATCCAGTAGTGTTTCAAATGGTTCAACAGTGAAAGTTATGGTTTAAGTAAATAAGAGAAGTATAACCTTGTTCTGAGTTGTACAGGTACTAATTTAGTATGTATGAGATGTGAGCTCAAAATATGCTATATGATTTGTAATTTATAGTGATGAGTAAGTTGTGCTTATGCCTTCTCTTGTATTATAAGCATGTTGATGAATGGTAGAATTGTTGTTATATTTATTTGCATGCAACTTACTAAGCTTTTTGCTTACTTCCTCTCCTTTCCATTTTCTTATAGCATCACCTAAATAGCTCGAGGAACAACGGATGTCGGAGCCAACGATCACACTATCAGCTGAAGTACTCGGTATAGTTAGATTACTTATTTTGAGTATGGCATGTATAGGGCGTAGGCTTTAATGTTTTGTGTCATTGGGAATTGGTCAAATGTGTTGGCTTGGGCTAAAACCCTTTATTTTGTATAAAGCCTTGAATGAGGGCTAATATTCATTTTGTTATATATACATAAAAAATGTTATTTTCATGGATGAGTATGTTGCATATGTGAAATATTGTCTATTATGGTTGTTTTAGTTACGTGGATCATTCTTGCATTGGTGTTGATTGATTTTGTGTAGGTTATGTGAGTAAGGGTAACAAAGAGGCTTGGTAGATAGCCTTATTTTTGCCCACACGGGTAGACACATGGGCATGTGTCTAGGCCATGTGTGACACACGATATGCCCTACGAGCGTGCGATCAAACCGTGTGTCCCCTGCACGTAAAATTTGCAAGTCAGTGTGCATGGTGGTAAACACACGAGCAGAGACACGGTCTAGCACACGAGCATGTGCCTCAGCTGTGTAAAGGGCACGGCCTAGCACACAAGCGTGTGCCTTGGTCGTGTGACCCTTAAGAATTGTTGATGTCAAAAACAGAATGTCCAGGTTTTTGCACAAGGACTAAGACATGGGCGTGTCATGGCCGTGTTAGGGACATGGGCCATGGACATGGGCATGTGCCAGGCTATGTGAAACCTTTGTAGGTTCAAATTTAAAATTAATTCCACACAGGTAAGGACACGGGCGTGTCTTGAATGCTTAGGCCGTGTGAGTCACACGAGCCAACAGCACGACCATGTCGAATTGGTTACACGGGCGTGTTACCCCTCCTACACGGGCGTGTGCCCCTGTATCTAGTGCTATTTTTCAAAGTTCGTTGAAGGACCAAAATTGGTCTCGATTGGTTTTTAAATGAATGTTTGGAGTCTCGTAGGCCATATTGAAGAAGTTTAGACAAAGTTTTAAATTTGACCAGGTCTTGATGATTCAAAAACATAGGAATGCGTGTGTTCAAAGTAGGTAATGCCTCGTATTCTGTCCCGGCATAAATGGGTGTGGGGCGTTACAGCATTATAGCATGTCATATTGGTATGCTGCATTGCATCGGGGATTGGGTTGATGATTTTTCGGAGGAAGTTTTTGAAAGGCTTGAAGCCTGCTATCTGCCAGCTCAGCTGCATTATTCTGTTTATGTGCCGCATTTTGGTAAAGTTTGGTGTGGAGGGTTGGGTGGGTTGATTATATCCTTACATGGTGTATAGGGCTGGACGGAGATGGAGTGTAGAGGCTGGTGGGTAAGATTCTGATATTCCGTTTTGTATCTGTATCTGATTGGGCTAAAAGCCTAATTTATATCTGATTCTGCATCTGAATGTGCTAAGGCCCGAGCTAATTTTGTAATGGGCTCCGGCCCCAGACTGTCTATTTCTAACTGCTGATGATTATTTTGTATGTTGATATCTGTGGGGATTACACACTGAGTTTCCAAACTCATTCTTTTCTGTTTAATTTGTTCAGGTAATCCTCAGCATTAGAGGATCGGTGTAGCGGAGGACTCGACGGTGGCCACATGTAATACATTTTAGACTATTTCCATTGGTTTTTTCAGTTTTGGATTGCTTATTTATTTGGGTTTTTGCTGTAATTTTTGGACTTTGGGCTTTTTCCTTGGCTTTTAAATTTCGGCTTTTGAACTGTTGATGATTTTAATTACTTATAAGTACGATTAAAATTTGGTTTTCTCTAAAGAAAACAGTTTTCCTAAAATAGAAGGTTTTCTAAAGCTTCCGCGTAAAAGAGATATGTTTTAAAGCAAATTAGTGAGAACTCTTTTTTTTCGGACTAAGTAAAAGATAATAACTACAACGATTTTAAATCTATCGATGCATTCTCAAAAACACTCTCATGTAATATCGCCAGATTCGGCCATAACGTTCAGGCTGGGTTTGGGGTGTTACATTTAAATCGTTGATTTGTGAATTAGTATATTAGTGAAATTGAGCATAATAATGTATATTTATAAATGGCCTTTTGATGTTTTGTGAAGATCTAGTTTGGCATGAAATTAGATGGTTTATTATGGTATTTTATGATTTGTATTGATGGGTAATGAAATAGTATGGAATATGTTTGGTATGAGATTGATTTAACACCTATTATGCCTTGAGTTGGTGCTTTTGAATAGTGGTGTAGGTGCATGAAATTTGGGTGGCAAATTGACTTGGTAAATAACCTATTTTTGTCCACACGGGTAGAGACACAAGCGTGTGTCTCAGTCGTGCGTGACACACGGTCATGTTGCCTGGCCGTGTGTCCCCTAGTGTTGGAATTGAAATCAAGTCAGTATACTCCACACGGCCTCACACGGGCGTGTGACTTGGCCGTGTGGTATAAGTTAGTATACCCTACAGGTTTGGCACGGCCTAACACACGGCCTGGGACACAGTCTAGACCCACGGGTGTGTTGTTGGCCGTGTGACCCAAGTCAGGAAGCTCACTTGTTTGGACATGGGATAGGACACGGGATGGGACATGGCCATGTGTTCCCATTTCGAATGTTCACACGGCCTGTGACACGGGCGTGTCTGGTGGGCGTGTGAGACACACGACCGAGCCACACGGGCGTGTATCCCCTATTTTGAGAAAAATTTTCCAAGTTCGCAAAAGTTACTTGAGTTTTCGGTTTAGTCCTGAACCACTTCCAAAGTATGTTCAGGGCCTCGTAGGCTCGTATTAGGGACAAATTGATTGAGTTTGAATGATGAATGTAAGAAATGATGTTATGTACGCTAAATGGTTGTTAATTGTTTTGTAAGTCCGATAATGCTCCGTAACCCTATTCCGATGTTGAATACGGGTGAGGGGTGTTACATTATATCCAGACCCATCTGGGTCACCGAAGGCATGCAATCGCCTCAGTCGTAAAAGTCAATGGTATATGATCATTCTAAATTATTACATTAATTACTAATTCTAAATTATTAAACATTCTAAACAACTCATCAATGCACTTTTTGTATTTGTATTATTAGTCTCTAGTACTCTATTTTGAATTGTATTTTACTAATAACATAATTTACAACTAAGTTGATTAATTACCATAATAGCATATAGTGGATATATTTACCACCTATAATTTCAACAACTTATTTCATATTTAACCTTATTTGCTACATTTGTATTTGAAACTAGTTAAAAATTCCATTTTTAAGTAAATTAATGTCATATACAACAATAAATACATTTAAAAACTGTGGTAAATAAAACATAACAATTAAGGAATAAATTGTATCAAACAAAATTAGTATTCATAGTCCACCATTCTTCCTTCCATTTTATGTATGCATGAAGGATTATGAATAGGATTCCTCTACAGATGATGAAACACAATAAATAATTATAAAAAAATCACTCGCATTTTAAGGTTTTTTAATATTATTTTACTATTTTTTTAAATTTTATTTTGCACCATTTCTTTTAACATGATTTATTATCTACTTTTTTTGATATTAAGATGATAGAAGGGAATTATCCATTAAGGATTTGAAGAATTAATTTGATGCGAGACCAACCCAAAAACTATAGTGCGAAGTGTTAGTACAAAACTCCGGTGAGGAAAAATCTCGAACACATGAATGAAACTTGAACAGCAAATGAAGAAATAGGATAATGCTCCAAGGCATGTATCAAACCATTATCTTTAAGGTTATATTTGCCCCTACATATATTTAGTGTGCAAAAGAGTTTCAAGCAAATTAACATCGAGGAAACAATGAAGCCGATGATTATTTGTGTTTTGCACTGACGAGAATAGTCCACTAAGTATTGAACAATGTATAACAAGAAACTCAATTTCTACAAAGGATTTCTACAGTAATATTTTATAGAATAATCTAATAATATTAGAAAATGGAGGAAGGAAGGAAAAAATTTTAGAATTTGTGGGTGTGATTTCCAAATGAAATCACATTCCTATTTATAGGAATTTTCATGTCTCTTTACAGAGACATCTTTCAATAGGTGTCTTTTCTGAATAATAATGTCTTTAAAAAGACACATAATTATTCATTTAATATTATAACTATTCAAATAATATTATTTAAGTAGTTATAATTTTGTAAAAAAACAAGTGATATGACTCTTGACCAATAATCAAAAGATTTAATTTTTGATTAATTACACCCTTTCATTTATAGTTATTGGAACACTATAAATATTTGAAAATGTTCCAACACAAAGTTGACATGTACAAGACAATATACAATGAGCAATTTAAAATTAATGAAAAAAATTGTTAAAGAGCTTGAAATGAATAAGAGCATTATGAAGATTTATTATTTCTTTTATTCAACTATGGGTGAGCATACGATCGAGCTGAGTTAAATCAAGTGAAAAAGGTTTAAGTTAGTCCAGGGGTGAAGCTAGAAATTTTATAGTGGAGGGGCCAGTATTAAACAAAAAAATTTTAGGAGGTTAAAACAAAAATTTTACCACTTACTCAAATTTACCAAAATTTAAAAGCCTAAAGAGGAAAATATACTAAATCAAGGGAGACCAAGTCTCCTACGATATCCTTGAGTTGACAAATCTTATTTATTAACTAAATTGATTTATTTTTAAAATTGAGCTAAGTGATATTATTAACTAAATTGATTTATTTTTAAAATTGAGCTAAGTGATATTAATTTGTGTCGAGTCGAATAAATTATATGTTTGATTTAAATAAATAAATAATAAAAACTTTTTATATTTTTATTATATTAAGCGAACAACAAATGCTATGTCTCAAATTGTCAATCCATTTTTATTATAAATAAACAAACAAAAAATTGTCCTTTATATTATATTAAGCAAATCTGATTATTTTTTTTATTTAATCATAGTCGGCACCGTACATATTCGAAATGACAAGAACTCTGTCCCCATCAAGGCATGAAACTGATCTCATTCTCAACTAGCTAAACCCATGTTTTATGGTTTCAAATCTTAATACTATTCAACATTCAAGAACGAAAATAGTTGTCTTTAAATTTTATCTTCATCAAGCAATTTAATATGATAAACTAAAGCTATTATATATGTGATCAAAATTAAATTATAGTATGTCAAATTCATGGTACAGTAATATTTTATAGATTAGAACTTAATGTTGTTAAAATTTACCTAATGACCACCTTTAACATCAAATAGTAAAACAAAATTCCTCAATGTGAATATCACAAAGAGTAAAACAAAGAGTCTTTAATTCCCCAATAAATAAATAAATATAAACAAAGCAGCCTTTATGTTATGGGACAAAAATCTGAACTAATGAAATAGTGGCATTTAGTTTAATGGAAACTGTGCATAGTGACAGTATGTTAAAACGGTGTGTGTTGGATAAGTTAAATGAGGTGTTTTGGTTAGGCCTAGAAAGCAACGGTTATCTTGTTTTTGTAATCAACTAATTTGTTTTATTTGTTTTCATTTCCTTTATTATGTTGTAAGGAAACAGAAAAAGCAAGCAAAAAAATACATAATATTTTTTTCTCTAATTTCTCTCTTTTCTACTCTCTCTATCCTCAAATTCTCTCTACATGCTTTTCAACTTTTCGACTCATAACAAAGGTATCAGAGCTTCAACGGTTCTCTGTGGCTAGGGATGGTGTTACCACACGGTTGTAAAAGGATGTGGGCATTTTGCAGTAGAAGATAATGAATATCAAAGTAGAGTCCCAAGTCGATGCTAAGTTGGACGCCAAGTTAGAGGCCAGATTCAAGAAGTTAAAGGATGAGCTCATGGGTGAGCGACAATCTGAGATTTAGTCACACCCAAATCTTGCCACTAGCAACGCATCAACCTCAGCTAAAGGGTAAGGAAATTTGGGGGGCATCCTTTCCTAGATTCATTCCTGTAGTGCCAATAGAGGTCTCCAGAGGAGGTCAGTTAATATTCCGGAGAACCTCTCTGTCATGGATTTTGTAGATAAAAATATGATAAATCTTGAACCAATAGAATCCCCATCAATAGAGTATATCCCTTTCAAACTGGTGGAAGAAGTAAAAGATTTGGAGTTAGCAACTAAATTACACAATATGGATAACTTTGCGATTATTTGGAACATAATAAATATCGATCTCTTCAAAGATTAACTTGTTTGATGCAAATTTCCACTAGAACCAAGGATTTTATTATAGATACTTTGATGCTTCGAATTCATATTAGCCATTATTTTTTAGAAATATTCAAGAATCCCATGAAGAGAGAGGTTATGCATAGAGCAAACCAGGATATCTTATGGCTTTAACGGGACTTTGGCATACACTTGTATGATCTCCTTGACACTGGCAAAGCCTCAAGGGTCTTGAAATTAAAATGAAATAGCTTAGAGCATCTTCTGTAACACTATTTTAGAGTTACTGTCGGATGTCATAATGGAGCATTTGATGTGGAGTCACTTGTGGAAAATTTACTTGGGCAGCCTGTTGGAAATCAGGGGTGTTATGGAGGTCTACATTTTTGTGTTACTCTCATGCTAAATCTCAACAAAATGGCATGGAGAACTCTTGGAACCGCAAGCTAGGGAACTGGCCCTAGAGATAGCCCAATGTTGAGAGAAAAAAATAATGGTATTTAGGGGCACTAATAGTTCCAATAAGGTAAATAATCTTCATGTACTGAACCTCGCATCGAAAGAGTGGATACAAGCTTAATATAATGTTGTTGCACCTTCTCCTCATGAAAGTCATACTACCACATTTGTTGGTGAAGATAAGGTAGTGATTTTCAGAGGTAGTGGTAAAGGTGAAACAGTTTCCTTGAATAATTTTCATGTCCTAGACCTTAGGACTATGAGATGGACTTCTCCTACCATGCAAGTTCATATCTCCGTCCCTAAAGACAGTCACAGTGCTACTGCAATTGGGAATAAGCTCGTGGTGTATGGAAGGGATTGTAGTGATCGATGTCATAGAGATGTTGATGTGTTTGATAAGGACAATTCAATTTGGTCAAGGTTGACTATTCAAGGCTCCTTACTAGGTGTTGGAGCAAGTCATGCTACTGTGAATATTGGAATAAAGGTTTTCATTGTTAGAGGGACTAGAGACAAACACTACTACAATAATGTTTGGGTCCTTAACGTGAATGGTTGTTACTGGGTGCAACTAGATTTATGTGGCCAATAGCCTCAAGAGAGGTTTTCTTATATTGTTGTCTTCACAAAATCAAACATTTCTATCTATAGAGGGTGTGGGGAGGATGAACATCCCATCAAAGAGTTGCTGGTTTTGCTACTTGGAGCATAACATCCTAATGGTCGTTATAACATGTGTACAATTTTTGGAAGCCATTAGACCCAAGAAGAGAGAAGAGTCCTTAAAACAGCACAAAATAACTTGAAAACTATGTATTTGGGGAAAATGAAGTATCAAAACAGGAAGCTCATGAAGCAAAACCATAAGAATTGTCCTTTTTTCTCTCGTAACATTTATCACCTTCACAATCTAATCAAGAACAAGCTCCACCAAAAAAGCCTACAAGTCCCATAGTGTCTCATAGACTTAACCTGTTTAAGCCATTGCATCATATACCAAGCACCTGTTAGCTTAACAGTGTTCCAAATAATCATAAGTAAATCAGATACATGGTCCAAAACACTAAGCAAGAGCTGCAGTTTATAAGAGAACATTAAAACCTTCAAAAACCATAACAATATCAACATTTTGTTCAAACTGGTAGAACAGGATTGCAGTATTTTGCTATGGGACACAAACGCATGAAGGCAGGACCATTCACAACTTGCTTGATGTTGAAGTTCGTGGAAAAGTTGACGGAGCCTTTGACTCGGGTTGTAAAACCCTTAACCCGTCTCTGTTGCCAGATTAAGGTTTCGAAGAATTACCAAGCAATTCCATAAAATTTATATCAAAATATGCCATTAATGTCATTCAATATTAATTAATGGAAACTCATTAAGAACCTACCAAAAGTATGCAATTTTAGCTTTCAAATTGGGCCTTCGAGACCTTAAAAATAGTTTAGAACCGATTTAGGACTAATTTGAAACAAATCAGATATTTTCAGAAAAATTTGCAAAATGTGACAATGTTGTGTAACAATCGAACAAGTGACACATGGTCGTGTCTCAACTCGAGTCCTCACCCGTGCAACTCACTGAGTAGGGCCACACAGCCTTATCATAGGCCGTGTGCTAGACTGTGTAATTCTCTGAATTGCCACACACGATTGTGTGCCAGGTTGTGTGCCAGGCCATGTAACTCATTGACTTAAAACACTAGGATTTCACAAATGACACATGGCCATGTCGCCAGGCTATGTCTGTCACACGGCCGTCTGACAGCCCGTGTCCTAGGCCATGTGCACCAAATTTGACCCAAAAATCATACCATTTTAAGACCAAACCATACCTATTCCATCACTCTAATTATGCACACATTTAATAGACCTAGGCACTACTCCAACACACCTAAATATACCAAATCAATCAACCTATTTCATCCAACCAATATGCCGTTCAAAGGCACTACATATATTTACTAAACATTCAATCTCAAAAATGATCAAAAGACCTCCTTTAAGACATTAAGAAAATAAGCATTACACTATGATCAAAACCACTTCATTCAACAACTAAACATCAAAGTTTTCATCTATGCATCATATATGT
The DNA here is from genome assembly GCF_007990345.1 of Gossypium hirsutum. NCBI lineage: Eukaryota > Viridiplantae > Streptophyta > Magnoliopsida > Malvales > Malvaceae > Gossypium > Gossypium hirsutum. The sequence goes on from NC_053434.1 coordinate 29,592,136, forward strand.
GTACTTGTTTCATCAATACGAAACATACCCTAAGCAAAACACACATCTCATTCATGGACTACATCTATCAACATTTCAAAACTACATATTTATCTATATATACATGCCACTACCTAAAAGATACAAAAACTACCAACATAGATGGATAGTGTGAGTCGATTGGTTGATCCTTTAAAATAGTCAACAACAATTATCTACAAAACAATCCACAAAAACTCGTAAGCTCACATAGCTTAGTAAGGACATAATATAACGTTTAATCTAAATAAAATTAGACACGATTTACATATTATTTGATTACTAAAATTTCAAGAATAAAAATGATCAGATGATGTAACGTTATAATGTTCTCAAGATATCAGAATCAAATAAGGAGCATGTATATTCCTTCAAGAGTATCGAAGTACTAACAGGGGCACATATGTGCATTCAGGGGTACCGAAGTACAAATAGTGGCACATATGTGCATTCGTACAATAATTATCTATAAATATATAAACTGAAGAACAATAATATAATATTACAAGTAGGATTTCATTTACATATTACTATGTATTTACCTACGATTTGATTCCGGTCAACACATAGGGACTATTCCACTATTTTCCCCTTCCCTTAGTTGTTGTCTTTTTATTCAAATCTTGATCTATATAATAATTAAATTCAATATATTAATCTAATATACATTTCACATTCAATTCAATGCACATATCAAGAACACATAATCCCTCATTGACACCACAATTAAAATTTCAGTCAAGTTGCACACAAACTCATAATCCCTCATTAAGAACACATATGAAGTTTTATCATTCATACACACCATTCAAGATTAATTATAACATAATATGATCTTCAATAGTAGCATATAACCAAAAGATTAAAATCACTTGCTTATGAACCAAAACAAGCCAAACATGAAAGGCATATTTACACATAACCAAAATATATCCAAGACAAATTCATTCAAGTATGAAAACTACCCCAAATAACTAAAAATAAAAGCCTTTACAAAACACTTATTACATGTCATATAGCCGAAAGTTAATATTCAAAACTACTAAAAGATATTTGGGTAGTGTGACTTCTTTAGCTTGATCCGATTGCCCAATTTCCATGAAATGTTATCTACAAAGAAATAGACAAATAACACAAGTAAACTTTTATATACCTTAGTAAGTACGTCGATTCACCTTACCAAAATAACATGTAAACTTAAATAACAAGATTAGTATTCAGTGTTTCTTGTCAACCACAATTTGTAATATGTGAGTTATACACTAATAGGTACAAAATACGTTTGAGTATAATCATACTAGGTCATTCAACCTCAAGTTATAATGCCAATAAGAAATCTTAAACAATACATTCAAAATTGGAAATATTGCCCGATGAACGATATACGGATATGAGTACACAGTTATCCATCTGAAACACGCTAAATGCTCTAATGAGCCAATCCTACAGAAAACATGCCTAGGCACCAAGTGCCAACCCGAAGGCTTTACATTCGCCCCCGGTAACACGCCAAAATCATTGTAATATAACTCGATAGTTTGCAACAAATGCTAAACCTCGATATATTTAGTGCGTAAACATAAATCAAGTATCAAATCCCATCACATCTTAATCCTATACGATGCACTCTATAACTATTGGCATGCCAATCGTACTCTATCCTACATTCATCCGGCTCAAATCACATTATCATCAAACATGTCCCAAACAATTATGTTCACAATTTTATAATAAAAACTCATCAAGCATTCAATCAAAATATTCATCAGCTACTTTTATTTAACATACATTTTAATTCATATATTTAAAACAAACCCAAATGAACTTACCAGGGCTAAACTGTAGTAATGAAAAAAGTCCAGGGACTATTCCGCAACCTTTCATTTTCCTCGGTTATCAACTTGTTCTTGATTTATAATGTGATTTATTTCAATTATTACTATCAATTTCAAATAATTCTTATTTACAACTTTGTACATTTGTCCCAACTATTTACACTTTATTCAATTTGATCCCTAATATCAAAACAAGCATATTTCTCAAATTAATCCTTATACCCATGTGTCAAATTCATTTACACCCTAAAATAGTCGACACATGTTGAAATTTTCAATAGCAACATACCTCTTTTAATTTATTTTCAATTTAACCCCATAACATTCGAGCTAACCAAAAATTCCTTACTAATTAAATCAAAACCAACAACAAACTTCATGCTCAAAAATAACATCAATATAACACCAAGAATATCAATGGAGAACTTTATAACCTTTGACATTTTCACAATTTAATCCCTAATCTGACTAGACATCAACTTAGTGATCATAAAAATACAAGTTCCATAAAAAAGAGTAAAAGAAACACTTACATGCACAAGCTTGTTTTGTCGAAACTTAAACTCCTCCAATGGAGGTTTTCACTTGGTTTTTTAATGGAAAATACTACTAAAAAAGATAACCCTTATTTTTTTAGTTTAAGTTGAATTTAACTAATTACAATTTTTCCTTTTAACAAAACATGCATTTTAATTATTGTCTAGCCTAAAATCGTCCACTTAAATCACTATGGTCTAAATACCATTTAGGCCCTCATACATTTAGTAATTTAAACTATTAAGTCAATAAAATTCAATAATAATAATCAAGTTTTGCATCTTTTACTAATTAGCCCATTTTCTTTAATTAAATTATTTCACGTCAAAATTTCTAAAGAAAAATTTAATATGACACTTAAGACCTCGTAAATATTAACTAAAGATTGAAACATTTGGAATTGTGGTCCTAAAATCACTGTTTCCTGCACCATTGGGAAATGGGTTGTTACAACTTTCCCCCTTAGGAAATTTCATTCTCGAAATTCTTACCAGTGAATAGGTTTGAGTATTGAATTCTCATTGATTCATCAATCTCCCAAGTAGATTCCTCGATACCATGTCAATGCCACAGAACTTTTACTAATAGTACTCGTTTATTCTGAAGTTTTTTTACTTCACGAGTCAAAATTTTTATCAGTTCTTTAGAATATGATAAATTCGACTATAACTCAACTTCATTGGAAGTAATCACATGCAAAGGACCTAATCTATAATGCCTTAGCGTCGAAACATGAAAAAAGTTGTGAATCTTTTCAAGTTCAGGAGGCACAGCTAATCTGCAAGCTACAAGATTGATTCTTTCAATAATCTCATATAGTCTGACAAACCATGCAATCAATTTTCCTTTTCTACTGAACAGAAACACTTTGCTCTATAGTAAACCTTTCAAAAACACTTGATCACCAACAGAAAATTCTATATCCTTTATTTTCAAATCTGGGTACGACTTCTAACGATCTAGTGCATTTTTCAGGCAATCACAAATAACTCAAACTTTATCTTCTGTTTCATGAATCAAATCAGTTCCAATTAACTTAGATTTGCGTAATCCAGACCAGTACAATGGTGTTTTACATTTTCTACCATATAAAGCTTCAAATGGTGTCATTTTGATACTAGATTGGTAGCTATTATTATAAATAAATTCAACTAATGGCATATATTTCTCCCAACTACCTTCAAACTCGAGAATGCAACATTGTAACATGTCTTTCAAAATCTGTATTTACTTGCTCAAACTGCTTGTCTTTCTGTGAATGAAATGTTGTGCTAAAATTTATTTTACTGGCTAGAGTCTCTGAAGTTTACCCTAAAATCTAGATGTGAATATCGAGTCTCGATCCAAAATAATAGATATTGACACTATGTGTAACTTGACGATCTTAGACACAAACAACTCGGCTAACTTTTCAAGCAAATAATCTATTCTGACCAAAATGAAATGAGTCAATTTCATCAATCTATTGAAAATAACCCAAATTGTATCTTTCTAAGGCAATCCAAATACAAAATCCACCGTGACTCGCTTTCACTTCCATTCTGGGATCATGACAAACTGTATTAATCTAGATGGTACCGACGCTCAACTTTTACTTACTAACAAACTAGACATTTAGCTACAAACTTAAAAATTTCACATTTTGTACCTGGCCACCAATACATCTGTTTCAAATCATAAAACATTCGTGCTACTGGAATGAATAGAATACATACTACTGTTTACTTCAGACAAAAGTCTTGTTTCAGTTCCCAATTATTCGAAACACACATACTCTTGCGGAAGTATAGTATACCATCAGTATCAATGCTAAATTCTGTAGATGAATCACTTTGAACTTGATCTCGTTTAGCTATCAACATTGAGTCATCATTTTACAACTCCCGAATTCACTGAAGAAACAACGTTTAACTTTCAATTCTGCTAAAAAATAACCGTCCACATTCATCATTTTGCAACTCCTGAATTCACTGAAGAAACAACGTTTAAGCTATTACTTTTTTGGCTTGCATCAACACACAACCCAATTCGTTGAGCGACGCGTCATTGTAAACAACATATATTCTTTTCTGGATTCAAGTTGAATAAGTAGTAGAGCTTCTGTTAACATACTTTTCAACTGATCAATACTCTTTTGACATTTATCTTACCAAACGAACTCAACATTTTTATATAACAACTTGGTCATCAGTGAAACAAAAATAGAAAAATTCTTAACAAAACAACGATATTAACCTGTTAACCTGTTAAGCCGTAAGTGAATTATGAGTTTTACGATATTGCAAGCTTTGATTAGTGCAAAATTATATTATCATGAATGCTAAGTGCAAACTCAATTGTAATGTGAGCCAATTATATTTGTGTACTGTGTTATATTGTGAACCATGTTAACTTGGTGAATTATATTATTATGGCGAACTATGTTAAATTAGTGATCTATATTAATATGATGAACTATATTAATTTGTCAAACTGTGTATTGTGAGATTTTGAGTTGTATTGTATGTAAGCTAAGCTATTGCGTACTTGTAACACCCCCACGCCCGAAACCATCACCGGAGTCGAGCTTGAGGAGTTACCGAAGATAATTTATCAAATTAAGAACTTCAAATCATTTGTTTCTACATTCACAGTTTTCTAGCTACCCGCGTCACAGTTACAAGAAAAATCATATCTCGAGTTACGAAACTCAAAATCAAAATCCGTAAATTTTCCCTAAATCTAGACTCAAATATATATTTACTAAATTTATTCTAGAATTTTTGGTTGGGAAAATTAGTACAGTTTATTAGTTAAAGTCTCCCCTGTTTCAGAGTTTGACTGCTCTGACCTCTGTGTATTACGAATTAGATATCTCTCTATACAGAATTTCAATGACTATGAGGTTTGTTTATATTAAAACTAGACTCAATAAGGAATCTGTACATATAAATAAAACTTCTAATTATTTTTGTAAAATTTATTATGAATTTTTAAAGTCAGAATATGGGATCCAGAAATCACTCTGGCCCTGTTTCACAAAAGTTTAAATATATCATAAAATATAATTTATATGCCTGTTTTGTTCAATCCACATGAAAATAGACTCATTAATCTTCAATTTCATAACTTACTCATCATTTAGTTCCATTTATACTATTTTTAGTGATTTTTCAAATTCATGTCATTGCTGCAGCAATATTCTGTTTTAAGGCAAATTTCATCTTTTCATGAGTTGTTATGAACTAGATAACCTATTAAACTTCCATGATATCAAACATGATCTAAATTTAACCATCACCATGACTTATCAATATCAAACATTTTCTCAACCAATCATGGCCATATCATAAAATTATTTACACAAAATAAGTATATTGCTATACATGCCATACTTAAGTTTTACAAGCCATTTACCCAGATGAAAGTCCTTTAGATAGTGTGATCGAACCTTCGACCCGTCCCGATTCCCGAGCTGGCTTGTTCAAAACTATAGTAAATAAAGAGGAGGGAGTAAGCATAAATGCTTAGTAAATTCATATGTAAATAACAAGTAACATAACAATACAAATATACCAAATAACTTTAGCATGGTATCACCAAAACATATGTCATATTTCTAAACATCATTCATCATCTTACCACCTTATCGTTGTTGTATCTATTATCAACCCGAGGGTTAAGAACATACCTGTCCAAAGTGTCCATTTCACAACACTTACCAAAACGTCACTTGCATCTTAAGTGTTCTTCCATTTCACTAGAAATTTCACCCGTTGAACACATCGGAATACAACTCGGATACACGGATAATTTGCACATATGTGCCTCATATGTAATCAAGAAATCATGTAACCCGCCCCTAAGTGAACTCGGACTCAACTCAACGAGCTCGGGCGTTCGCATCCATAAGTGAACTCGGACTCAACTCAACGAGTTTGGATGCCTAGTTACATTTAACGAACTCGGACTCAACTCAACGAGTTCGGGCATTTGCATCCATAAGTGAACTCGGACTCAACTCAACGAGTTCGGATGCTCAACCATCCTAGTGACATGTCACTTGTATCCTAATCTATTCCTAAGGTTCAAATGGGCTTTTTTTTCCTCGATCTCACATATTTGCCGTCTTCCACGGAATATCGGAACCGATACTCGGTGATAGTTCATACTCATCTAGTAATTCACATAATTACATATTATTCAACAATAACCACAAAGCATAATATTTCATGATAATAATCACCATCATATCATATAAACAACATTAAATTGCTTAAAATGACAATTATGTTACTACATTTACACATGAACTTACCTTGGTACCAAAATATAAAGATTTTGCAATTTAGTCCACAATATTTTCTTTTCCTCGATCGCGACTTGAATCTCGTTTCTCTTGATCTATAATGCTAAATTAATCTTATTTAATACATACATTCATCAAAACAACATTTAATACGAACTTTGGAAAAATTACACTTTTGCCCCTAGGCTCGAGAATTAAACTTTATTCCTTATTCTTATGTTTTATAACATGCTGATCATTTTTCCCTTCTATGGCAACATCAAATTCTTACTCTAACATATACTTGTGACTATTAGGTATTTTTGCCGATTAAGCCCTTTTACTTGTTTTCACTCAAAACCGAGTAGCACAAGTTGTCTAACATAATTTAAAACCCCATATTCTATCATAAAACATCAAAATACACAAATTTTACCTATGGGTATTTTTCCAAATATAAACCCTAGGTTGAATTATTGCTAACATAAGCTTAATCGAGCTACCGGGATTCCAAAAACGTAAAGAACATTAAAAACGGGGCTTGGAATCACTTACTATGGAGCTTGGAAGCTTGAAACAAACCCTAACTATGGAGAACCCTTGAAATTTCGGCCTAATGAAGAAGATGGACAAAAATTGGCTTTTAATTTTGTTTTTAATTCATTTTAATAACTAAATGACCAAAATGCCCTTACTACTAAACTTTCCAAAAATTCCATCCATGTCCTAATTTTGTCCATGAACTTAAAATTGGTCAAATTGCTATTTAAGTTCTCCTAATTAATATTTCAATGCAATTTCATACTAAAAACTTCTAGAATGCAAATTTTGCAAGTTATTCGATTTAGTCCCTACTTTCAATTTAAGCACTTTAGGCATAGAGTTTCATCACGACATTTTCACACAATCATGCAATCATATCATAATCATCAAAATAATTATAAAATAATTATTTCTATCTCGGATTTGTGGTCACGAAACCACTATTCCGATTAAGCCCTAATTCAAGATATTACAGTACTCTATTCTAAATAAAATATGCTAAAAAATGATTTATGTGAGCTATGTCATGAATGATATGTGAACTGTGATTATGAGTTCAATATATATTGCATGGAAGTGATATTATTTGAGAACCATGCTCTATTGCAAATTGTGTTACATTGTGCAAGCTTTACTTAATTGTGAGCCCTATTATACTGAGTATATTGAATGCGTTAAAGAGATATTTTAACATTGTGTCCTTATGGAACCATTGGATATAGTTTGCATGCCATAGGATAGTGAGTACTCAGCCTTTTTATTGCGATGGGCATTGTGACCCGGAGATGCGTTGGAAAGATAAGGGAATGTCAAGCATAGCTCCATTCACTATTGATATCGTGGTGTGTTTGGATAGTGTGAGCATACGTGCTACACTTACATGGAGATAACATATGACTTTATGAGTCATGTGGTGTGTTTTGGAGATCTATTTATCCAATATGTGGTGATAGAGTCCACTTATTGGTGGTGATAGGGTCCCCTATATGTTTCATAATCACAAAAATTTCAGTTTATCATTATTTGAGATATAAGAGTTATGATGGAGCATGAACTATTATTTTACATGAATTGTTATTCGGTATGAACTATTATTTCATATGAACAGATCTTTGGTGCGAATTGATAATTTATGTGATCTGCCCATTTTATGCGTATTACTTGTTATACGTGCACTACTTATTGTATGAGAACTATTGTGTCGTGTGAGTTACTATTTTGTGTAGACTACAATAGTATGTGAACCGTTATTGTTTGTCACCATTTAACCTAACTGATGTGTTTATTTATAATATGTTTGAGCACTGACTGACCTTTCACAAGCTAACCCTGTAATAGTTCAGTTTTGACCCTAGTCGGAATAGTGGTTTCGAGACCACATGTTTGAGTCTAAAAAATATTTTAATATTATTTTTTGTGTCTGTGATAGGTGAAGTTACATCTGTGAAATTTTCGTGATTTAATTTGTCTGTTTCTGTGTTTAGTTACGAAAAAGGATTAAATCACGTAAAGTGTAAAAATTAAGTGCTAAATGTTAAAGCACCTATTTGGCTTGGCCTTTAAAATAAAGGTCCTTGCATGTCAAATTGACCATTTATCTTAGTGGTGGACAAACATGGACATGAGTTGGTAAAAATTTAATGATGATTGCCATGGGCAAAATGGTAATTTATGAAATAAATAGATTAAACTAAAGAATATGAAAAAGAAAGGCATGCAAAAAATTTGGTTCAGCCGAAAATTAAGAGAAAGGAGAAGCCATTGAAGCTTCAAAGTATTCGGCTATTGCATGAGTGAATAGGTTAGTCCATTTTGCTCAGTTTTTGATAATTTCTACGTTTCTGTGATTGTTGCTTCGTGTTCTTCAAAACCCATGTCTGAATTTTTATTTTTGTTGAAGATTATGAAATGTTCCATTGATGATTATATGAGCTTTGTGATGTTTTTATATGGATTATGAAAGATATGTGTGAGATTATCAAGCTTTGTCTTTGAATTTTGATGAAATAGAGCTAATTGAGCTAAATTGTGAAATGAGGTTTTGAAGGACTAAATTGTGAATTAAACATGTTGTATGGACTTGTATAAGAGTCATGAAAATTTGGCTAAGCTTGTGTACAAGCAAATTTTATGTAATTGTGATTTTGTGGAAAATGGACTAAATTGTCAAAGTGTGAAAATGTAAGGGCTAAAATGTAAAATGCCATAAATATGTGTATATGGATTAAATTGAATGAAATGAATGATTGAATGGTTGAATTTGTATTGTATTGTATTAGATCAAGAACAAAAAAAATTGGACTTATATCGGGGGAAGTCCAAAATAGTTGAATAGATGACTTGTTTTATCCGAAATTCTTCCGAGGTAAGTCAAATTACAATTACGTGTTAATTGAAATAAATTCTATACATATAAATTGTAATCTGTATTGGATGGCCTTGAGAGCCTGATAAATGGATTTTGAATAAATTTTGATAATATGATAGTATCCAAAAAGCTCTGTATGTTTCTAAAGAAAGGTTGACATCTGTCTGAGACATCGCATAAGACCGTTTCTAGGACACAGGCCTTGATTGAGATTTACTTATAAGACCATGACTGGGACATTGGCATCGTATCTGATTTCGTGTAAGACCCTGTCTGGGACAGAAGCATCGATATTGAATTACATGTAAGACCATGTCCGGGACGTTGGCATTGTATTGTTTCTGAATCGTCTGATGATAGCGTACGAAATATGAGTATATGAAATGTATAACCTATGCAGGTACGTTTGTATCGTACTAAATTTCTAAATATGAAAAATTTTGTCTATGTGAAATATGTATGGAATTGGAAATGAAGCATGACATTTATGCAAACAATAGTGTATGGTTAAGTATGAATTATTCTATGAAATGGTTATGAATCTATATGGTTGAATGGTACATATAAGCTTTAGTAATTAGACCAATTGTATTTGGCTTACTAAGCTTTTTGTAGCTTACTCTATGTGTTTACTGTCTGTTTTACAGTTATCGTAGCTACTAAAGGCTCGGGGATAGTTGAGGATCATCATCACACTGTCGATCTCATTTTGGTACTTTTGAAAGTATATATATTTTAAAGTATGGCGTGTATAGACTTGAAGGACTATGTTTATAAATTTTGATGTGTATATATTATGCCATGGGAGTTGGCTAGCAGATGAAATGTTGTATATAGTTTTGGTATTTGGTTAATGGCACCAAATGATGCATGGCTGTAGTGTTTTATGAGCTAATATGTTTTTTGTTATAATGAAGCATGTTTTAAGCACAGAATTGGTTGGAAAGTATGGTATAAATGTTGTATATCATTGCTTGTAGATTTGGCCTAAAGAGAAGTGGCAAATTGGCTTAAACCAAGCCTCTATTGTGCCACACGGTCAGAGGACATGGGCCTGCCTTGTGGCGTGTAAGAAAAGTAGTATTCTCCCAAAAATCACACGACCTTAACACCGGCGTGTCATATGGCTGTGGGCTAAAGTCAGTAGCTAGCTAAGTATCACACGGCCATAGTACATGGGCGTGCCTATTGGCCGTGTGAAAAATTCAGTATTGAACCTATTTTTGGCACGTTGGTTTACATGGGCGTGTCTAGTGCCTGTGTGTGCCACACGGCATAGTCACACGGGCGTGTGACTTTAATAGTTTTGGAAGATTTGGTTAAGTTCTGAAAATTCTGATTAGGTTCGGTTTAGTTTCAACCTTTCTTTAGATGTATATTTTAGGTCTTGTAGACCACATTGATAAATAATATCTATGATTCTAAATTGGTCCGAAATGTTCTGTCTGTTTGGTAATGCCTCGTAACCCTAATTCGATGTCGGTTATGGGTTAGGGGTGTTACATTTAGTTGGTATCAGAGCTATGGTTTAGTCGGTTCTAGGACTACCATAGCATATGTGAGTCTAGCTATACATGCCATATATCTGAATCTGTGATAGTGTGATGACTCTTGACTTTGAAATGTGCTTTTATATAGCAAATGGATCCCGATAGAGCTGTAGCTGACGATGTTGAAAGTAATGTACCTACTCCCGCGCAAGGGACGGTGCAAGATGATTCACGATCGGCTATGAGTAGCCGTGATAGCAAGGCTAAGCAAGCCTTCTATCAGATGATGAATGATTGGTTCACCCAGTACATTAGAACCAATCTGGCTATACAACAACCTCCACCCCCAGTTAATCCTTCTCAAATTCTTGTTCTACCCTCGGTGAGTCCGGTTCAGTTGAGTAGACCATCGATTGATAAGATTAGAAAGTATGGGGCTAAAAAGTTTCGAGCTACAACGAATGATGATGCTGAAAGAGCCGAATTCTGGTTAGAAAATACAATAAGCGTGTTTGATGAATTGTCTCTGAGTCCAGAGGAATGTGTTAAATGTGCCGTTTCACTTCTGAGAGATACGGCGTATCATTGGTGGAAAACTTTAATATCTGTAGTTCCGAGTGAACGGGTTACTTGGGATTTCTTCCAATCAGAATTTTGAAAGAAATATATCATTCAAAGATTCATTGATCAGAAACGTAAAGAGTTTCTCGAGCTTAAACATGGTTGTATGTTTGTTACTGAATACGAATGTGAATTTGTGAGATTAAGCCAGTATGCTCGGGAATGTGTATCAAATGAAGAAATAATGTGCAAAAGGTTTGAAGATGGACTAAATGAAGATATCCGTCTGTTGGTTGGAATTCTAGAAATTAAAGAAATGGTTGTGCTCGTTGAGCGAGCTTGTAAAGTTGAAAAATTAAGTAAAGAGAAAAAAAAACTGATTCTGAAGCCAGAGATGTTAGAAAGAGATTTTCGAGTAGATCATTTCAGTCTGTGCCAAAGAAATTTTGAGATGATTAAAGCCGTTCAAATGCTAATGTGGGACATTTAAATCGAGATCGAGCTAGATCGCATTTAAACTTCAGAGTCCCTGCTACTTCTATTGCAAGTGTCGAGAATGTCCGATTTGAAAGACCTGAATGTAAACACTGTAGTAAAAGACATCCAGGAAATTGTAGATTGAATGACTGAGCCTGTTTTCGATGTGGATCTCTAGATCATTTTGTAAGAGATTGTTCTGAACCTGTTGAGCAAGGAAATGTACAGAATCCGAGATCGAGTAACACCTCAGCTAGAGGTAGACCTTCCAGAAATGCAAGAAATGCAAGTAGTGGTCAAAGAGCTACTGGAGATACTATTGTTAGATCTGAGGCCAGAGTACCTGCCAGAGCCTACGCTATCTGAGCTCGTGAGGAAGCCTCGTCTCCAGACTTGATTACTGGTATTTTTACTCTCTATGATACTTCTATGATTACATTGATAGATCCTGGATCAACACATTCTTATATTTTTATGAATTTAGTGCACAGTAAGACTTTGCCTATAGAGTCTACTGAATTCGTAATTAGAGTATCGAACCCCTTAGGCAAAAGTGTTTTGGTTGATAAAGTCTGCAAGAATTGCCCGTTATTGATTCGAGATATCTATATTCCTGCTGATCTGATGCTTTTACCTTTCGAGGAATTTGATATAATTCTGGGATTGGACTGGTTGACTTTGCACGATGCTATGGTGAATTGCAAACGAAAAGTCATTGATTTAAGGTGTAAGAATGATGAGATAATTCGAATTGAGTCTAGTAATCTGAATGGACTGCCAACCGTGATATCTACAATGAAAGCACAGAGATATGTGAAGAAAGGTTGTGAAGCCTACTTAGCTTATGTGTTAGATTCAAAAGTGAATGATAAGAAAATTGAATCAATGTTTGTTGTTTGTGACTTCTCTGATGTGTTTCCTAAAGAACTACCTGGTTTGCCTTCGATTCTAGAAGTCAAGTTTGGCATTGAATTAGTACTTGGTACTACTTTGATTTCAATAGCTCCGTATAGAATGGCTCCGACCAAGTTAAAGGAATTAAAATCTCAGTTACAAGAATTGACCAATCGAGGATTTGCTAGACCGAGTCTTTCACCATGGGTGCTCCTGTTCTGTTTATGAAAAAGAAAGATGGCACAATGAGAACATGTATTGATTACCATCAGCTTAATAAAGTGACTGTAAAGAACAAATACCCTCTGCCTAGAATAGATGATTTATTCGATTAGTTGAAAGGTGCTGCTGTGTTTTCAAAGATAGATCTGAGATCGGGTTACTATCAGTTGCGGGTAAAGGACTCTGGCATTCCAAAAACTGCTTTCAGAATGAGGTACGGGCATTATGAATTTTTAGTTATGCCTTTTGGTTTAACGAATGCACCTGCTGTATTTATGGACTTAATGAATAGAATTTTCAAAACGTATCTAGATCAATTTATTGTTGTATTCATAGATGATATATTGATTTATTCACGTGACGAATCTGAGCATGACGAACATCTGAAAATAGTGCTACAGACTCTGTGAGATAAACAGTTATATGCAAAGTTTAGTAAATGTGAATTCTGGTTGCGAGAAGTTGGTTTTCTGGGTCATATTGTATCAGCTTCCGGTATCTGAGTTGATCCGAGCAAGATTTCAACTATTCTGGATTGGAAGCCTTCGAGGAATGTATCTGAAGTCCGCAGTTTTCTGGGACTTGACAGTTACTATAGATGATTTGTAAAAGATTTCTCTGTGATAGCAAATCCATTGACAAAATTGCTTCAGAAAGATGTGAAATTTGAATGGTTTGAGAAATGTCAGAAAATTTTTGATCGGTTAAAAGCTCTGTTAACTGAAGCTCTGGTATTGGTACAACCTGAGTCAGGTAAAGAATTCGTTGTTTACAGTGATGCTTCGTTGAATAGACTCGATTGTGTTTTAATGCAGGAAGGAAAAGTTGTTGCTTATGCTTCGAGACAATTAAAGTCGCATGAGAAGAACTATCCAACACACGACCTTGAGTTAGCTGCCATTTTTTTTGCTTTGAAGATCTGGCGTCACTATCTGTTTGGTGAGAAATGTCACATGTTTTCTGATCATAAAAGTCTGAAGTATTTAATGATGCAAAAAGATTTGAATTTATGACGGAGAAGATGGTTAGAACTGTTAAAAGACTATGAACTTGTGATTGATTATCACCCGAAAAAAACAAATGTGGTTGCTGATGCTTTGAGTCGAAAATAGTTATTTGCAATGAATGCACATTTAGTTCTGTCTGATGATGGTTCAGTTTTAGCTGAATTAAAAGCAAGACCTTTGTTTTTACAACAGATTATCGAAGCTCAGAAGGTTGATAATGAGATTATGGCTAAACGAACTCAGTGTAATTCTGATTATGATTCTGAATTTCGAATTGATGATGATGACTGTTTGAGGTTCAGAAATAGACTTTGTGTTCCAAAAAATCTAGATTTGATTCAAACAATTTTGAGTGAAGCCCACAGTAGTAGATTTTTTGTACATCCGGGAAGTACGAAAATGTACAACAATTTGAAACAACTATATTGGTGGTCGGGAATGAAAAGGGATATTTCTGACTTTGTTTCGAGATGTTTGATCTGTCAGCAAGTCAAAGCTGAGCATCAGGTGCCATCTGGGTTATTACAACCAATTATGATTCCGGAGTGGAAATAGGATCATGTGACCATGGATTTTATTTCGGGTTTGCCTCTGTCTTCGAAAAAGAAAGACGCAATTTGGGTTGTAGTTGATCGTTTGACGAAATTAGCTCATTTTATTCCGATTTGGTTTGATTATTTGATTGGTAAGCTAGTCGAGTTGTATATTTCTGATATTGTGAGATTGCATGGTATGCCATTGTCAATAGTGTCTGATAGAGACCCGAGATTTACATCACGATTCTGGAAGAAATTGTAAGATGCTATGGGTACTAAATTTTATTTTAGCACTGCTTTTCATCCGCAAACGGATGGTCAATGTAACATCTTGATTTTGGGCCTAGTCAGAACAGTGGTTTCGGGACCACAAATCTGATGAGGAAAATTCATTTTTACTATATTTTTGTGGTCTACAATTTCACGGAATGATTTTGTGAAAATTTCGTTCAAAAATTTCGACGTGGCACTCAATTTGGTCAAAAGGGCTAAATTGTAAAAAGTGCAAAAGTTGAGTTCTACATGTTAGAAGTGTCTAATTGTTATGAGTTTTTAAATTAAAGGTACTTAAATGGTAATTAGACCATTTTGAAGTTTATGGACAAAAATGGACATGGTATGATAGGTTTTTAAAAGTTTTTCATAAGGGCATTTTAGTAAATTGGTAATTAAATGAATTAAAAATGCCAAAATAAGCCAAATTTGCTCATCTTCTTCCTCATGGCTGAATTTTTCATGAAAAACACCATGGCTAGGGTTTTCAAGCTTTCCAAGATCATTTATAAGTGATCCCGAGTCCCGTTTTTAATGTTCTTTACATTTTTAAAGTCCCGGTAACATGTTCTAGCTATTTCTACCATTATTTTGAGCTAGGGTTTGTGTTTAAAAATTTACCCATGAATTATATGCTTGTATTTTGATGTTTAATGTTAGAATATTAAGCTTGAAATTGTGTTAAACAACTTTTGCTAAGTGATTTTATGTGAAAATGAGTAAAACGGCATAATCGGTAAAAATACCTAATGTTCATAAGTACATGTTAGAGTGAGAATTTGATGTTTCCATAGAAGGGAAAAATGATCAGCATGTCATAAAACATAAGAAAATAGGATGAAGTTTAATTTCCGAACCTTGGGCAAAAGTGCAAATATGCAAAAGTTTAAGGGTCAAAATCAAAATTTGTAAAAATATGATTTTTGGACCCGTATGAATAATGTGATTAATTATTAGGCTAAATGTGATATTATAGATGAAGGAAATCGAGATTCGGGCTTAAATCGGGAAAATACAAGGTTATGGACTAAAATGGTAAATTGTCATTTCTTGATCGAGGTAAGTTCGTGTGTTAATAATAATGCAATACCATGCATGAATTGTAATTCTCTATTGATATGGAATAAATTGTATGATTTAATATGTTTAAGAGAAGTTGATGGATGGTATGTATGATATGGAAAAATGTAATGCTTGTTGTGTCATGTGAAATTGAATGGCAAATTATTGTTACATGAATTGAGTGTTAAATTGCTATTACCTGGGTTGTATGAATTGCTACACGGTTGTACCTGATGAGATTTCGACAAGTTTGTATGTAAATAATTTATTGATTCTTTTTATTTTATTATATTTTGTTATCATATGAAATGTGGCTGCCTATAGAATGACTATCTGTTGTAAATTGCAAATTGAAAAAGGATTATGAATAAATTTGTATCATGTTGGAAAGTGAGAAATTTCCCGGTTGAGCCTTCGGAATAGAAACGATACGAATAATCTATTGTGAGGTCACGTGTGTAGTACTAAGTGCAGGCTACTACGTGTACCGGATAAATGGTCGCATGTGTAGTACTAAGTGCAGGCTACTATGCGTACCCGATAACTTCGATCACGTGTGTAGTACTAAGTTGGTTAGGTCACGTGTGTAGTACTAAGTGCAGGGTACTACGTGTACCTGATAATTGGTTGCATGTGTAGTACTAAGTGCAGGCTACTATGCGTACTAGATAACCCTGTCTACAAGTGTGAAAATATGTGCAGGCAACTGAGTATCAGTTATTATTACGAAGAATTCAACGGGAAAATCGATTAAGTAAAAATACATGTGAACATGATTATATGATGAATAAGTGCAGGTATATGTTTATGAAAATTATGAGCAATGTGCTCGATATTTGAGTGAACTTCGATAAGAAAAATGGATTAAGTGAAATTATGTAAGAGTGAATTTTAGTAGTAAAATAGTGTTAGACAGCAGCAGTTGCGTGACTTTGAAAATTCACTAAAAATTGTGTAAGTTGAATTAAATTTCAAAAAAAATATGGAATTAAATATTAATGAGTATATTTTCATATAAAAGAAACAGGGGGAGTAAAAGAGTTCTATATTATGTGATATTCTAATTTTTGTGAGACAGTGTTAGAATGAATTCGAGGTCCCCTGTTCTGAATTAGAAAAATTGTTAAAAATTGTATAAAAATAATTATGAGTTATAATTTATACGAATAAAATATTGAATGGGTCTCTTTTCAGGAGGAATGAATGGGAACATCATCCGAATCCTAAAATATGAGATAAATAATTTTTAGTGAAGAGAGGTCAGAACTGTTGGACAGCAAAACAGGGGAAACTTTAATGAATAAACTGTACTAATTGGCTACACCAAAAATTCTGGAAATTTTATGGGAGAAAGGTATATGAATCTAGTTTCAAGGAAAATTAACGACACTAAATTTTTAATTTTTTAGCTTCAGATATAAATGATTTAGTAACTATAACTCGATAAAAAAGCTTAACCTGAACATGTGTAATTGTACAATTATAGTGTTTTATCTTGAAAAGCACGTTAGTAATTGCTTATTAATTTCATATGGACTTACTAAGCATAAAGCTTACCCATCCTCTCCATTTCTTTAGTATTGGCAGGTCGGCTCAGGGTTGGAGATCGTCGGAGGCAAAATCACACTATCAAACTATCATTTTTGGGAGAATTAATTCAAATATTAGAAATATCAAGTGAGTGGCATGTATAGGAAGTTGGTTTGTGATATGTATTATTATTATGATTTTGACCATAGGTATCAGTCTACATTGAGTTATCGTATATGATCATGAGATGTGGTCCTTATCCATTATGGTTTATAAGTTTAATTAATCATGCCATGTCCTATGTTTTGATGTGATAATATAGTTAGCTTTGTTTGTTATGCATGATTGGTAATACATCAGGTAAGTTAAATGTAGGCCAGTGGATCATGGATTAAATGGAAATGAGTAGTGTTGCCTTGAATATGGATGTTTAATGGACAAATTGGTAACTACGTTATGATGGTATAAAATGAGAATAAGATTTAGCATGTTTAGTTCTAGTTAATGTAAGAATGTATATTATATACAGGATGGTAAGCAAATATGTTTAAAGTGAAAGACATGTTATTGCATGATTATGGATGTGTAAGTGCTCATTTACGCCACGTTATATGTCTTTAAATATGAGTCTATGCATGTGTTGGAAAAGTTTTGAATTAAATGAAATTTTATAGCCCGGTTTTCGTCTATGTTTATGGTTAAGTCTGGTAATACCTTTGGGGTAATTTTTGGCCTGATATTCCTAAGTATTGTGGGGTCAGTTACATCTTAGGTATCAATACATAGTAAATTCAAACTCAATTTAATTTTTTAACACAAGGAATATTTATAGTATAATATTTCATAATTAAATAAGAAAATTTACATGTGTGAATAATAATCATTTTAAAAAGTAAAAAGATAAAAAAAAATTTAATCGGATTGTAGAACAAGAAAATCTGAAGTGGGGATGACCATACTAAATTTTTGGAAATAAATAGGCAGACTAGAAAGCTTTGATTGGAAGAAGGAAGTAAATTAAGTTTGGGTAATGGCAGAGGTCAACAAGCAAAAGCATTTCATTCTAGTACATGGAGCATGCCATGGAGCTTGGTGCTGGTACAAGCTAAAACCACGGCTCGAGTCAGCAGGCCACCGTGTGACGGCCGTCGACATGGCTGCCTCAGGCATCAACATGAAAGCAATCCAGGGTGTTCACTCCATGTACGATTACAGTAAACCATTGTTGGAGATATTGGCCTCACTAGCTTCCGGCGAAAAGGCTATTCTCGTTGGCCATAGCCTGGGAGGCCTGAATTTGGCCCTGGCCATGGACAAGTACCCGGAGAAGATTTCAGCCGCTG
This sequence comes from Gossypium hirsutum, assembly GCF_007990345.1. Classification (NCBI taxonomy): domain Eukaryota; kingdom Viridiplantae; phylum Streptophyta; class Magnoliopsida; order Malvales; family Malvaceae; genus Gossypium; species Gossypium hirsutum. Next base: position 29,611,099 of record NC_053434.1, read on the forward strand.
TTTTCTTGGCTGCTTTCATGCCGGATACTGCGCACCACCCTTCATTTGTTTTGGAACAGGTACTGCAACCCGGAAATTTCTTTCATAAATTCTTCCATGTTAGTATAATTTCAGGATTGCAGGGGTGGTTTAGTTTTTTCTTCACAGTAAACCCACTTAGAGATTTTATTAATCTAAATGTTTTTAGTTATTTTGTTGGCTTGGGTTAATTAAAGAGTTAAACTGGTTGTTATCAATTATTAACTTGTTATGCTTGACTTGAATTTTCTACAAAGTATTGGCAAAGGACACCATCGGAAGCTTGGTTGGACACTGAATTTGCTCCATACGGAAGACCAGAAGATTCTTCGATGTCGATGTTTTTTGGGCCCAAGTTCTTAACATCCAAACTTTATCAGCTATCCCCTGTTGAGGTATCCGTTTTGCAATTTTCCTTCTGCTTGTTGAATACTCCAAATTAATTTTTGTTGTTGTTGTTGAGACCCTTGATTTTCAACAAGTATCGGTTTGTATTAAGTACTTTCATTCATTACTAAAAGGTTTTGTATACTTGCTGTAAAGGACCTGGAGTTGGCAAAGGCTCTGATCAGGCCAGGATCAATGTTTTTAAGCGATTTGTCCAAGGCAGACAAGTTGTCTAAGGAAAAGTTCGGAAGTGTTCCCCGAGTCTACGTTGTATGCAAAGAAGACAATGGGATACCAGAGGAATTCCAGCGTTGGATGATCCAGAATTTTGAAGTTAACGATGTGATGGAGATTAAGGATGCAGATCATATGTCAATGTTCTCAAAGCCAGATAAACTCTTTAACTGTCTGTCAGAAATAGGACATAAATATGGGTGATGTTAATTAATGAACAGGGGCGCCTTTGATTTTTTAATCAATAGGCATTGCTTTCATGGAGATATGGTGGGTTATTCATATGGAGAAGTTAGATTTTGTTTTTTATATTTGGATTTTCGTAATCCCTGATTGCTATATGTTTAAATAATTTGAAATAGCCGTCGGTATGTATTGGATGTTTCCTTATGGTACCAAAAAAAATATATATGAAATAAATTTATGTTTTGGAATAAAATCATAAAACTTATTTTCTTTGATACGAAGATTTGCTTAAAAATTTAAAATGCAATTTTGCCACGGCTGGATACTAAAAATTGTCTCTTCATTGGATATTCGAAAACGACTATTATTAAATTTAAATAATGATTTTAGAATTTGTATATTTTATTGTAACCGATTGTCCAACAAGTTATTTAACAATAACAAGAAAGGAAACTTAATTAATTTTAAAGATTTTTTTTTTTATAGCTAGAAAAGTATTTTTGCTTTTGAGTTTAAAAGCATATTTTACTTTAAAAGTTTTGTTGAGTATTATTATGACTCCAAAACTCTTTTGATAAAATAATGAAAAACAAGGCCTTTATAAATTAAGCTAGGGAAAGTAACGGAAGTTGATTATCCCTGTTTTCCCTTGAAAGTTTAATTTTTATTTATTTATCCCAATTTGGAGGAAAAGATAAGGGAAAGTAAGGGAAGTTAAGTATCCCTCATTTTGAAAGTTCATTTTTTTATTTATTTATGCCAACTTGGAGGAAAAGATAAAAGAAAAGAAAGCAAAATAAATGTTAAGGTGTATAATGTTTTTTTCACCCTCCTTTCTTTTATAAATTCTTTTATGAGATTTTATAATTGTAAAAATTCACTATAATTAAACATTTTCATTCTTTTCCACCGTCTATCCTAACAAAAATTATTAAAATTATTTCATTTTTTCTTTATTAATTTTAACTGTTCAAACAAGATCATAAGTAATCATTTACTTTATTTAACTTTTCGCTCTTTTATTTTATTTTCCTTTCATTTCTTTTTTCTTTATTACTTTTAATCCAAACATAATATTAGGGGAAAGTAAGGGATACTCAATTTTTCTTACTTTCCATTACCTAAATTATTAACTTTATCCAAACAAGTAAAAGGTTGATTCTTTCCCTTACTTTCCTTTCTTATCCCCTCTCTACCTCCAATCCAAACATAAAGTAAGTTTTATATTTAAATTATTTTAAATTACAAATTTTGATATAACATTAAAATAGACTTTACTTTAATTCAAAATTATGATAACCAATCATCAAATAAGATAATGACCCACTATTTGTATTCACTTTTTCTTTTTCTTTTTTTAATTATATATAATTAAAAAAAACTTTTCTCTTTTTTCTCCAAGTCATTTACTTATATTTTGTTTTGCCTAGTGCCGATGCTAGGCTTTGAGCTGCCTATTGCCTGCATTTTTCTCCCTCCCACCAACCTTTTATTTCTTTCTTCTTCTCATTTACTCTACATGTTTTCTCTCTTTTCAATTTGCATATCTATTTTGTGGGTATCTTTGTTGTCTTCACAAGTTGTGATGGACAGATGAGAACGCATGTCATTCGCTAAAACTCCACCGACCACTAGTAGTTTTTCTTCATCAACTTCTTAATATGTTTCTATTTTGAGAGTATTTTAGAATAATAAATGATTTCACGAGTCAATTTGGACCCGTGTTGTCTTAAGTTTTATATGTTTTCTATTTGGCTTTCCATTGTTTAATAAGTTTTTAGTTTAAGAAGTTTTTGTCTCCTCTTGTAGCACATTTTTTAGTCTTGCTTATGCATGTAACCTTAATTTTACAAGTGATTTTAGGGATGGTTTTGCTGTCGTCCTCTCTAGTTTGGTGAATGCTTGACTCTTTTATCGATTTTTACTCTCTGCTTTGATCAATTTGAGGTTGATTTCCTTACCATATTAAGCGCTTACAATCACTCTAGATATGTCATGCATGAGTTGTGACAAATTCAATTGTCAATGTGTCATGATGTTCTATTGATGCTAAGGCTAAAACCTTTATCATGTTGATGGAGCTTGTCCTTCACCATCTACGACAAGTGTTTGTTAATTTTTTTCCCTAAATTGTATAGTTTCATTCATTGAATGAATTAATGAATTTACTTTTCAAAATATTATGTATAATTAAAATATCATAGGAATTAATAAAGTAAAATCAAAAGATAAGAGTAACATTTTTTTTGGCAGAATAACATATTTGGCCCTCAAATTTTAAAAAAAAGCATTATGGTCATTTATTGAATTTTCATCTTTTTTAGCCTATAAACTTGCATCTTTTGTAAAATCACCCTAAAATGAACAAAAAAGTTAACACTCTTTAACTTTGTTGACGTTGCATACACGTAGATTGCCACATGGATGACACGCCAATAGTAACAACCTGTTTCTCAGTGGTGTTAGAAATAGTGGTTTCGAGACCATAATTTCGACGTGTCAATTCGTAAATATTAACTATTTAATATTTATGAGGTCTTAAGTGTCGTACTAAATTTTTCTTTTGAAATTTTGACGTTAAATAAGTTAATTAAAGAAAATGGGCTAATTCGTAAAAGATGCAAAACTTGATTATTATTGAATTTTATTGACTTAATAGTTTAAATTACTAGATATGTGAGGGCTCAAATGGTAATTAGACCATAGTGATTTAAGTGGACAGTTTTAGGCTAGACAATAATTAAAATGCATGTTTTGTTAAAGGGTAAAATTGTAATTAGTTAAATTGAACGTAAACTAAAAAAATAAGGGTCATCTTCTTTAGTAGAATTTGCATCGAAAAACCAAGTAAAAAACTCCATTAAAGGAGCTTAGGTTTTGGCAAAAAAGCTTGTGCATGTAAGTGTTTCTTTGCTCTTTTTCTATGGGAATTGTATTTTTTTGATAATTGAGTTGATGTCTAGTTAGATTAGGGGTTGAACTATGAAAATGTCAAAGGTTATAAAGTTGGCCATTAATATTCTTGGAGTTATATTGATGTTATTTTTTAGCTTGAAGTTTGATGTTGGTTTTTATCAAATTAGTAAGTGATTTTTTGGATAGCTTGAATGTTATGGGGTTAAATTGAAAATAAATTAAAATAGGCATGTTGCTATTGAAAATTTCAACATGTGTGAACTGTTTTAGGGTGTAAATGAATTTGGCACTTGGGTATAAGGATTAATTTGAGAAATAGGCTCATTTTGATATTAGGGATTAAATTGAATAAAGTGTAAATAGTTGCGACAAATGTACAAAGTTGTAAATAAAGAATTATATGAAATTGAGATTAATAATTGAAATAAATCATATTATAGATCAAGAAGAAGTTGATAATCGAGGAAAAAAGAAGGTTGTGGAATAGTCCTTAGACTTTTTTCATTACTGTAGTTTAGCCTTGGAAAGTTCATTTGGATTTGTTATAAATAGATAAATTAAAATGCGTGTTGAATAAAAGTAGTTGTTGAATATTTTGATTGAATGCTTAATGAGTTTTTAGTTTAAAATTGAGAACATAATTGTTTGGAACATGTTTGATGATAATGTGATTTTAGATGGATGAACATAGGATAGAGTACAATTCGCATGCCCATAGTTATAGAGTGCACTGTACGGGATTGAGATGTGATGGGATTTGATACTTGATTTACGTTTACGCACTGAATATATTGAGGTTTAGCATATGTTGCGAACTATCGATTTATATTATAGTTATTCTATCGTGTTATCAGGGGCAAATGTAAAGCCTTCGGGCTTGGCACTTGGTGCCCAAGCGTGTTTTCTGAGGAATGATAGTCTTCGGGCTAGGCACCTAGTGCCAAGGCGTGTTTTCAATTGGATTGGCTCATTAGAGAGTTTGGCGTGTTTCAGATGGATAACTGTGTATTTATATCTATCTATTGTTCATCAGGCAATATTTCTAGTGTTAAATGTATTGTTCATGAATTCTTGTTGGCATTATAGATTTAGGTTGACTGTTCTAGTATGATTATACTCAAATGTATTTTGTACCTGTTAATGTATAACTCACCTGTTACAAATTGTGGTTGATAGGAAACACTGAACATTAATCTTGTTATTTTAGTTTACATGTTTTTTTGGTAAGCTTTATTATTTTGAATCAATGAACTTACTAAGCTATATAAAAGCTTACTTGTGTTATTTGTCTATTTCTTTGTAGATAACATTTCATGGAAATTGGGCAATTGGATCAAGCTAAAGTATTCACACTATCTGGATATCTTTTGGTAGTTTTGAATATTAACTTTTGGTTATATAGAATGCAACAAGTGTTTTGTTAATGCTTCGATTTTTAGTTATTTGGGGTAGTTTTGTAACACCCCTGACCCGTATCCATCGTCGAAACAGGGTTACTGAGCATTACCGTAAAAATGTAACTTTAAATTATAAATTTCAAACATCAACGTAAACATGATATAAATCATACAAACACATACATATCGTCCCTTATTCAAGCCTTTGAGGCCTTAGAAACACTTTAAAAATTATTCGAGACTAAATTAGAAACATTTGGAACATGTAAGAAAAAGTTGGAAAAATTGAACTGCAGGGGTCACACGGCCGTGGGGCTAGGCCATATGACTCACACGGCTGAGACACACGGTCGTGTCTCAGGCCATGTAACATTCGAAATAGGGACACACAGCCGTGTCCGTGCCCTGTAACTCTCTGAGTTGGGTCACACGGCGAAGACACACGCCCGTGTGCTAGGTCCTGTAACTACCTAACTTTCAACCCTTGAAACCTACTAGGGACACGTGGCCACGTCCCATGCCATGTATCACACAAGGCTAAGACACACGCCCATGTCTTAGGCCGTGTGGATATGAAATTAGCCAAAATCAAGCCATTTTCATCACCTATTTCGATCATATACCTACAAGCATTTTGTACTCAAACTCAAGGCATCAAAACATACCAATTCATGCATGAAACAACCAATTCAATGAACCATAAGTCCACCCAACCAATATGCCAAGAAGGCACCTTAAATGCATTCAACCATATCTTACCTAAACATGGAAACATTACCACATTTCATACATACACATCAAGATCAATACCATTTCAAAACTTACCTTATTTTGACCACATCAAACTATTCCAACATATACCATATTGGCCATTAAATCATGCATTAAAACTTAGCCATATTGAAACCTACCATCAAGGCATCAAAAGTACCATAAATGTACCAACCAAAATAACATATACATGCCAAACTTATCAACTAATATCGAACACAAGTCCACCTATTCATGCCATTATAACCTTGCCCAAAACATCAAAAACTACTGATATATTCGCTGGATAGTGTGATAGATCTTCAACGAGCTTCCAAATTAATCAAGCTTCTGATTATCTATAAAACATGGAGAAGAAAACTACGTAAGCATATAATGCTTAGTAAGTTCGTAAAATATGAACATAATTTACCATTTCAATACATAACTTTAAAACTAAACATGATACAATCCAACCATAAGCTTGGCAGAAGCCTAAGCATCATCAACAACACATGTTAGTGCATCAACTCATAATTCACTTGAATTAACATGAAACAAGTAATTATACATGAACAATACCAATTGAAATCGTCAGTTTCATAAACATAGACATACTTTCATAGAACATATGCTTTTCTTTTCTGTTCATAAATTCATGACATAAGTCATTTAAGTACTTATTGTTCCTTTCCTTTTCATGCCCATTGAACCATTTAAAATAACATTAGATATACAGGAAAGCTCAGCCAAAGTGTGCTAAATATATAACATTTCCTTTTCCTTTACATCGTTGCTCACTCAAGCCGTGAAATGGGTCTGTTCACACAAGTTGACGGTCATAATGTAAGCTACACGATACTGCTCACACAAGCTGTTGAGTATATGCAACAAATGTCAGACCTCAGCCATCGGTAGGACATTTAGGACCAACACCCGAGACATGGTAACCCTAATGACATGTCATTTGTATCCTATATATTCCTAAGGTTCAAATGGGGCTCGATAATCATCGTAACATCATTGGATTTCAACCATTTATTTACATGATATATAGCACAATGACATGTGAATCAAAATAACATGAAATTGTTATTTAAACTTATGAACTTACCTTGACAAACAAAACGTAAAAAACATAGTCGATCAATCCGAGGCTTTGGCTTTTCCTTAATCTAGTTCCATACGAAGTTTATCTTGATCTAAATAGGAAAATTCAATCTATTTAATACTTATATTCAATTCAGTCCAAAATTCATATTTTTTTGCAAAATTATAATTTTTCCCTATTATTTTAACTTCTTTACAATTTCGTCCTTAAGCTCGTAAAATAAAATTTAAGCAATTTCATCCACATTTCATGCTAGTCAAATTCACTAAGGACATCTAAAAACACATACAAACCATCATTTCACAATTTCACCATGTTCTTTTATCATTTTTACAAATAAGTCATTAAATAATATTTTCATCAAAAATCATTTTACAAAACTTGTTTATTAAACAAAAAAGATTCATATTTTTCCATTAAAATTCAAAAAAATGCGAGAAAACTCATGGAAAAACTCTAAACCTTTAACAAATTTTCAAACTAGTCCCTAGGCTAGCTAGATTAAGCTACAACGATCTCGAAAACATAAAAATCATTAAAAAAGAGACAAAATAACACTTACATGCAAGTGATACTCTTAGCCGAATATTCAAGCTCCTTAAATGGAGATTTCTTAACCTAATTTCGATGGGGATGAACTAAAATGATGATAACTTTTGTTTTTATTTATTTGATTGATGTTAATTTTACAATTTACAAAATTAACCTTGGTTATAAACCTTAAAATCATGTAATATTATGTCCATCTTTGTACACTAATAATAATGGTCTAATTATCATAAAAATCCCTTTACTTTAAAATTTCATAGCTAATTGATACTGTTAACTTATAGAACTCTACTTTTGTACCTTTTTTTATTTAGTCCTTTTCACTTAATTAAGCATGCAAACGTTAAAATTTCTTAACGAAATTTCTATACAACTCTACTAACACATCGTAGACATTAAAATAATAATAAAATAATAATTTACTCGTCAAAATTGTTGTCCCAAAACCACTATTTCAGTTTCACTAAAAACGGGTTGTTACAACTTTCCATACTTGAATGAATTTGTCTTGGATATATTTTGGTTATGTGTAAATACGCCTTTCATGTTTGGCTTGTTTTGGTTCATAAACAAGAGCTTTAATATTTTGGCTATATGCTACTATTGAAGGTCATATTATGTTAAAACTAATCTTGAATGGTGTGTGTGAATGGGAAAACTTGATATATGTTCTTGATGAGGGATTATGAGTTTTGTATGCAACTTGATTGAAAATTTAATTATGGTGTCAATGAGGATACATTCGTTAGGCACTTAAGATGGATGGTTTGATATGTTTTGAACTTGTTTAATCGTGTTTTGAGTAGGCTTAAATGATGGAAATTGAATTGCTTGTTGTCCAAGTAGTTAAAATTTGGTAAACTTGAATTTGAAGGCACATTTAGAATCACACGAGTTGGGAAACGACTGTTACATGGCTGTGTGCCACACATGACCACCTTACACAGCTGTGTCTCATTTTTATTTAAGGTGCAAGTATCACACGACCTGCAACATGGCTGTGTGTCTCAAGTTAGTTTGTAACACGGTCTGGCAAAAGGGCTGGAACACAGCCTACAACACGGTAGTGTGTCCATAATTCAAATATACTCAAGGTTTGGCACACATCTTACAACGCGACTGTGTGACCCTATTTTGAATATTCACATAGGCAGACACATGGGCTAGGACACGATCGTGTGTTCATACTTTAAGTACTCACGCAATATGGGCTGTGTCACACGGCCTGGCCAAACGGTCATGTGACCCGTGTTTTTCAATTTTTCTCAGATTTTCTATTTTGATTCAAAATGACCCTTGATGGTTTTCAAGTTATTCTAAGGGCACCGTAGGCTCGATTTAAGGTCCATATATGTATTTCCTACTTGATTTAAATGAATTATTAAATGATATTAAATAATTTGTATAATTGTATCTATTTGAGTTTAAATGTTTTGAATTGCTCTGTAATACTCTAAAACTTTAATCTGACAACGAGTTACATTTAGTGGTATTATAACTATAGTTTAGTCGGTTCTCAAGTTGAATGTAGTATGTTTGAGGTCTGTAAACCTATGATAGTATGATATTATTGATCTAATCTAACCCTTGATTTTCTTATAGATTTTAAAGATGTCGGCAAAATCTAATCGTGTTGACATTGATGAAGTGAATAGTAATACCCCAACTAATGAACAAGAAACAAGTCATAGCTTATTGTTTCCATAGATGTCTTAATATGAGGTTAAAAATGTTTTCTTTGATTTAATAGGTCAATAGTCACGGAATTTATGCAAACTAACCTAGTGGCTCAACAACCTACACACTCATGTGATACCTCCACCACCTCAAGCAACTAAGACGAGTCAACGGGTTCCTATCGATAAAGTTAGAGAATATGGTGCTAAAAGGTTTCGAGGTAGAATAGAGGATGATCCAGCTATGGTCATTATGAATTTATGGTCATTATGACATGCTAAAAACTGCATTCCTAACTTGTTATGGTCATTATGAATTCCTGGTGATGCCTTTCGGATTAACTAATGCTCTTGTTTCATTTATGGATTTGATGAATTGGGTTTTTCAGCCTCATTTGGATAGATTTGTGGTTGTATGTATTGATGACATACTGATCTATTCTAAAATAGAATCCGAAAATGCTCAACACTTAAGAACTGTGTTATAGAGTTTATGTGAAAAATAGTTGTTTGCAAAATTCAGTAAATGTGAGTTTTGGCTTCGCGAGGTCTAATTTCTCAATCACGTAATTTCTACAGATGGGCATAAATGTGCATTATCAATAAAATTCATATGTTATAAAAATCCATATTATAATATTTATTTTTATAGTCGTTCGCAAGCATTGCATAACCATATACGAATATGTATTACATATTTATACATACCTATTTAGTTTCCTTTGTTACATGAAATTTTAGCATACATTAAAAGTCTCATATACATTTATGTATACTAGATAAAACAAAACCTATAAACTTATATATATTATATAATAAAACCGACATATATAATATATATACAACCCCACATGCTTATTGATAAGTGATATTCGCGACAGGTTTTAAAAATTTATAAATAATCGTTCTTGAAACTAACTATTATCACGATGAAGACAAGTGTACCTATCGAACAGTAGTATAGCTTTAGCAAGACCGGATTGTCGAACCCAAAGGAACTAAAAGTACTAGTAATTACTTCCTTTTTATTATCTAGCCTAAAAATTAAGGAGTTTGTTTATCTAAACTAATTAACTAAACTAAGAGTGCACAGAGAGAAATTGGGAAAAGCTTTTGGAAGAACTCGATTGATTAAGACAATATCCAAGGAAAAATCCACCTAGACTTCACTTGTTATTTGACTCTGAATTAGACGATTTATTCATTTGACTTGATCCATAGGAATCCATAAGTTATATTATTATCTCTCTTGAGACCAATAACGTCTAACCCTAGGTCGATTAATTGAAATCTCTGTCTAATTAACGCCCTAGTGTTGCATTAACTTGATCTATAGATCTCCTTATTAGGCTTTACCCTAATCTGGAAAAATCTTATCACCCTATCTCTAGGCGTGCAATCAACTCCGCTTAATTACGACAAATTTACTCCTAGATAGGGTCTTTTCCTCCTCTAAATAAGAGCATTAACTTGAATCAATATCCTAGAATATTAAAACAAGAATTAAGAACACATAATTAAGAACAAGTCAAATATTTATCATACAATTCAGATAATAATAACAAGATCTGTCTTAGGTTTCATTCCTCTTAGGTATTTAGGGGGTTTAGTTCATAATTATGAAAGAAAACATCTCAAAAGAATAAAGATAACAAAACATAAAGAAAACCCAGAAACCCTGAATAGAAATTGAAAGGAGATATTCAGTCTTGACGATGAATCCGGCTTCTAAGATGGATCAACCGGCTTCCCTTGAGTAATTCCTTGCCTTCTACTCCGTGTGTCTCTTCTAAGTGCCTCCTCCGGTGTTTAAATAGGCTTTAGAATGCCTAAGAGCCCTCAAAAGTGGCCTTTTTTTTAATAGGACTATACTTGGGCTCGGTAGGGACACGCTCGTGTGCGATTACTCCAGCCCATGGTCAAGGCTGTTGAATAGGCACAGACGTGTAGTCTACCCGTATAAGTCATGCTTCAATCCTGCCAAATGGACACGGCCGTGTGCCACGCCCGTGTGAGGAAGTCCAGGCCGTGTTGATTTCCCATGTGGGTCCATTTTCTCAGTTTTCAGCCTGTTTCTCTCTCTTTTTAGTCTCCTATGCTCACCTAAGTATAAAACATGAAATTAAAGAATTAGGAGCATCGAATTCGCCAAATCTAAGGAGAAACCATCCATAAATGTGCTAAGCATGGGATAAAAATATGTATAAATTACGGTTTATCATCCATAAATCCATTTTGTGTATTATGGTGGAGCGATTAGAACACATATACACATACAAAAATTTAAAGATGAGAAATATTTAGCTCTTGATCAAAAACCAATTGTAATGGGGAGTATTAATAACTTATTGGCTTGATGCGTACAACATGTAAATCAACATAATCTCATGTTGAAAGAGGAAATTTAGTTCACATAAGTAATGGTTTAAGCATTAATTAGAGGAGTTCAATCAATAATTTTTCTAAACCATTTTGCACATAAATAACAAACTTTTACAAAAGTTTTTCACACTCAATCAATAAAAGACTGAGATATGAACTCATCAGTATTAGCAAGATGAACTGTCTTAATTGTATGATCAAAAATTAATTATTTAAACAAGCTATCTTGCAAACGACAGGTTGCAAGTTGATAACACATATGTGATTATTTTGTAAATGCATCTACCAAAATCATATAATATCAAAACTATCCACATGGTGGATGAATGAGCCCATATTCATTTCAAAAAATGCAATACATTAAATCTCAACTTTAGCTAATGAGTTTCTAACAATCAATTTTCATTGAGAATAAGCAACAAATGGGAATTCTTTAAATTAAAGAATCTTCTAGTTCTTTAATGAATGTCCATATAAATTATCAATTAATTTTCACATTATATATGATCCATGATGGTCTAACTGGTCACGCCAAATAGTGAAGGCATTCGTATCAGTAAACTTCTGGTTTACTTTAACATGCGTTTCAATTGTACTAAATTGTAACAAATCGATAATTTTACTATCATTATTTTACTTTGTATCCACATATAAGTACTATTGTGACATTTACTACTGGAATTGTTTAAATCAATGTGAAGTCTATACTGCCACTAAGTCAATAAATATAATTTTCAAAATTATATGCAATATCCGTTTCAGGGAATATGCCAAAATCTTCAAATGCAGTGCATTTGGTAGAGTGGTATGATTCTAGCTTCAGATGCAAGAAGTCTCCAGTTCAATTCAAAATACTTAAAAAACCCTTTTAACAAGCGTTTTTCATAATTAGTTAACTACCAAGAATGACTACCTATGTCATGTACAAAAACAAGCCTATATTAAATATATCAATAAATGTCACATCTCAAATATAAAAATATGGCATAATGAAAAAATAACAATTTTTTTCATAACCATCATCATAAACATGCATGAAATTTGATTCAAAATCCAACTATTTAAACTCATAGAACTTTTCATTTACAATTGGTCGTGTCATTTCTTTAAATAATTAACAAATGGAATAATATAAAATGTATGAACTACTACCTTTAACAATTATTTAAACTAAATCAAATCCGAATAACGATAAATTCATTAGTTTATTAACACAAATTTACATATTAAATATGTTTTAATTAAATATATTATTTAATTATAAAACCTACTATAGCGACATAAATAAATTAGTTAATATTCATTTTCATGAACAAATGAGATGCTTAAAACAATATGTAACTCATGTAATCAAAACTTAAAAAAAAAGACCATCTCAAATATTTAAATCATATAATCAAGTTGATTTAATATTTAAAGATGTACCTTTTTTTTTCTGTGTTGAGTCTTAACGATTTTATTAAGAAGTAAGAAAATTAAACTCCAGTAGTTGACTTTGAATCCAATCAAAATCTATTAATAGAATATTTTGAGAGTGGATATTATTTTCCAATTGTACAATAGGTACATAACCAATGACTCTTCATAAATAAATTGTCTCCATTCCTAAAAAGTTCTTGGAAATTCTTTTTCTTTTCTTGCTTTCTTCATTTTCCCACTTCTGGTGATGAGAAACTTTATTACGACCATCCCCCATGACTATTATTATAGTCCAATTATTACATACACGTCAAAGATTATGTCATTCAAATTTATTACATATTGTTACATTCTCTTCAAGGAATGGTTAAGTTTCGTGATTAAAAACTTTTATTCAATCATAAGTAAATTTTTTTCCATGATATTGCTACCGTGGGACCACATTTGAATTATTAAAAGTTGAATAAGTTCTCTCTTGCAAGGTTCTCATCAATAATATTTTGCCACGTAATTTTAATTGAAAACTTATTCTGAATACTATAGAGGTATACTCACAGTTTTAAAAAATTGCAATTTCAGGTGCATCCAACCATAACGAGATTTAGATAGGTTTACCATATTTTATTACTCATAAGTAGATCTTTCACAATCAAATATTTCACTTTCAACCCCTTAACGGAGATGATGACAAAAGAAGATCACAAAAATAATCACAATCAATTCAATTTATAACAAGAGTAATAAATATAAATCAATAACCTAATCCTCTTTTGATTCATATGAAATATAATATTTTCTTCATTCACAATCCCAATATGATATGCATTATAATGAATATCTTTTAAAACTAATGCAGTAACCATCACAAATTTTGTACTTTTTAGATATTGTTATATAGCTCTTCTACAGCTTTTAACTAATTTCGTACTATCAAATATTGGAATAATATTTGTTTGTTTCAATACCAAATAAGATAAATATTTTTTATCTATAATGATAGAACTCATTACTACATTCTCATATCATTTCTCAAAGAAGATTAATAGAAACAAAATATTTGGACATATACCACATATGTGGCCAATAATATTTCATATCACATTGATGACCTAAGTTATCTTTACCCTTTGAAGAGTTGTCTTGAAAACTCTCATTGTTCTCTTATTTATTACTCTATTCCCACTTTTAGTTGTCCATGATTATATATTTTATTTTCTTTATGTTTACAATCACTTCGGGGAATGCAACAAATCTGGTAGGACAAATTTCTAAACGCCTCCATTGATTCTTTATTTCATAATCACCATTGTAAAACATGCATGGATTTCAAATCAAAGTCTATCTATTCTTGTTGTCATGATTAGTCTCCAATTATAATTAATAAATCATAATAAAATATACCTGAAGATCTTTAACAGCATCATCGTCACCTTGGCTATTATAATGAGCACTATTACAAGTACTAAAATAACTATGCTTTCATAAGAACATAGTACATATAATTTATAGCATCTTATGATGCTATAATAAATTTACTTTATAATTCAATCTAAAAAGTATAATCCAAATCATTCATCAATAACAAAAAAAAAAATCTCTTTAAAAGGGATCAATATCACAATAACTTATATTTTGCGTTGACAATTAATATATATTTAAACAACCATTTAAAAATAATATATTATAAAGTTTTATTAGAAACCTTATGAACCCATCAATATTTAATAATATAACTTAATAATTTGATCAAACTTAAAATAAATAAATAAATAATAATCATACCTCAAAAAAATTGAAGCTCTTTACTAATTTAAATTCTGCTCTATAAATCCAAAATCCATGCTGAGATTAAATTTGTTTTTTCAGCAACAAAGTGCAGTGTCCATCTTGGTGTGAGCCTCTTAGTGTATACTTAAATCTTCCATTCAGAGTAATACTCTTTTACCAACTTTAATAAGAAGTAAAACAAGTTAATTAAAATAATATAAAATTAATTTAACTTAATTGAAAATTAATCTAGATATAAAACACTAAATAGACAAAAAAAAACTTCCTGCAAAGAGTTGCAAACAGTAGCAAACGAAAGGCAGCAAGTAATGGAGAATTAAGGAAGTAAGTGCTCAATTTGAATAGCAACCAGCAACAATAAATAGCCATTTGAAGAAGCAAAGGAGCCAACGAAATAGAAAAATAAGAGTAATTTTAGTGGTTGGTGGCTGAATTTTGGTATTATAGATGAGGCTTAATGGTTCGCAAAATTGCTACCGATTTAATCCACAACTAAGATAATTAAAAAAGAATCATGCTGATAACGTGTTATAAAATAAAAGAGAAAGAATAAAGAACAATAAAAATAGGAGAGCAAAAGAAAAAGCGTATTTTATTGATCAATAGAAGTAATTTACAATGCTGCTCCAAAATTTATATTTATATACATAAAAAGTATAAACGAAATAGAATTCTACTTCTAATGATTATTAGAGTTTAAAGTTAATCAAAACTTGTTTTGATATTAATGGATATCCACTTAATACAATATTCATAACAATGAATGAATTGATATTAATTATTGGTATATATACAAAATTAGATAAATTTAAAATATTTTAAAAATAAAAAATTAAATTTAAAAAAAAAATTGAACTATTGTGATAAATTATGCGAAACATATAATAAGTTAAAATACGAATATGTAAAAATTAAGGCGAACAAAAAAGTTTCTTTAAACTAAAATATAATAATAAAGCATATGAATTAATACATAACACAAAAAGTAACATTAGAAAAATCATTATATATTACCGAAAAAAATTAACATTTCTAAAAATCTTAAACGCATGTTTTCGAAGTATGCCAAGTCAATTATTCAAACATGATGAGTTTGTTTTACGTATTATATATAGATGGTAATGTCCCAAAAATACGAATCTTTATTTATTAAAATTTGTCACAATTAAATGTCTACTTCAGTGCTTTAAATGTGTTGAGATTGGGTGTTTGAGTTCTTGCGTGATGAGTAAAATTATTCTTTTTGTTAGTCTTAGTTTGGGCCAGCCACTTTGTGTGATTTTAGTCAAATTTAAACTTTTATAATAATCTCATAAATATTTAATATACACATTAGACTTTACTAACCCTCTAAATTTTAAACAACAAACAACTCTATATCCAATTATTCAACCAAATCAAAATACGATTAAACACTTTTAAAACATGCCAAAATGATAGACTTAATAACCAAATCAATGTACTCTTATAGGTACTTTTCATATTTTAACCAAAACAATTCAATATAGCACCATTTAAACCATTTCTAAATTTTATATCACTTATTTCAATTTATACACAACTTTTTCACCCAAAGTTTAACAATTTCATACTCATGTATGCATTAATATAAACATGGCATTTTATAATATTAATTTATTATACATATATTTAAGTATATAAATAGTTTATAATCATATAACATCATTTACAAACCCAACTCAAATATCAAACAAATGACACCCTAGATACATGCCATTACCAAAAAGAAAATATATTTCACCACTTGAGTTTGTGATTCGCTATGGATGCTGATTCAACGATTTGACTATACCTAACCTGCGTACGGAAACAAATGATATTTTTATAATCCGAATAATTATTAAATAAGAATTTATAATATTTATATATATTTAAACACATATAACAAAAATCATTCAAACAATTAATCAATATCATAAACAATCATTCATAACATTTTCAATTCTCTTCTCTTACTATTTCAATTTCATAATTGCTATTCAATTAGCTTTTCTCAATAAAATACATATACCATCTCACTATATCAATATCCATTTCATGAACCCATTGGTTCATACATTTCAATATCATAGCTCAATTCAATATCCCAATCCATTTCATGTTCAAAATCATTCAATATCATTCATCTTGTCAATTCATTTATTTACCCCTATTAACAAGACTCGATCTTTGGCGGATACACGGATCCAACCAAAACACACCAATATGGCACCCGTGCCTCATCGGATAATTCGAAGCAATAGATTGACACCCAGTGTCTCATCGGCCTTGCCGAAGTAAATTGGTACCAAGTACCTTACCAAATTTATCCGAAGTATTAATTTGACACCCAGTGTCTCATCGACTCGTGATTGAAGTATCCCTGAGCACTTCCAATCCTATGGCATGCCAACTATATCCGACTTAGCCCAATACAGTTAATAGGGTATTCAATCCACATTTTCAAATACAACCAATATTCAATATTCAATTATCACATTAATCACAAATTCACATAAATCTCAACTCAATATTTTTTTTTAACAACAATCAATATCCAATATCAACTTTTTTTTCATATAATCACATAATTACACATACAATCATTTCAATTCAAAAATCAATTCATTCAATAAATAATTCACTTTTCCAATATAACCAATATTCATTTCAATTCAAATAATCAATATATATTCAATATATATATACCAAGTCAATCGATATAAATTCAATAAATTCATCACATTCTAAATCAATCCATTTCAATTGCAAAACACAATAGTTCTCACCTTAACACTTACCATATACATTAAATAAAAAATATAACAATTAATAACTAGTTTCGGATTATAGAAATACAAACCGTAATTTCCGAGGTAATCCTCGTTGACTTTGTCTTTTCCATTCCTAGCCGAGGTCTCCAGTTCAACATTTGTTACGGAATTAAAATAATTGAAAATCATCAACACAACACAATTTAACATTGAATGTTTCAATTTATATTCAACTTTTACCTAAATTTTAATTTAGTCCTTAAATCAAAACTAATTATTTTTCTTACAAAACTAATTCCATCTCATTCAATTTCCACTTTAAACTAATTTCAACTCTCTATTTTCACCATAAAATCCTATTTTCAAAGTTCTTTCAATATAGTCCCTAATATTCAAAACTTATAATTAAATTTACAATTCAATCCATTACTAAATTATAACTTGAAATTCTATCAATTTAACCCCTAATTCTTCAATTAATTCAACATAAACTACATTTAAAAATTCACTAACTGTAACATCCCTAAATTGGGCTTAGTCAGAATAGTGGTTTTGGGACCACAAATCTGACATTAAAATATTTATTTTATGATTATTATGAGGTCTAGGATATGAAACTAAGCATTTTTTAAAGTTTCATGAAGAAATTCTAAGTATAACGTGTCCAATTGGAAATTAGGGACCAAATTGAATAAGTTGCAAAACTAGGGTTCTAGAAGCAATTTGTATGAAATTGCTTTGGATTCTTAATTAGAAGGTCTTAAAGAGTAATTTTCCCAATTTCTAAGTTTTTGGACAAAAATGAGCTTGCATGAAAAATTTTGAAAGTTTTGTAAGAAAGGGCAGTTTGGTCATTTGATAATAAACTTAATAAAAAGGGAAAATAGGCCAAAATCATGTCCATATTCTTCTCCATGCTGCTGAAAATTGCATGCTCTCCATAGCTAGGGTTTCCAACATTTTCAAGCTTAAAAATAAGTACTCCCTAGCCCGTTTTTAATGTACTTCATGTTTTTGATATCCTTATAACATGCTCTCTCTATTTCTACTCATATTTCAAGCCAGGGTTCATGTTTAGAAATTTACCCATGCATGACATCTGCTACACACCATATTCAGCCATCCCAACACACCGTTAAGGGCATTCAATGCCCAGCCAACCCTACACACCATAGAGTGTTTGTCTGACACATTTACAGAAATGCAGCTTAGCTGCTAGATCGTAATGCGATGAAGCGCCAGAACCAGAGTTATGTACGTGGTGACTTAGCCACTAATTCAGAGCGGAATACTTCCTTCTTCACAATATCCTAACCCATGCAAATACAGATTACTGATATTCACAATAAGTATTCAATTATTCTAAATTACTTCACAAGTAGATAACACAATTCAATATCAAATTAAGTATCACAGTACACATACAGTTATGGTATTTATATGTCTGTCACAGAGTATCAAAGAGTTCTCGTTCAACCATATTCAGATCATTCAGACAATGGGAAAGTCAATATCAGTCTTAAACAACATTTATGGCCTCAAAAAAGGGTTTCGATCCCTTTTTATATGCCACACGGCCTGGACACACGCCCATGTCCTTGCCCGTGTGGCTCACACGGCTTGGGCACACACCCATGTCCTTTGCCCATGTGGTTCTAAAACATAAACAGAGAGTTACACGGCCTAGACACATGCCCATGTCTTTTACCCATGTGAACTCTGCACTAACATGGTCACACATGCCCGTGTGGCTCCAAACTGATGAACAGTGAGTTACACAGCCTAGGCACATGCCCGTATGCCTTGCTGTGTGGCGTCGACATCCATGTTTTCCAGCAACCGAAATTCGCGAAAAATGAAGTTTTCGGCATGCACTTGAAGTAGTTATGATGCAGAAACAACATAAGAAGATTCCAAAACCTAACACGACCATCCAATAATCAATTACACCATCATTGTAACACCCCTATCCCGTAACCGTCGCCGGAATAGGTAAGGGGCATTACCGGACTTGTAACTCATGTCAGAACAGTAAAATTTTAAACTTTTTCTTGAAATAAAGATCATTCATTTAAATAAGTACTAAGCACAGCCAGAGATAAAATTTAAACTTCACTAAGTAAACATTCAAAAGATGCCATTTTCGCATGGCTTATATACATTAACCAAAAATATTCTTCCGCCACTAGTCTATTCTATACATGCCATAAAATAGTTCTAAACATAACAGTAACAAGCAGTGGATAGTGATAGTGTGACTAGTTGCTGACGATCCCCGAGCCTGTAGCTTCGCAATGAGATCTATAAAACAGAGGAAACAGAGTAAACGGAGTAAGCATTACAATGCTTAGTAAGTTTTAAGCAGTGTCAACAGATAACAATCAAATTATAACATAGTTGTTCGTATTTTTATTTCACTCTTCCTTCAGGCATACCATCCCTTTACCGAATATGCACATCTCATCATATACAATAGGCAGATAAACTTTCACATAAAAGTGAGCTCATGTGACATAGATATATCGTATGATTTCACATAACCTCTCACACTGATCTGATGTCACATAATCATAGGAATAGTCTCATAGATTGCTCTCGTATGCATCACATAACTACCTTATGATTTAGTGCAAATCAAGCTCACATATAAACTTGGAGTACATACCTGTTTAACCTTTCGCATTGAATATATTTATAAGCAATTCTTATTACGAAGTCTTATAGCTTTAACCTCTACTCGGATTATCGGTGAGACCTTTAGCTCAGACGAAATCTCCACACGAAGTTATCGGGTCTTACCCGGACAAAATCTCCACACGTAGTCATCGGGTCTTACCCGGACATAATCTCCACACGTAGTCATCGGGTCTTACCCGGACATAATCTCCACACGTAGTCATCGGGTCTTTAGAGCTCGGATATAGTACGAGCACGAAGCTTACGGACATTAATCAATGATAATATTCTCGCATAAAGCCTGCGGGGTTTTAACCCGGATATAGTACTGACACAAATGCCCTTCGGGACTTATCACATTTATACACTTTCACATCCATCACGTTGGCCACTCGGCCCTGTCACATATATACACTTTCACATTCATTACATCGGCCATTAGGCCTTATCACATACATACACTTTCACATTCATCACATCGGCCATTAGGCCTTATCACATATATACACTTTCACATTCATCACATCGGCTATTAGGCCTTATCACATATATACACTTTCACATTCATCACATCGGCTATTAGGCCTTATCACATATATACACTTTCACATTCATCACATCGGCCATTAGGCCTTATCACATATATATACACTTTCACATTCATCACATTGGCCATTCGGCCTTATCACATATACACACTTTCACATTCATCACATCGGCCATTAGGCCTTATCACATATATATATACACTTTCACATTCATCACATCGGCCATTAGGCCTTATCACATATATATACACTTTCACATTCATCACATCGGCCATTAGGCCTTATCACATATATATACACTTTCACATTCATCACATTGGCCATTCGGCCTTATCACATATATACACTTTCACATTCATCACATCGGCCATTAGGCCTTATCACATATATATACACTTTCACATTCATCACATCGGCTATTAGGCCTTATCACATATATACACTTTCACATTTATTCAAATATACTTCACATACCACATATACTATCATGTACAGACTTGGTCTTGGCCGAATCTACATCCATCACTTTCCAATGAATAATTCAATTTTACGCCATACTATCATTTCATATTAGAATACTCATAAGCTTACAATATCACGATTTAGAATTCAAGTATGGGTTTAATCACTAGCTTATGAGCAACTAAAACAAGTTTTATCCATGTTTACAACAAAATCACATATTCACTACGAGCTGTTTTCCTAAGCAATGGTCACTAAATTATTTATAACCGGAGCTACAAAACTCCAAATCACTTGCCGTTAATTTTTCCTGAATATAGACTCGTATATCTTCCATCCATAAAATTTCCATAATTTTAGGTTTGGCCAATCAATACCAGATTTTTCTTAAAGTTTCCCCTGTTTCACTGTTTGACTAATCTGACCACTCTTCACTACGAATCAAATTTCTCATTTTACAGAATTCAAAATGTGTTGTATTTGATTTCATTTGAAACTAGACTCATTAAGGAGTCTAAGAATATAAATTTTATCTTATAACCATTTTTGTACAATTTATAATGATTTTCTAAAAACAGAACAGGGGATTTCGGAGTCATTCTGACACAGTCCCGCACAACTTTAAATATCTCTTTATAGGCAATTTCTTTGCTTACACGGTCTCTTTTATAAGAAACTAGACTAACTAAGCTTTGATTACATATTTTATTCAGCCTATAATTCCACACCAACAATTTATAGTGATTTTCTAAAATCACGTTACTGCTGCTGTCCAAAGCAAATTATTACAATTTGCTCTTAAATTTCCAAGTCCAAACACTTATGAACTTACCATTTGAGTTTAAGACATATCATGGCCACATCATATCTTATTAAATCAACTCATTATGTCCTATTATGATTGAATTTACTCAACGTTTAATCACTTAAAACTTACCTCGGAAGTTGCCGAACGATTAGACGGCTCTTCGATCACTTTTTTCCTTTCCCTTATCCAACTTTGATCCTCTTGGCTCTTGAGCTAAATCAAACAAATTTACTTCTCAATCAAACACATACATACGGCAACCATATACATTTCAAAAACCAATTCATTCGTATCATTTGTCCATATATTAGCTTTTAGCATATTTGGTCATTAGAGCGACCTATTTAACTTTCAAGCATTCATTTCTAATTTTAATTAAACAATGCCGAATGCCATTAGCTACTAATGCCACACACACACATGTGCATAAAATTCATCCATACATAACCTCTAGCTCATTCGGTCATTCATCTCTCAAACCTATCAAAGTTTCATGTCAAACTTCCCTGGCCGAATACACATATAAGCACATAATGCACATTTAGAATTTTTTTATTTACTTCATGATACATTCGGCCTTGGCAACAATTTCATTAGAAATCCCTATTAGCCACTTCATCAATCAATTATATCATCTACTTAATATTTCATAACTTATCATGCTAGCTGAATATTATTTATTCAAGTTCATCATCTTCATATTCGGCATTAGCATCAAATATAATAGCCCATTTCTTCCCACTTTGAATCTATGCATCCATTTAATCATAGTTTGTTCAAGCATACAACAAGATTCATCCAATTTAACAAGAAACAAAAACTTTATTCCTCCACAGCTACAATGGTCGAAAGATCTAGACATCTCAATACCGAAATTTCTAACATGGGTTGCCTAAAGAATTTGGTAGGGAGTTCAAATTTATCTAGCATTTCAAGTAACTTAACACATCCATATAGCTAATATGCTAGTAGTATCAAGGCATCAACTAAAATTTTGAAGCCTCTTAGCCGAATCCTAACTCTCCAACAACTCTAATTTCATCCATGAGATAAATAGAAGTAGGCTAACCCTCCAAAGGATGTGTAAACCTCCAAAAGCAACATTGAACATACCTTAATCTCAAGAACCACCTTGGCCGAACTTCCCCTCTTCTTCTTCCTTCCATTCACGGCAATGGAGGAGCAACCTAGCTCATTTTTTTGTTTCTCCCCTACTAACCACTATTATTTTATTACCCATGTTCTTTATTTTATTAATTCTAACATAAAACACTAACATAAAATGTTTATAATACATTTTAACCCATAGCATGGCAGGCCACTAGTCAAATTTTGGGTACTTTGACATGCAAACCCACAACTTTAATAGTTTAACAT
The DNA here is from genome assembly GCF_007990345.1 of Gossypium hirsutum. Taxonomy (NCBI): domain Eukaryota; kingdom Viridiplantae; phylum Streptophyta; class Magnoliopsida; order Malvales; family Malvaceae; genus Gossypium; species Gossypium hirsutum. The sequence continues at coordinate 29,634,557 of NC_053434.1, forward strand.
TTTAATCACTTGGACATTTGCCTATCATATTTTTAAAGTTTCTCAAATATGCCCTTTTTAGCTAAATTTCACATCCAAATGACAAAATTAAAGCATGGAATTTTCACACATACTTATTCACAAATAATAAGCATAGAATATAACAATTAATTATTTTTGTAACTTGGTTTTGTGGTCCCGAAACCACTTTCCGACTAGGGTCAAATTAGGGGTGTCACAATCATTCTTAATATTTTACTAAAATCAACCTATCGTCAAAATTATGTCGAAAGTTTCGATGCAACCAAAACTCAATTCGCACACTTACCTCGCATGAAACAGAGGAAACTAGGCTAACATGACAGAGGAACATCTCTCGTAATATCCTCGCCTAAAAAGTAACCAATCAAGTATAGCACAATAATGACGAAACTTACATAATAATTGCACAATTGGCCTCACATACAACGAAGAATTCCCAATTGACGCAGAATCGAGTATAGCAACAAGCAAAAATAAAAGTAAATAAGAAAAGGAAAAGAAAACTATGAACTTAGAGAAATTTTTTTAAAAAAAAAAGAAAGAACAATAGAATTTCTTTCAGAATGTTTTAAGTTAACCATCCCACCTTCCGCCATTTTACAAAAATTATTTCCTAACACATACGATAGGACTTGAACTCAAAACCGGACAGAATACAGATAGATGCTTAATCAGTGAACCAGCAGGCTCATTCTTAACACACATTCACACAGAATTGCACTTAACTACATAACACATGGATAAGGGTTGGTTTTAAAATAACAAAACTTTTAACAATGCAACTTAAACTCCAAACCTTAAACACAATAACAGAACACAGAGGCCACAAATACAGAATCTTAATTACTACAAATTCTCACAATAAAATTCTAAAATTTTGGGACATTACAAAATTAAAATTTAATGATAATATAAAATATATAATAACATGATATAGAATTATATAATAAAATAGGAGAGCAAACTTTCAAATGTACAAAACATTTAGAAACTTAGAGCATATTTTAACCAGTATAATAATAAACAACAATATATGATAATAATTAATATATTTTATAAGTATTGGTATATAAAACTTTTATTATATTATAGATTATAATATATATAGTGTCGAAACCTCCCTTTTTTAAAAAATGGGATTTTTAAAGACGGAGAGGGTATTTTAAAAACGGGAGTCGCCACCAACCTTTTAAAGTGTGATTGGATCACTTTATAAAACGTTTTGGTCTACGAAATTACGAGAAAATAGGTTCGGAAGTCGATTACGCACGAGGAAGAATTAGCACCCTCGTAACGCCCCAAAATTGGTACCAAATTGAATAATTTTGTCTTAATGTCAAAAGTTTGAAAGAATTTAGAAATAAGATCTCTTTAAAACCGTAATAATTTGAGTTAAAAAAAGAATCAAGATTCTTTGGCTTCGAAAGAATATAAACATCATATCCAGCATGACTGGACACGATATTTTTAAACTTTTGTAAATAAAATCATCTTGTGATTTTCAAAACTTATTTAGAAGGATATTTGAGGTATTTAGACAAACGGGAAATCGCAACCCAGCATGTTAGGGCACTACATTCAAAATTCCTAAATACCAAAAACATTGCCTTATTTTAAAAAAAAAATCTTTTTGGATCAAATGAAATATAAAAAATCTTTAAAGTGATGATGCATTTAACATGTTACAAAGGATCAATATTAACCTACATGATACCTATTTTAACATTCTATGCAAATATAATAAAGATGATGAGTAATAGCATAAATTACACAATATACGTCATCTTTTTATGCATATGTGATCATAGATAATATAAAATATACATGCATTATCGTTACATATTAAATATAACATAGAGCGTAATGAATACAACAATATAAATTGCATAATATATATGTGATAATATTTTATGCAAATGTAACTTGGATAATTAATTTTCATGCAAATATATAAAAACAATAACATAAAGTAATAAATAATTCTATAAAATTTAACTTACTAAAACAATACTAAAAAACAAAAATAGATATGCAAATTCTGATCATATAAAAATATAAATTAACTAAAATTAAAATAAAGATATTTAAAACTATTTAGAAATAATATAAGAATGATAAGTAGAATCTTTTTAATAAAAAAATAATATATATTATATTATAGGATATAATAACTTAAATATATTAAAAAATAATATGCTAAATATTGATATTACACATATTTATTTAGTAATGAAATTCAAAAATATTTAAAAATATATATTTCATAATAAAATGATAATAATGTAAGGAAATAATATATGGTTAAATATATAACATATAATAAAATTTATAAACAAAATATATAATGATATAAACTATATGATAAATAATATAAAAAATAATAAAAATAATAGAATAAGTGAAATATAATAAAATAAATAATATATATATAGTAAAAATATATAACATATAATAAAATGTGAATATAATAGAATAAATAATATATATAATAAAAACATAACATATAGTAAAATTTATAAAAATGTATATAATATTATAAATGATATATATTATTTTTCATATAGCTAATGTTTAAATAATACATATAATATTTAAAAAAATTTAAATATATATAAAAAGGGACTAAAATTGAATTTAATTTAAAACTAGGGTTAATTATAAATAAATAAAAATTTGGACTTAATTGAAATATACATTAAAAACTGAGGGACTCACTGGGAATTGGCCCTAATCCCTAAAATGACACCGTTTAAAATAAAGCCTTACTATAGCAACTAGGACTAAATTGAAACTAATATAAAAGGCCCGGGTCAAATCATAATAAAAATAAAATGAATTCATAAATATTAAAAATAGGGCAGGACCAATTGGGCAATTAGCCTTTTAAACAAAAATACGCGGATCCTTCCCGGGTCACGGGTCAACACGCGGATCCTGGCCCTGAGACGACGCCGTTTTGAAGCCTATCCTTTTAAGCTAAACGACGTCGTTCTTATAAGGCTATAAAAGCCAAACATTAAACTTAAATTCATTTTGAAACCCAGTTAAAAAAAAAAAGAAAGAAATCCTCTGAAGAGGATCTGGGGCCAACTTTCGGAGTTCTATCGAGACTCCGTTTGGGGCTTGCACGCGCTCACGCGCCCCAGCCAACGCCACCACGTACGGTGGTCGGGAACTGGAAAAATTCCCTTTTTTCGACACGGATAAAAATGGTGCGTTCCCCTTTTCCATTTTATTTTTTGTTGTTACAATATCTGTATATATATATTCAGAAAAGGAAAAATATTCACCTATGTGTTCCTCGATCGACTGTGATTCTCTTTTCTGTATAAAAGTGTATTCTGTTTTATTCAATCTCTCTGTAAAAAAAACGTGTCTACAAATTGGAACAAAAAGGGTTTTTATAACCCTCTGTTACATTTTAAGAAAGAATCTTTTGATTTCTTTCCTTGTTTATTTCTTTTGCTGTTGTGACTCTTTCCTTCTTGCAGGCACCGACGAAAAAAATCCATCAGTGAATTCGTTAACATTGATTCACCCGTTGATTGCGGCGTGATACGAGGCCGGAGTCACAGTGCCGATGAAGCCTACTGAAACGGCGCGGGATGAAAGGGCGTGACGCTTGGGATGGTTGCAGCGCCTAGGGTTTCTAAAACCCTAGGCCTCTCTGTCTTCCGTTAACAGATTGGGCCACTTGGGCCCTATGTATTTTGGGTAGCATACGGGCTTGGGTGTAATTGGGCACTAGGTAGTTTTAGGTATCTGGGCTAAGGGTTTTAGGCCTTTGGGTGCAAATATAAACAGGTAATAGGCTGTAAATGTAAATGAGTTTTGGGCTTTGTACATGGATTGTATAAGCTTTATTATTTTTTAATTTATGTTTTTGTTTTTATTTATTCATTTATGTGCCGGGCAAATTTGGTTATTACAGCTGCCCCTCTTTGCTCATTACTACGTAACAGGAATGGAGCAAAGATTATAAAAGGACCTAATTTGTCTGGCCTGGCCAAGTCTCGAAATCTTGATCCTCATCTTCCTCAGAGGTATTCTGATAGCTTCAAGAATGTCAAATTGGCTATCTTTAACCTGTTTCTTGCAAACTCAGGAACGCCATATCTGTTATTTTCGATCTGCTCTTTGACAATACAGAGACGCCAAATCTGCTACCTTCGATCTGCTCTCTAACAATACAGAGACGCCAAATTTACTATCTTTGATCTGCTCTCTGACAATACAGAGACGCCAAATCTACTACCTTCGATCTGCCCTCTGACAATACAGAGACGTCAAATCTGCTATCTTTGATTTGTTCTCTGACAATACAGAGGCGCCAAATCTGTTATCTTTGATCTGCTCTCTGACAATACAGAGACGCCAAATCTGCTATCGTCGATCTACACTCTGACAATATAGAGACAACAAGTCTGCTATCTTTGATCAGCTCTCTGACAATACAAAGACGCCAAACCTGCTATCTTCGATCTGCTCCTTGTAAACGCAAGGATGCCAAATCATCTTGGATCTACTTCGATGCAAAAACATCCGAAGGTTAGAACTACTATGTCTTCGATCTGCTCTCTGTCGAATATAGAGATGCCAAATCTGCTATCTTCGATCTACTCTCTGACAATACAGAGACGCCAAATTTGCTATCTTTGATCTGCTCCCTGACAATACAGAGACGCCAAACCTGCTATCTTCAATCTGCTCATTGTAAACGCAAGGATGCCAAATCATCTTGGATCTACTTCGATGCAAAAACATCCGAAGGTTAGATCTGCTATGTCTTTGATCTGCTCTCTGTCGAATATAGAGATGCCAAATCTACTATCTTCGATCTGCTTTCTGACAATATAGAGACGCTAAATCTGCTATCTTTGATCTGCTTCCTGACAATACAGAGACGCCAAACCTGCTATCTTCGACCTGCTCCTTGTAAACGCAAGGATGCCAAATCATCTTGGATCTACTTCGATGAAAAACCATCCGAAGGTTAGATCTGATATGTCTTCGATCTGCTCTCTGTCGAATATAGAGATGCCAAATCTGTTTTTTTTCGATCTGTTCTCTGACAATACAGAGATGCCAAATCATCTTAGATCTGGTTCAGATCTGCTATGCTTTAGCTTGTTTCCCTACTACTTAGGGGGTTAAGGCACATTAATCTTCATTGTCCCTTGAAGGACATAACCTGTATAATGTGTATGAGTTCATGCCTATTGATTAGGATGCTATGATCGAGGTGAGTCAAATGCTCCTAATTAAACCTGTTCTAATGCAAAATGTTTATGAATATGACCCCTATTCCAGACGTCACCACTCATTCCTTCATCGAAGTTTATCTTTATTTTTCTCGAAGTATCATTCTTGCTCAGCCTATGGGTTTGTACCATTCTTCAAATGCTATGACCTACCAAAAATGCCTGTAAGATGATCTTCTCTTAAGATCGAATCGTTTGATTTGTCCAATCATCATTTTGGACTAAAGAAAGAATTTCCTTGAGTTCTTTCAAACCTCACTTACATGAATTCCTCGAACAATTGTTCTGTTTTAGTTCCTTGTATTATCTAGAAATTTCCAGAGTAATGAGCAAAACTTCATTTGTGAAAATTATTTAATTCATCTATCATTATTTTAATGCAACATACTTTAAGAATAACGAAAGATGAATTTAATCTTGAGAATAATTAGATTTGAATGAATTTGTCGAAAATACAAAGGAAATTAATCTAATAGCCTATCTTCGAGAAGAAAGAGAATCTAAAGATAGCAAGAAAAAAGTTAGATGCCGTAGATATCACCGCTTGAGCATCTGTTCACCAGCTCCATGAAGGCTTTCTTGAGTTCAACATGTGTTTCAAAGATCCAAAGTACTTTGTTGATGCCCCGATATACAACGCGCTTCACTCTTTGTTGAGTCAGATATAGCAAGATTATCATATGCTCTTCAAAATTTGAGCTGCCTTTTCGAGTTTTCAACTCAAAACCCCTTTGGTCATAAGGCACCCTTTGCGGGTTCTCATCTTGGCCTCTCCATTTTTTTTTGAAAACTCAAGGCGCCATTTGCGAGTTTTCACCCTAGATTCTCCTCTCCTTTAGACAAAGTACTTTTTGACTGAGTCTGAATTCACTGGATTGGGTAAACTCTTCCCATCCATTTCCGTTAAGATCAATGCACCTCCATAGAAGGCCTTCTTCACGACATACGGCCCTTCCCAATTTGGCATCCATTTTCCTCTAAAGTCCTTCTGAATGGGAAGGATCTTTTTTAGCACAAGATCCCCCTCGTGGAATTCTCTTGGTTGTACTTTCTTGTCGTAAGCTCACATCATTCGCTTCTGATACATCTGACCATGATGAATGGCCTTTAGCCTCTTTTCCTCAATCAAGTTCAACTGATCATATCGCGATTGTATCCATTCAGCTTCATCCAACTTTATTTCTGACAAGACTCGGAGAGGCGGTATTTCTACTTCAATGGGTAACACTGCTTCCATCCCATAAACCAACGAGAAAGGAGTTGCCCCAGTAGAGGTTCTGACGGACGTTCGATAAGCTAAGAGTGCAAATGGTAACTTCTCATGCCAATCTCTGTAGGTTTCAGTCATTTTCCCACTATCTTGATGTTCTTGTTGGCTGCTTCTACTGCCCCATTCATTTTTGGGCGATACGGAGAAGAGTTATGATGCTTAATCTTGAACTGACTGCAAACTTCTGCTATCGTTCTGTTGTTCAAGTTCAATGCATTGTTTGATATGATCCTTTCAGGCATCCCATACCGACAAATGATATCTTTCTTCAAGAATCGACTCACAGCCGACTTAGTAACATTCACATAAGAAGCAGCCTCTACCCACTTCGTGAAGTAATCAATGACCACAAAGATAAAGCGATGCCCATTTGAAGCTTTTGGTGATATTGGCCCAATGACATCCATGCCCCACATGGAAAAAGGCCATGGAGAAATCATAACATGTAGAGGTGAATGTGGTACATGAATTTTGTCTCCATAAATCTGACATTTATGGCATTTCTTAGCGTAGTTGATACAATCCCCTTCCATAGTAGACCAATAATATCCAAACCTCATGATTTGTCTAGTCATCGTGAAACCATTAGCGTGCATCCCACAAACACCCTCGTGAACTTCTTCCAAGATTAACTTAGCTTCCACGGCGTCAACACATCTCAACAATACTTGGTCCTTTCTTCTTTTGTACAAGATATCCCCATCCAAAACGTAGTCGCAGGCTAATCTCCTTAAAGTTTGCTTATCATTTTCAGTTGCCTGTTCTGGGTATTTACGATCTCTCACATATCGCAGTATACCCTGATACCAAGGGTTATCATCCTTTTCTTCTTCCTCAATGTTACAATAGCGAGCTGGAGCCTCACAGATACTCATCTGAATGGGTCTCATCTCCTCCTCTTTATTCGCTTTAATCATTGAAGCCAAGGTTGTTAGAGCATTTGCCATCTGGTTTTCGTCTCGTGGGATATAATTGAAAGTGATGTCATCGAACTCTTTAAGTAACCCCAAAACTACCTTTCGATAATCGATCAATTTAGGATCCCTTGTCTCCCATTCACCTTTAAGCTAGTAAGTTACCAGCGCAGAGTCTCCATATACTTCCAAGATTCTTATTCCTCGCTCTATAGCCGCTCGGAGTCCCATGATGCACGCTTCATGTTCGGCCATATTGTTTGTGCAATCAAAATCCAACTTGCACGTGAATGGATAATGATCACCATTTGGGGATACCAAGACTACCCCAATTCCATTTCCTACCGCATTGGATGCCCCATCAAAGCTTAACTTCCAAGGACAATCCTCTGTAGTTGTTACATACATCAACTCCTCATTTAGGAAATCAAAATTCAACGGCTCATAGTCCTCTAGAGCTCTTCTAGCCAGAAATTCCGCTATCGCACTTCATTTTATAGCCTTCTGGCTCATATAGACTATGTCAAACTCTGAAAGTAAAATTTGCCACCTCGCCATTCTCCTATTCAAAGCTGTTGACTCCATTATATACTTCAAAGGATCAAGTTTTGAAATAAGCCAAGTAGTATGACATAGCATGTACTGTCTTAACCTTCGAGTCGTCCAAATTAGAGCACAACACAATTTCTCATTTGGCGAATATCTCATTTCACACTCTGTGAATTTCTTGCTGAGGTAGTATATCGCCTTCTCTTTTCTTCTTGACTCGCCATGTTGGCAAAGCACACATCCCATAGAATTACTAAACACTGATAAGTACATAATTAGTGGTCTATCTGGACTAGGCGGAGATATCACTGGAGCATTTAACAAGTATTGCTTAACCTTATCAAAAGTATTCTGGCATTTCTCATCCCAAGTACCTTGGTTGTGTTTTATAAGGAGGCGAAATATAGGATCACATTTCTAAGTTAATTGTGAAATAAACCGAGCAATATAATTCAGTCTTCCAAGAAAACCCCGAACTTCCTTCTGAGTACATGGTGGAGGCAATTCTCGTATAGCTCTAACTTTGTCTGAGTCAACTTCTATTCCCTTTTCACTGACCACAAAACCTAATAACTTCTCTGACCTAGCTCCGAAGATGCACTTTGTCGGATTAAGCATCAACTGAAATTTGTTTAATCTCAGGAATAACTTCCTCAAAACTTTAATATGTTCCTTCTCTATTCGAGATTTAGCAATCATGTCATAAACATATACTTCGATCTCCTTAAGCATCATATCATGGAATAAGTTCACCATAGCCCGTTGGTATGTTGCCCATGCATTCTTTAATCCAAACGGCATTACTTTGTAATAGAAGGTGCACCACAATGTTATGAAAGTGGTTTTATCCATATCTTCCGTATGCATCTTGATCTGATTGTACCCTGAGAAACCATCCATGAAGGAGAGCAACGAATATCCCGCTGTGTTGTCTACCAAAGTGTCTATGTGTGGCAGAGGGAAATTATCTTTTGGGCTAGGTTTGTTCAGATCTCTGTAATCAACACACATTCATACCTTTCATCTTTCTTAGGGACTGGTACAATTTTAGCTACCCATTTAGAGTACTTCACCTCTTGTAAAAATCCTGCATCGAACTGCTTCTTGATTTCGTCCATTATCTTCAATACGATATCTGGCCTTATTCTTTGCAACTTCTGTTGGACTGGCTTATAATTTTATCTTATTGGAAGACGATGCACCACAATATTGGTATTTAAACCTGGCATATCTTGATTCCGAAGATATCTTTGAACTCATGTAGCAACTCAATCAATCATTGTCTTGTGTCCTCGGCAATATGCGTGCCGATTTTTACCTCTTTCCCTTCCTCTAGAGCTACATTCTCTATTGCCTCTTTCTCATGGGGCATGATTTGTTTCTCCTCCTGTTTTACTATCCTCAACAAATCCGGAGACACATAATCTTGGACATCTTCAAAATCCTGAGATTCCTCTAAACACATGTCTTGCTCGCGAGAGAAATCAGGATTTGTAATATCAGTGCTCATGTCATTGATATCTAGGGACCTGTGAAGTATAAAGAATATACAAAGAATGAATGAATTTAAGAATGATTATTTATATGCTATGAATGAAAGAATAAGAATTGCAAAAGTTTAACGGAATATTGGTTGATAAAAATGAAACAATACTCGTTCAAATTGATAAAAGTTATGTTTTATTTAAAAAAATAATAGATGATCGTAAGCCCATTCCACAAATGTAATCCTATTACTCTTAGGCCCTAGAGTAACAAGAATGTTTCGATAATTACTCTAAAAAATTCCTAAAAACTACAGGAAGTTCCTCCGCAATCCAATTGTTTAGAGAGCTTCCTGGTTCGTAAGGACGAATGCCCTCAAGGTTTCCTTGCTCTGATCCTTCGTCGTGTATAGCATTAATCTGATGACTTTTTTCTATAAGTAAACCTTTCGATATGAAGGTTTGGGATATTGGAGGGAATGTCATCGGCTTCCACTCTATTTCTCTTCTATTAAGGCGCGCCCTTCTTCCCTATTGGCGCTTCTCAACTTCCTTCCTCCTTTGCTTATAGTCTGGCTTGAAGCCCAGACCAAAGTGGTCTCTCTTCTCTTTTAGTTCTGGGATTTGAGTCCCTCCTTGCAGGTATTTTCCTAACCCTCTTCCTGGTAAGGCTCCTTTTCCCACCATCATTTGTAGAGCCATCCTCGTGGCTCTTGCTATCTTTGGCACCGGTAGCTCACTCCCTTCTGAAATGAAGGCTGCATTAACAAATTCTAAAGAGCGAAAGGAACACTTAATAGACTCTTCGTTCGTCTCGACATAAGGGGCCTTGCTAGTGACTGCGGCTATAATGTCCTCCTCCGCATTGATGGTTACTAACCGTCCATCCGTCACCAACTTTAATTTCTGGTGTAACGATGAGGGCACCGCTCCCGCTGAGTGTATCCATGGCCTCCTTAATAAGCAATTGTAAGAGGGCTTGATATCCATTACCAAGAAGTCTACTTCGTATATACTCGGCCCAATTTCCAAGGGGATGTCAATCCTTCTCATCACCTTCCTTTCTGTACCGTCGAAGGCTCTTACCACATTTTAACATGTCTTCATGTGAAAACCGTCAATGGGTAATCTGTTCAATGTAGACAACGGTAGAACATTCAAGGCTGATTCATTATGGACGAGCACGCTTGGGAGTGTGTACCCCTTGCATCGAGTGGTGATGTGCAAGGCCTTAGTTGACCCTCTACCTTCCGGTGGTATTTCATCATCATTAAAGTGGATGAAATTATCCGCACTTATGTTATTCACCAACCGGTCCAGCTTGTTAACAGATATGTCATGGGTGACATATGTTTCGTTGAGCACATTCATTAATGCATCCCGATGTACCTCAGAACTCAGAAGTAAAGCCAATACTGATATGCGAGCCAGCTGCCTACGCAACTGCTCGACCACGCTATGCTCGCTATGCTTAAGGAACTTTAGAAATTCCTTAGCCTCCCCCTCCCTTACTGGCTCCTTGACAAGCACTTCAGCCTCTTTCTCCATCTCCGCACTAACATTCTTTGTTTTTTTTGGCTCCTCTCTGACGCCTACCGTATCATATTGCTTCCCACTCCATGTATAGCAACCCTCAACTTGTACATCCTTAGACGTACTGGCTATACTCTCTTCTTTCGGCACTGTCACATTGTAGTCATAACTCCATGGTACCCTCTTGCTATCTTTATAAGGGAAAGGCATAGGCTTATGGATAATAACCTTAGGCAACGTTTGTGCCCCCACTTCATTATTCCTTGGCAAGGAAATAATAATCTTTGTCCAGCTAGTTCCTTTCTGTTCATTCTCCAACACACATACTTGTTTTTCACAAGAGCTACCTTCAAAAATTTGTATCTCTTTGTTGTCTATAAAGCCTTGTACCAAGGCCTTGAATTCTTCACAATCTTGAACGTCATGTCCTTCTTTCTCATGAAACTCACCATAGTTCCTTGTTTCTCTTCTCTCATTTTTAGAGGTTAATGTACCTCTCTTCACCAGCTCCTCCCAAATCACCGTCATAGGCATCCTCACATCAGCAATATTTTCCTTCATTCTCCTCTTACTAGCTTCGCCAATGGCATTCACTCCTTGATCGTTATGATTTGGCAATGGGTTTTTAGTATTAGGGGTATTGTCGAACTTCACTACCCCCATCTTAATAAGCCTCTCTACAGCCTTATTAAAATCGGTACAGTTTTTGATCGAATGCCCTGGTATTCCAGTATGGTATTCGCATTTAACGTTCGCGTCATACCATTTGGGATATGGGGGCTGCAGTGGTTTTAAGTGAAAAGGAGAAATAGCATGTGCATCGTATAAGCTTTGATAAAGCTCACGATACGTCACGGGGATGAAGGTGAACTGCATCCTTTCAGAATTCTGCCTTGTACCCGACTCCTGCCTTTGAGAACTCTGTTGCTCAACCGCAGCTATTTTAGATTGACCAACTGTGATTGCCTTCGTGTTGAAGGTGCTTGTGTTATTCACTTCACTATCCTTTCTCCTTGGGGCCAATCTTTTGGTCGCTTCCCCCTCGATTTTACCACCCTTTATGGTATTCTCGATCATCTCTCCCACCATGACTATATCCGCAAAGCTTTTAGTGGTGCTCTCAATCATGTGAGTGATGAATGGAGCCTTTAGAGTGTTGATGAACAACATAGTAGTCTCTTTCTCCAACAACGGTGGTTGAACTTGCATTGCCACCTCTCTCCATCTCTGTGCATATTGCCTAAAATTTTCATTAGGCTTTTTTTCCATGTTTTGCAGCGTGATCCTATCCAGAGTCATGTCAAACACATGATTGTACTGCTGCATGAAGGCCTGTGCAAGATCCCTCCATGAACTTATTCTGGCTCGGCTCAGTTGATTATACCACTTGGCTGATGCTCCAATTAAACTATCTTGGAAATAGTGGATCAATAGTTGATCATTATTCACATACCTAGTCATCCTCCTACAGAACATCGTAATGTAGGCTTCTGGGCAAGTAATCCCATTATACTTCTCAAATTCTGGCATCTTGAATTTGTGAGGGAGCACCAAGTCTGGGACCAAGCTTAGATCTTTGGCATCAACTCTATGATGCCCATCAGTATTCTCTAAAGCCTTGAATTTTTCCTCCAACCATTTGCAGCGTTCTTCTAACTGTCTTGCAGCCTCAGTTCTTAGATCTTCTTTTTCAGCCATGTCTAAGTCAAGAATGACAGGATTTGTAGGATTGTCACCCAAATTGAATCCTGAGCCAGTTGGGAAATTTATGGGGATCCCAGTATCGACCGACCCTTGTTGGGGCCTTATAGTGATAGATGACCTCCTAGGAAGTGCCTCGGTTTGTGTAGACATATGGGGTGGGGTGAAACCTGGAGGATGATCCTCACCATCCTCGCCAGTAATTGTCATGGGAGCTTTTCCCTTATCAGTGGCCCTCAGTAATTGAGCTATCTCAGCCATCATGTTCCTTTGAGCCTCCAACATTTGCTCCCTCATGTCGTTTTGCATTTTTGCCAATAGCTCTTGCAATTGGTCCTGCATGTCCTTCTGTAGCTGTTCAAATCTTTGGTCCATGTTCTTAGTTTTTGTACAAGTTCCGTAGGAATGTGTGATTTCCAGATTTTCTTTCTCTTACTCTCTTTCTCCCTAATAATTTTAACTAATTAGGGTCTTTCTACAAACTTGAATGCATATGATGTGATGAGATGCAAATGCATAAATGCAAAAGATGTCGATTCTGATTCAGTTTCATTTTAGAAAATGTATTTAAGGAACAAAAATCTTTTCATAAAACGGATTACAAATACGCTTTCGCCCGTAGGCCTAGAGTCTTAACCCTATCTAATAACAATGCTAACTCTCGTCCTTTATTTGACGATGACTCATATATTATACTCAGCGTTCTAGCTTGTGTTGCCAAATCCTGCAAGTGTTCAGCAACCTCTCGAATCCGAACTAAGGCCTCTTCCATAACATGATCTCTATCTCTAACTCGTCTTTGAGATTGGTGGAATTCTCCTTTCCAATGTCCCTCTCGTGCCTTAAGCTGCTCGATTCGAAGCCTACTATTATGCAAAGCTGACTCCAAACTTTCAAGCTGGCTCTCCAATTCTTTTATCTCGACCGCGGAGCTACGACTTCGTTGAAGATGAAGAGACCGTCCAAGTTCAGCCACCTTGGTTTTTAATTCTTGATTTTCCTTCTCTAGGGCTTGATTACGCGACTGCCTTTCTTGGAACTTCTTCTCCCAATACTCGGCTTTGGCTCTTTCTTCTTGCATCTCTTACTGCCACTGCTCTAAAGATCTCCCTAATTCGACCCTTTTCAACATTACCTGGGCCTTCTTGTAGTGCGTCTTTAAATCATCTCTATCTTCCTCGATCTTTCTCTTTTCCTTTTTCACCTTCTCGACTTACATCTTTTGAACATCGACGTCGAGACTCAAGCACATTTTTTCCTCTTCGAGCTTCTCAATCCTCTTTTCAAGCTCTGAATTCTTTCTCTCAAACTCTTGCTTCATAACCTCTAACTCTGATGGAATCACTCGTAAGCTCTCCTCTAATGATCAAGCCACCCCCAAAATCGGCCTAGGGACATTATCATTGACTCTTCTACTAAACCATCCTTTATACTCAAAGGTTGACATCGAGCCTTCGATCAAGATCTTCATACAGAAAGGCTTCTTCCAAGCCTCAGAAATCTCTCGCATCCTCTTCTTATAGTGATCTCCTTTATAAGAAAAATCACTCTGAGCTAACCCTGTGTAGCCGGTATGAACTGCCTTGCTCGATATTGGCTTAGAATAAGCAATGGTGCATATCCAACAACTCCCCAAATTCCTGGCAAAGGGACCCAATCAAAATTGCCACAGCGGTAAAGGACTTCACTAGGAACCAACCAAGGAGCCTTCCACATAATATCTTCCTCTTGAAGATTCTGAAGAATGTCTATCCACCTCTCCTCTGAAATGTTATCTCTCCTAGGCATGTCTACTGCTTCCTTTAAGGGAGAATAACCCTCAAAGAATACTCTGCAAGAAACCTTATCAAGCTTCCAGAAGTGGCTATGGAGCCAGACTAGCAACAATTGCGCACATCCAATAAATCTTCCCTCGCCGGCCCTCCGACATGCACTCAAATATCTAAATGTCTCAGCTAGGATTGCTGGTACCGGTGTATTCTGCTTACCAACACAATCGAACAAATCTGCAACTGCCTCATTTATGTGCCCCAACGCCTTTGGGAAAATCATCATGCCGTAAATACTCAAAGCTAGGACGTCGACCCTTTTCTTTACGTCTGGATGTGTTGATATCAAATCCCTCAAAATGGCCCATGGAACGCACTTACTATCATCTTTTTACTGCACACGAGCTATAGCCTACTGCTCACTCATCCCAGTAATCATCACTAACTTCTTTGCAAAAGTTGGAAGACTAGCAGGCCTAACATAAGCCTTGTGACCCTGAATCCTCGGGCAATGCAGTAAAGTCGTATACTCCTCCAAAGTAGGTACAAGATCAACATCACCAAATGTAAAGCAACTATAAGCAGGGTTCCAGAACTGTACCATAGCTCGAAACAAGTGCCTATCTACTTTGACGTCTAGAAAATAGGGAAGGTCTCCATAATTCTGATAGAAAAGCTGCTTAGCCTCGTCATCCCATTGGGCACAAATGTCTCTCAACTCCTGAAACTCATTCTGCGTTGAATTAATACGGGTGAAGTCCCATAACTCTAATGTATGCCCCTCAGTGACACTATCTCTTTTCTCTAACTGGGTTTTCTCTGACCAGGTACAGACAGAGGCATTGTCCT
This sequence comes from Gossypium hirsutum, assembly GCF_007990345.1. Taxonomy (NCBI): domain Eukaryota; kingdom Viridiplantae; phylum Streptophyta; class Magnoliopsida; order Malvales; family Malvaceae; genus Gossypium; species Gossypium hirsutum. Next base: position 29,649,908 of record NC_053434.1, read on the forward strand.
CCACTTTATCAAGATATTCGTTCCCTATTACAAAACTTTCTAACTCAGAAATCGAATCGTGAATCGATATCTTTGAATGTTGAATGACATGCAATGATAGCAAAATAAAATAGATCAGTATCATATATATAAGAAATGATAAACAAGTACTTACGAGGGTATCTTACTAAAGGCTATCACTATTTTCCCTAGGGTAAGCACTTAAAGTTCACTATATGAGTTTTAGTCCTAAAGCAAGAGTACCTGAACCAGCAGATTCCTTGGTCCTCACCCATTATAGGCTCATACAGACCAAGTTCAGTTCAGGGGAACACATTTCCCTATGGCCATGCGGAGATGAAAATCTCACGAAGACATAAGTACAGTATCCCGGAAGTAATCCACTAGCTCATACGGAGGTGAAAACCTCACAAAAGTGTAGCTTCTCACTCCCACTTAACGGTGCGACCACAATGGTCATTCAAATGCAATGTATGGCAACAGGATAACAAACATATGCAGCAAACACATGAAAAAAAGATCATTTTTTTAAATTTTCCAAACTTCCGACATTAAGACAGGAAATAATCAATTTCTTGGCTTGACTCTCTTATTGTCCCCAGTGGAGTCGCCAAGCTGTCGAAACCTCCCTTTTTAAAAAAAATGGGATTTTTAAAGACAGAGAGGGTATTTTAAATACGAGAGTCGCCACCAACCTTTTAAAGTGTGATTGGATCACTTTATAAAACGTTTTGGTCTACGAAATTACGAGAAAATAGGTTCGGAAGTCGGTTACGCACGAGGAAGAATTAGCACCCTCGTAACGCCCCAAAATTGGTACCAAATTGAATAATTTTGTCTTAATGTCAAAAGTTTGAAAGAATTTAGAAATAAGATCTCTTTAAAACCGTAATAATTTGAGTTAAAAAAGAATCAAGATTCTTTGGCTTCGAAAGAATATAAACATTATATCCAGCATGATTGGACACGATATTTTTAAACTTTCGTAACTAAAATCATCTTGTGATTTTCAAAACTTATTTAGAAGGATATTTTAGGTATTTAGACAAACGGAAAATCGCAACCCAGCATGTTAGGGCACTACCTCCAGAATTCCTAAATACCAAAAATATTGCCTTTTTTTAAAAAAAATCTTTTTGGATCGAATGAAATATAAAAAATCTTTAAAGTGATGATGCATTTAACTTGTTACAAAGGATCAATATTAACCTACATGATACCTATTTTAACATTCTATGCAAATATAATAAAGATGATGAGTAATAGCATAAATTACACAATATACATCATCTTTTTATGCATATGTGACCATAGATAATATAAAATATACATGCATTATTGTTACATATTAAATATAACATAGAGTGTAATGAATACAACAATATAAATTGCATAATATATATGTGATAATATTTTATGCAAATGTAACTTGATAATTAATTTTCATGCAAATATATAAAAACAATAACATAAAGTAATAAATAAATCTATAAAATTTAACTTACTAAAACAATACTAAAAAAAAATAGATATGCAAATTTTGATCGTATAAAAATATAAATTAACTAAAATTAAAATAAAGATATTTAGAAATAATATAAGAATGATAAGTACAATCTTTTTAATAAAAAATTAATATATATTATATTATAGGATATAATAACTTAAATATATTAAAAAATAATATGCTAAATATTGATATTACACATATTTATTTAGTAACGAAATTCAAAAATATTTAAAAATATATATTTCATAATAAAATGATAATAATGTAAGGAAATAATATATGGTTAAATATATAACATATAATAAATTTTATAAACAAAATATATAATGATATAAACTATGTGATAAATAATATAAATAATATAAAAAATAATAAAAATAATAGAATAAGTGAAATATAATAAAATAAATAATATATATAGTAAAAATATATAACATATAATAAAATGTGAATATAATAGAATAAATAATATATATAATAAAAACATAACATATAGTAAAATTTATAAAAATGTATATAATATTATAAATGATATATATTATTTTTCATATAGCTAATGTTTAAATAATACATATAATATTTAAAAAAATTAAATATATCTAAAAAGGGACTAAAATTGAATTTAATTTAAAACTAGGGTTAACTATAAATAAATAAAAATTTGGACTTAATTGAAATATGCATTCAAAACTGAGGAACTCACTGGGCAATTGGCCCTAATCCCTAAAATGACACCGTTTAAGATAAAGCCTTACTATAGCAACTAGGACTAAATTGAAACTATTATAAAAGGCTCGGTCTAATCATAATAAAAATAAAATGAATTCATAAATATTAAAAATAAGGCAGGACCAATTGGGCAATTAGCCCTTTAAACGAAAACACGCGGATCCTTCCCGGGTCACGGGTCAACACGCGGATCCTGGCCCTGAGATGACGTCATTTTGAAGCTTATCGTTTTAAGCTAAACGACGTCATTCTTATAAGGCTATAAAAGCCAAACATTAAACTTAAATGCATTTTGAAACCCAGTTTAAAAAAAAAAAGAAATCCTCTGAAGAGGATCTGAGGCCGGCCTTCGGAGTTCTATCGAGACTCGGTTTGGGGCTTTCAAGTGCTCACGCGCCCCAGCCAACGCCACCACGTACAGTGGTCGGGAATTGGAAAAATTCCCTTTTCCGACACGAATAAAAACGGTGGGTTCCCCTTTTCCATTTTATTCTTTGTTGTTACAATATCTATATATATATTCAGAAAAGGAAAAATATTCACCTATGTGTTCCTCGATCGACTGTGATTCTCTTTTCTGTATAAAAGGGTATTCTGTTTTATTCAATCTCTCTATAAAAAAAAACGTGTCTACAAATTGGAACAAAAAGGGTTTTTATAACCCTCTGTTACATTTTAGGAAAGATTCTTTTGATTACTTTCCTTGTTTATTTCTTTTGCTGTTGTGACTCTTTCCTTCTTACAGGTACCGACGAAAAAAAATCCATCAGTGAATTCGCTAACGTTGATTCACCCGTTGATTGCGGCGTGATACGAGGCCGGAGTCACGGCGCCGATGAAGCCTACTGAAACGGCGCGGGACTAAAGGGCGTGACGCTTGGGATGGTTGCGGCGCCTAGGGTTTCTGAAACCCTAGGCCTCTCTGTCTTCCGTTAACAGATTGGACCCCTTGGGCCCTATGTATTTTGGGTAGCATACGGGCTTGGGTGTAATTGGGCACTCGGTAGTTTTAGGTATCTGGGCTAAGGGTTTTAGGCCTTTGGGTGCAAATGTAAACGGGAATGGGCTGTAAATGTAAATGAGTTTTCGGCTTTGTACATGGACTGTATAAACTTTATTATTTTTTAATTTATGTTTTTGTTTTTATTTATTCATTTATGGGCCGGGCAAATTTGGTTATTACATATAGCATCAATAGTTATGAGTAGTTTTGTATATTAAAATACATGTTTATAACTAACAATACATAAAATATTATTAAAAAATTAATAACCTAATAAATTATTATTTTTATTAAATTAGATTTTGGATACTGAGTTTAATTTATTTTTATTTCGAACATGAGATTTTGACTATAGTTATTTTATTTTGAGTTTGTGTAATAATGAATATTTTATTTGGGTTTGGGTTTAATATAACACATTTGAGTTTGAGAATAAACATTTTAAAATATAACTATTAGATTAATAAATTTAAGAGTAAAGATAAAAAATTATTCCACTATCTCTAATAAATTTCATATAATATTATAGAATAATAAATATTAAATATAATAAACATTTTAATTCTTTTATATAAAAGAACTTTATTAGATATATAATTTATATTTTTTATAAAACAAATTTAAATCATATTATTATTGTATAAAAATAAAATAAATTATTACATTCAAAATTAAAATATTTATAATTTAAAATTTTAAAAATTATTTAAATTCCTCAAAACGTGATCAACTCGATACAACCTAAATCTAAAAAACTTTTACTCAAAAAATCCAAACCCAAAAAAATTTAAACCAAAACAAAATCTCAATCAAACAAAAGCCAAATCCAACAAATTCAGCCGCTTGCCAACTCTAAATTCACGATGGACAGCTCAAATATCCACCTTGGGGGTGTGGCCCATATAATTTTCATGATTCAAATAATATAAGAAGAAGATTATCTGCTTAAACAAAGTTATCAAAGCTGATAGAAAGGCATAATTTTAGGAGTATTTTGAGATCTTTATTTCATTGCGGTTCCTTTTGACAAAAAAAAAAAAAAAAACCTAGAAGCTCCATACTCCATTAGTGTTGGTGAAACAACTTTATTCTTCTTTACCATATCTCTTAATATAATATAATATTAAAATTTTAAGGCTTCCATTGCAAAGCTCGCTTTTAATTTTTTTAATGAAAAATTTATTAATTTATTTTATAAATGGGATAAAAAAACACAACAAATACTAGTCGTAATTGGAGAATGACAAATTTCATCGACAAGACAAAGACTTCAAGCTTAACTTCAATATAATATTATGACACATTGACAACTTATTCTGTCACAACTCAAACATACATTTTTGAAGTGATTGCAAAGCACTTAACACGATAAGAAATCAGCCCTAAATGGTCCAAAGCAGTAGACAAAAATAGACAAAAGAATCGAGTATCTGCCAAATTGGAAAGGGCAACAATAAAACCATCTTTAAAATCAGGGCCGGCCTTGGGGCTTGTTTTGAGGTGCAGCCGCCTAAGGCCCAAGGCTAAAAGGAGCTCCAAAAGTATTATTTATTCAGCTTTTAATGTTGAAAAAAAAATAAAACTAAAATAAAACAATTAAATGCAAAGGTTTTTCAATTCTTAGCCATAAATATTTTATCTTCAACTCATTGACTTCTCCAAACCTCCTATAATTCTCAAATTCCAACTCCTATCATTAAAATTAAAAAAGAATTTCAATTTTCCTAAAAAAAAATCAACCGTTACTAGTATTCAACCTTCTTTATTTTCCTATAATCATAGCAATGGGAGAAATTTTCTACAAATTAAATAAGGCCAAATTTGATTTTAGCAATACATAATTCATCATTCATTAACATTAATCAATTGAAGTTACTAATTTTTACTTTATATTTGAGAGATTGAGAGCCTCACATCCTCAATTTGTCAGATCTACCGTTGTTGTAGGTATAATTCTCCCTCATTCCTCTTCTTTCTTGTAATATTTTCATTCTTAATTTTTTTTAACTAATAAAGTCATTAAGTCAACCTTATATTTAGCTTCTCCCCTAATTCCTTTTTTGATAACATAGGATTAGATTGAATGAAAAGTATATTTTTTTTAATTTTATTAGAAAATATCTTATTTGCTTAATATATAAAACGAATTATTTTAATGAAATTACTAGTATATGATTTTATCTTATTGTATTATATTTTATAATTTTTTTAAAAGGGCCCAATTTATTATTTCCCCTAAGGCCCCAAAAATGTCAAGAACAGGCCTATCTAAAATCACTTGCAAAAAGTAAAGGCTTTTTTAGGAATGACCCTATAAATTTTAAAAATTATGAAAATGACCCAATTTCAAGATTAATTATGGGAATGACCTAATTTCTATAGTAGAGTTGGGTGCCTCTACTTTCCTAGATGCCACCACCTTAAAAATCCCCCCAATCATGCTTTAATCACTACCAAGAGAAAAAATATATATTTGTGTCGCCTAACAAATTGGTGGCACCGGACTAAAGCGTGCAAAGGCAAAACGTTCAAGGACCTAATGAAGTAATTATTCTTTTTAGATTGGCTGAAAAAAAAAGGTGCCGCATAACCGTATGCCAACACAAATTTGAACTTTTGGTATATTTGCATGTTAGATCTGTCCCCTTTCGAAATTAAATTTAAATAGCCCTTAAAAGATATAAGAATAACAAAAATAAACCCTTCTCATCTTTTTTTTAAACAATAAACTTAAAAAGCTATATAAAATTTATTATTTAAATTATATATTCCTCAAAAAATTTCCTCAAATTTATCTAAATTCAAATATGCTAGGGAATGAATTGAAACTATTTAATTTTAGATAAACTTGAGGAAATTTTTTTAGGGATATATTTGGGTAATTTAAATAAGAATTTTATATAAAATTTTAAGTTTATTGTTTTAAAAAAAAAGTGGGAAGGATTTATTTTTGTTATTATTATATCTTTTAAGGGTTATTTAAATCTAATTTCAAAAGGGGATGGACCTAATATAAAAATAGACCAAAAGTTTAATTTGGTGTTGTCATATTGTCAGGTGTCACCTTTTTTTCAACCAATCTAAAAAGGATAATTACCTTATTAGGTCCTTAAATGTTTTGTCCATGCACGCTTTAATCTGGTGCCGCCAATTTGTCAGGCAACACCAAAGAAATTGTTTTTTTTAAGATTAAAGCATGATTGAGAGGATTTTTGGGGTGGTGCTGTAACAACCCGTTTTCAGTTGTGTCGGAAATAGTGGTTTCAGAACCACAAATCTAACTATTGAGTCCAAATTTTTTTATTATTTTATATATGTGAGTTAAATATATTTATAATGAATCTTGATTTGGTTAAATTTTGCTAATTGAACAAAAAGTTAAAGTATAAGCGATTGTCCTGTAAGTTAAGTGGTTTCAAAAAATGAAGTATCGGGACCTCATTTCTATAAACTGAGCTCCGTAAATATTTTTTTACAGAGTTACCATTTAGGTATGTGAAGGTTCGGTTTATAAATTTTATTGTTTAATTAATTAATTAAAGAAAAAGGAATAATTTGTAAAAGACTTAATCTCTATTGAATTTTAATGATCAAATGGCTTAATTAACATTGGTGGGAGGATTTATGAGGCAATTATACCATTGTTTGTGTTAATGGACGGTAAAAGGTTAGAAAATTAGTTTATTTTGATGAAAACACTAAGGGTAAAATAGTAATTAGAGTATTATTAGTATAAATTAAAGAAAAATAAAAAAGTCATTTTCTTCTTTTGTTTTATTCCACCGAATTTTGAAGGAAAAAGAAGCCATTAGAGGGTTTTGAATTCAGCCATTGATATCCCTTTGCATATCAAGAAACTCAACGAGTGGGGGACTTATGAGGAAAAGGGAAAATTGTCGATTAGTCCCTAATAGTATAATCATCTTATAGGTAAGTTCATACTGTTATCTTTGGTTTATATTTATATATTTAACACTGCTGAAATGAAACTGGTTTATGTGGAAAATATTGAATTTCTAAAATAATTTCGATAGATCGAGTAAAAGTTTCATACATGAGATTTCTGCCTGAATTACTATTCTAGACCAAGCTCTAACATGTGTTGTGGACTCGGGTATAATGTGACTCAGATCTAGCCTGGACTAACAATCAGTTGTGGTTTTAAGGTTTTAGCTTGGACTGGTAACCTTACATGTATATATAGCCTTAGCTAGACTATTTTTTGTGTTGTCACTGGTTTAGTCCGGACGGATAACCTAACACATTTATTTTGTATATGATTAGCTCCTATCAACGTATCTGTTTCTAGAAATTATGTATTGAATACTTTTACAAAGATCCATCGGAATAATAAAGGTTATTTTATAAGAAACTTTTTCATTTAAGTAAGCGAATTATGAATTCTGAATATTTGTATGTTTAAATGTTTACTGATCTAGAAATTGTTGAATCATGTTGTGATAAGGTCGATACTTGAAATGGCTATATGTAAATTGATTTATGTAAGGAATAATTATAAATGGCTATATGGTATCAAGCTTTGAATGGACTGTGTCACATATTATACATTGAGAGGGGTGATTGAATTGCAGTTGTTATATATGAACATTATATGATATTATATGTTTTAAGTTTTTATATGTAACACCTCGAACTTGGCCTAGACGTTACGGTCGAATTATAGATGTTACAACACTTAAAATTACAAGGAAACAAATGTTCAATTTAAGAAAACCCATTCGGTGATTTTGAAACAAATAAAGACATTTTAACTTTTCAGAAATCCAAAGCTTAATTACATTCCATAACTAATTCCAAATTCACTTATTCACATTCATGTACAAAATATCCCTTTATCATAAAGTCTTTCAATTTGTTTTTACAGTGGAAAAATATTTTCAGTAAATACTGGCCATATACACTTCCCTCGTCATAACATATCCCACCCCAAACATATACATATCATATACATATCTTATACTTATCATGATCATAAACAGATGGCATACATACATATAGCACATATCACATGTCATGCTTACATACATAGCTTATTTTACACATAACTTATAACTTAATTTTAGCCAACATACTTGTCATGCCTTTAAAACCACTCATACACATTAAATTCCAAACTTACAATTTTTTAGCCCTTACGATGACCGTAGACCCAAACATCAAAGTCCCTAAATAACCGTCAATCAGCCCTAAAACTGGCCAAAAAGGCCCACACAGGTTGCTTAATCCCACACAGCTGTGTGGAAACTGGGCAGTTCTGAAATTGCCACTGTTTTGTGATTTCAGTCGAAATTTTGTTGAGATTTTGGGTCATTTTTGCACACTTGATAGCAAGTACGATGAAAACCACAAATAAAGAGCTCCGAACCCAACATACAACATAAAAAATCATTTAAACATACTAAAATCCACAAATTTCTACTTCGCCGCCCCACTTTTATTATACAAAATAGCCCGAAAATGAACTTTAACACTTACCCTTACAACTAGCGAACAACGATAATAGCACACTACTAGAGGATCTTGATTTTCAATCCTTTCATCTAATAAGAAAATCAATCAAGCGCAAAAGTAAGATATGGAATAGAACTCGTATTAGATTTCACCCTTATCAAAGAATTAATTGAAATGAATAATATCATAAAAGGATTTTATGACAACTTACACTATTATTTCCTAGTGACAAAAAAAATGGTAATGAAATCCTACACGAAATCGGCAGCAAAGATTAACCTAATAAGACAAGAATTTCTAAGAGGAAAAATGAAGCAAAAAAAAAAGAATAAAGAAAAGGGGAAAAATCAATTGGCAAACTTGAGGGAAGAATGAAAAAAATGTGTCAAGTATAGGGGTTGGACAGTTGAAACAAATAAGGGAAAATAGGGATTTTGATGAAAACAAATAAAATAAATCCAAAAAGAAATTATAATTTCATCCAAATCCCCACTCGACAGATCTTACTAGAATTTAAACAAAACTCTATTACTCAACAAAAACTAAGCAAAAATATTTCTTCCCAACTTACGTATTACAGAATTCAAACTTAAGATCATAAAGTAATCCAAATGTTTAACTATCGAACCACTAGGCTCATCGTTGTCATAACTCAACAAAGACATTGATTTAAGCCCTAAGGCTCAAACTTATCTTAACGCCAAAATTAATAAAAAATGCAAAACGAGGGATTCAAACTTGGAACCTAAAACAAACATTCAAAGTACCTAACCAGCACACCAAATCAAATTACTTGTCAAACAAATACATTCAATCATCCAAAAATTTGGGGCATTACATTGTATGTGTGAAGTGAAAGGAATAGGTGCAGTAGCTACATGGAACCAATCATTAAAAGGAGAAATTGGATAGGGTATAATAAAATGGAATGTGATTTACCATTTGAATATGACTTGGACGAGTTGATTGGTAAATATGTTATTTGAATGTTTTGCTATGGTATGCTCAAATTTCATGTATATATGTGAACTCACTAACTTGTGAGATTTGTTGTGTGTATAGGAAATGAATGAATTCATAAGCTTCTTAATGAAGTTATGCATGAAATGTACAAATGATTCAAATTCAATAAGTTCAAGTTCCTATTATATACGAGCTTACTAAGCATATGCCCATTGTTTCTTTCTTTGTAGATCGTCAAAAATCTTGATCGGTTGGAAGTTCAAGTCAGAACATACACACTTTTTGTTCCCAAATTGATAGATGTTTTGATCATTTTGAAGTTGGGTTATAAATGGCATGTACTAGAAGTTTGAATTTACTTGTTATTAGATATGTTGTTTCATATTTTGTAATTGATGTTGTGGGTGTGTTTATTAGGCAGTTTTGGTATGTTTTGAACATATTTATATAAGTGGTAAGATTCATGCCTTTACAAGTTGGTTTTGATTGTGGTTTAAGTTATGAAATGCTTGATAGATACATGTTTGGTGTTTTATGTAAAGATATATGTGATTTGGGTTTTAAATATTTGAATTGTGGTACCAATGAGGGTACATTGGTTAGGCACTTAGGATGAATGTTTTGGTATGTTTTTGACATGTTTGAATGTGCTTTGAATATGTGAAAATGGTTGGGTTTGATACCTAAGAAATGGTGTTCGAAATTACTTGTTTTTGGAGTCATTTTGGTTGCACACGACTTGGGACATAGTTTGCTACACGGCCATGTATCACACACGGCCTCCTCACACGATCCTGTGCCACACACGACCATTTTTCTTATTGATTTTAGGTACACGGTTTGTCCACACGACATTTTCTTGAGCTACACGGTCTAGGCTCTATTACACAACCTGACCACAAGGCCGTGTGACCCCTGTTTTTTAGTTTTTTCCATATTTTTCTATTTTGTTTCAAATTAATCCCTCATTATTTCCAAACTATTTTTAAGGTCTCATAGGCTCAATTTAAGGCCATTTTGTATGATTGCTATGATTACTGATTAACTATTGACTTATGATGATTAAATGGAGCTCTAAACTATTGTGATTTATAATTGAACTGAAATTTTAAAAATGTTGCACATTAGTCCTAGTTAAATTTTGGATGGTATTGGAGCATATATAAGTTCATATATGATCTGAGAAATGACATATTTGTCAATCATAAATTTAATTGATTATGTTGGATGATTTTTTGTTAAAATTGAGTAATAATTATGCATTTATGTAGTATTCCATGTTTGTTTGAGTTAATCAAAGTAATTTGAATGTGTTCTATTCCGGCTATGATTGTAACACTCCGTAACTCAGGTCCAAAGATCAAACCGAGTTATGGGTGTTACAAGTGCCGCCTAGAAAAGTGGTGACACCCAACTCTACTGTCGAAATCAGGTTATTCCCATAATTAATCTTAGAGTTAGGTCATTTTTATAATTTTATAAATTTATAGGGTCAGATTCCTAAAAAGCCTAAAAGTAAGACTAAGAAGCCGATGAAGAGCCACCATTTGAGCATCTACAACTAAACCACTTTCTAGGAGAAATTACTAGTGGCCAATGAAGGTTCAAGAACAACAAATATTGTCATCCGTCCATCACAAGTTATGAAGATAGTGAAAATACCTACAAAACAGATCTACAAATTGAAAAAAAAAAGAAAGGATGTGGAGTGAATGAGGAGAACAAAAAAAAGGATTGGTGGGAGTAGGGTGAGCAAAATTTGACTTGACTCGAAAAATAAAAAAAAATTGAATTTCGATTTATTTGAATCGAGTTAATCAAATCAACTTGAATTTTTTTCTTCGAATTTCGAGTTCGAGTCGCGTTAAATTTTCGAATTCGAATTAATAGAATATTAAACTATAATATTTTAAATTTATATTATTAATTAGTTTTACCCTCATACATTTTTACTTCCCCCTCCCCCATCTGCCTTACCCACCATTTACCTCTAAATCAATAGTCCTCAAAAAAATCCCTAAACGTTCCCCCAATCCTCTTCCTTCATTACTGCTTCACCCAGCTCCTATGCCTACCAAGCTAAGTTGTTTGTTGTAAACGGTTGTCTTAGAGCTAAACTGTTATAGTATTGTGTATATTGAGTATTTTTCCTTATTAATTTTCTATCCCTTTGTTTCATCCCTCCTCTTTCTCATCTGTGATTGACTTGACTATGCCTTGGGATATTATTAATGTTGCTTTTTTTATCTTTTGTGTTTTGACAAAAGACTAGTAAGGTGCTTGGTTCCATATATCATCTTAAAGAAGTCATCATTAGTGGCCACCGCTCAGGTTCTTTTGTGAGGGGCACCTTCTTTAGTGATAGTTAAAACTTGTGATGATGATTAAGACAAGGCATAGTAAGAGAGAAATGAGATGGAAATTGATTTGGGTGTTAATGTGTTTGTGTAACAGCCTTAACTCATATCTGTCGTCGGATTAGGGTTACGGAGCATTACATACAAACAAAACATTAAAACATACACTTCATACATCATCGAAAACATATTATAAAACATTCATTCACATACATATCGTCCCTAAATCGAGCCTCGAGGCCCTAAAAACACCTTAGAAACAATTTGGGACTAAATTGGAAACATTTGGAAAGTCTAAAAAAAAGTTAGAAAATTTTGAATATAAGGGTCACACGGCTGTGTCTTACACAGCTGAGACACAGGCCCATGTCTTTAGCCGTGTAACCTTCAAACTAAGGACACATGGCTATATTCCAACCTGTGTCCTCACCCGTGTAACTCTCTAAGTAGGGTCACACGGCTATATCACTCGCCTATGTGCCAGGTCATGTAACTTTCGAAATAGCCCCACACGCCTGTGTGCTAGGCCAAGTAACTAACTGACTTGCATGAAGGAACCTACAAGAGACACACAGCCATGTCTCCAGGCCGTGTGTCACACACGGCTAAGTCACATGTACGTGTCTCATGCCGTGTAGACATAAATTTGCCCAAAATCAAGCCATTTCCAACACCAATTCATGCATACACCTATAGGCCTTTTGTGCATATAATCAATACATCACAATCTTACCAAAAACATAAATATAATAACCAATTCAAGAGTCCTAAACCAACTAATCAATATGCCATTCAAGGCACTTTAAATACATTAATCCAAAACTTACCTAAACATGTATATGTTACCACATTTCAATCATCAACATCTAGCTCAATACCTTCCCAAAACATGCCATACCTTAACCATAATCAAACCAACTTAACACATACCATTTGAGCCATCCAAACACGCAAAAACATAGCCACATTGACACTAACTAGCAAGGCATCAAATGTACCAAACCAAACAACTTATACATACCAAGTCACAATCTAAACATTCAACTAAACATCATTATAAGTCCACCTATACATGCCATTATAACCTTGGCCAAAACATCAAACACTACCGATATTTATATTGGATAGTTTGATAGATCTTCGATGAGCTTCCAAATCGGTTGAGCTTCCAATAATCTATAAAACATAGGAAAGAAACTACATAAGCACATAATGCTTAATAAGTTTGTATAACATAAACACAACTTACCATTCATTTGCATAATGTAAATAGCATAATTAAAGCATTAGCTAATACCATAAGCTTGGCACAATGCCTATACAACATCAACAAATACACAAGTTAGTGCATTTATACATGGTTCAAATGAGTTCATCCATAACAAGTAACTTACATATTTATTCATATCATTTAAGTCACCATTTCCTTTTCTTAAATACATGATATATTCCATTTGAACACTTACCATTTCCTTTCCTTTTCATACCTATTGAACCACCTAAATATCATTAGATACTCGGGAAAGCTCACACAAAGTGTGCTTAAACATATAACTGTAACCTTTCCTTTACATCATTGTTCACACGAGCTATGGAGTATCTGTAACAAATACAGGACCTCAGCCATTAGTAGGACATTCAAGACCAGCACCCGAAATATGAAATCCCTAATGACATGTCATTTGTATCCTATGAATTCATAAGGTTCAATCAAAACTCGATAACTGTCATAGCATTTCTTTGGATACACATTGTTCAATAGCAGTATAAATACATAATAACATAAAATTGAATAACATGAATATAGTAATCCATACATACGAACTTACCTCGATGATTAAGGCATAAAAACAAAGTCGAACTAATTCGAGGCTTTAGCTTTTCCCCAATCTAGATTCGTATGCGGTCTATCTTGATCTAAATAGACAATTTAAATCCATTTAATACTTCTATTATTCAATTTAGTTCACATTTCATATTTATACAAAATTACTATTTTACCCCTAATATTGTAACTTTTCACAATTTAGTCCTTAAGCTCATAAATTGAAATTTAAGCATTTTAATCATTTTCTCAAGCTAGAAAAATTATCTAGGGACTTAAACCAATCCATACAAACCATCATTTCATAAATTTACCATGAAAATTTACCATTTTTACGAGCAAGTCCCTAAATACAATTTTCATCAAAAATCACTTTACAAAACTTGTTTATTTATCAACAAGGACTCATAATCTATCATTTAACATCAAGAATCATACAAAATCATTCATGGCATAACCCTCAATCTTTAACGATTTTTCAAATTAATCCCCGGACTAGCTAGATTAAGCTAAAACGACTTCAAAAATATAGAAATCATTAAAAAGGGGCTCGAAAACACTTACATGCAAAAGCGAAAACCAATCGAATGATCGAACCCTAAAATGGCTTTTTCCCTTTCAATATTTTGGTGGAAAAATAACATGAAGAATATGATACATCTTTTCTTTACTTTAATTTTAAGTTTATTTATTAATTTACTATTTGAACCTTAGCTTTAAACTTAAAAATCACTTAATTTGTGTCCATAAAATTCCACTAACTATTTGAATGGTCTAATTACCATCTAAGCTCACTTTTAAGTTTCATAGCCATTTTGCCCTTTTAACAAATAGAACTCCACTTTTGCACCTTTTATGATTTAGTCCTTTTTACTTAATTAATCATGCAAACATCAAAATTTTTTAACGAAATTTTAATACAATACTATTAACATCCCATAGACATTAAAATAATAATAAAATAATATTCACTCATCAGATTTGTGATCCTAAAACTACTATTCTGATTTCACTAAAAATCGACTATTACAGTTTGTTTGCTGTTTGGTTAACTTATTTGTCTTAATCTCTCATGATAAGCTACATGGTTGTTGCATTTTAAAAGAGTATGCAATTTGTGTTTATATTGTTGTCATTGTCTGCGATTAAAAAAGGTATGGTAGGTTTTGCTTCCTACTTTTAGTTACCACTGGAATTATTATCTGCTAATCGTAGATAGCAAAGTTGGCATTTGGCAATATGCCCCCACTTGAGCATCTTTGGTCATTTCCTCTATGATCTGATGCACCATTTTACCTGCCATAAAAGCTAGTAAAAATTAGACAAAAAAAAAAAGAAAAAGAAAAAGAAAAGAAAGCTAGTAAAACGATGCACTTTTATAGATTTTCATTTTCTAATGTGTTTCTAATAAATAAGTCAAAGAAGATCAAAGAAGATAATAGAGTAATCAGTTTCATCCATGATTAGTAGTTTGGTACTATTTTTAGTGCCAATAATTTCCTATCTTGTGTATCTTATTTTCAAAATAGAACTAATAATGTTGTTGAGTTATATTTCCCAATTAATTATTGTAAAATTTAAAACCTGAATTTTTTTTTTTCTAAAATCTTGTTATATATGACTTTTGTTTATGTTTTTGAATATAATGTTGTTGTTTACTTAGACTCATGTTGTGTTGTTTTTATTTGTCCACTTGTTTATTCTAATTTTTTTTTGTATGATCATGTTTATAACTTTAAAAAAAATATTTTAAAAAAATAAATAAATAAACAACACTAAAGTCATTTTTTTAAATTTAACTTAAATAAATATATTCGATTCAAATTTCATCTCACTAAAATCGATTTGAGAAAATATAAAATCGAGATAAGATGATAAAATACAAGTCATCAACTTAATTAACTAAAAATAAATTTATTTGATTCGATTCGATCGAATACTCACCCCTAAGTGAGAGGAAGGGGAAAAATGATAGATAGTAGCCAACCTAAAAGTTAGCACTAACACTAGACAAAACAAGAGAGAAAAATAAATGGCTTAGAAAAAAATAAAAATAAAAATTAATTTAATTTATCATGGAAGTGCAAATTCATCTAAAAGAGATTTATATTTCGTGGAGGAGAGTTAAATAATGAATTACAAATATAAAATTTAAGTTTATTTACATTAGGTTAAGGGTAAAAAAACCTTCAGTAAAAAATTTAAAAAATTAATTGAGCTCTCATAAAAAAAATTCAATTGAGCTCTCAATGGCTCAAAATATAATTACTTTTCTTTCTTCCTCATAAAGGAAATAAGCTAATTAAGTGGTATACAATATGTATATGCATTTTCAAACTCCTTCTAATAACCTATGCATTTTGTTATCATTTCTGATTGGACAATCCATTAATCCAGCTGGCGGAAGATTATAAATGGATAATCTTTTTATATTTTTACTGGATATTGGGAATAGATGGACTTTCTATAGGGCCCATTTTATTGATCACTTTAGCGGCTTTGGCGGCTTGACCAGTTACTTGAGATTCGCGATTATTTCATTTCCTGATGCTAGCAATGTACAGTGGTCAAATAGGATCATTTTCTTCTCGAATGGTTCAATGGTTAAGACTTAGCATCCCTTTTGGTCCCAAGTTTGAAACTACCTGTGCATTTTAAGTCAAAATATTTTATTTTCTTATTTTTACCCTTATAAAGTATTAGATTTTCAAGCCAAACTCTAGCCAAAAACTATTATTTTAATTTAATCATTAATTTAAATAACCCTAATTTTAAACTAATTCCTAATCCTATTGCAAGTAGGGAAGAAAAGTTTTATAAATAGCCAATCTTTTCAAAACCTAGATTTCATACTCAGAAGATTTTTCAAGAAAAGCTCTCAAAATTCCCTCTTCTTCATTACTGAAATCCTCATTGCAATTAGGGTTCTTAAAAGATTTCAAGGTTTTCAATTTCATCCTTCTCCTCCTAGTCATTGTCAATTTCTTCATCCAAAAATTAAGGTTTTTGTGCCTTCAATGAAGTGCGGGATCTAACTTAGACCATTGTGTATGATTCATTAATTAGAGTAATTTATTATGTGAACCCCTATACATGCGAACCCCATGTATGCGAACCCTAGGTGAACTGTCATTCGATCCCTTAGTGAATATTGTGCAATCCCATAAGTAAATGATTAGGCGAACTCTTACATAAACATCTATACATGAAAACTCTGTCACAGATTGATATGCGAACTACAGCCGATATGCGAACCTACTTGAAAACACTTATGGATTTGGTATGCAAACCCCCATATGTTTTAATTTGTGAACCTTATATGATTTAGTATGTGAACCCCCATATGTTTTATTATGTGAACCCTTATGGATTTAATATGTGCACCCTTATGTGATTTATTATGCGAACCCTCATGTGATTTAGTATGTGAACCTTATATGCGAACCATGTATGTGTGAACTCTACATGCAAACTTTGTATGTGCAAACCCTATATGCAAACCTGTTATGTAAGTGTTAGTTGAACTAGCATGTTAACAACCTATTGTTATTATATTGATACAAGTTTTGAGTTTGAAATTGATATGAATGAATGTATGAATATATGCTTTTAGATGATAGTATTAAGTAAATGAATGTGCTTGACAAGCATAGCATTGATTGTTGATAAATAGCATGACATGTTGAGTTTATGTGCATGACTACATAAAATTTGGGTATATAGGACAGAGGAGTTTCGTAGGAGAAAGTGACAATTTAAGACCACACCGAAAGTCAGTACTGCACAATATAGGTGACAATGTCATCGAAACCGGATAAACCGAAATGATAGTTTAAAAAGCCATCGAAACTGGTCAACCGGAATGGTAAGTTATTGTAGTAAAAGTCATCATCACAGATGACAAGTGAACGACCATCGTCATCGGGAAATTCGAGATGGTTAGTTATTAATATGTGTTTTAGAGTGTCGAGTGATGCTCAAGGGTGGATAGGATGGATGGGTGGAAATTTAAAATTATAATTGCATTACATCACGAAACATAATTTGTACATGCTTTGATTTACTAAATGTTTCTTACATTGTGCTAATTTTGCTATGATGCTATAAATTGAATGATGTACTGTTTGAATAATTATATTTAATGGTTTAAAATTTAGACTCACATTAGGCTGTCATAAGCTCACTCTCCCTTTTCCTTACCTCTCAGGTAACACATAAAACTAGGACTCAGAATGGTATCAAAGGAACCTTGGACTAGCATATCATTTATTATTATTATTATTATTATTATTATTATTATAATTATCTATTGAATTTTTCTTTAATCATTTTATTGGTTTGTTTATCAGGTTGTAAACTATTATTTATTTATTTCTTTCATAACTGTGGTTTGAGATTATTTAGCTTATAAAGTTTTAAGTATGCCATTTAGTTATTTATCTAAGTATTGCATGCTAGTTGGTTTAGAAAACAAATACTCCTATTATGGTTTTCCGTTGCTTTGCAAAATACTTAAAAGTTCTGATAAGACTTTTTGAACCTCAACTATTTTCTCAAAAACTTCATGTTAATAATATTGTAATTAGATTACTAAGTAAAGTTGGATTGATTAAATTAATATTTTTCTTAAAAACAAAAGAGCAGTTTTCATACAAATCAACTCAAGCAAACGAATGGCTTTACTGGATCACTTTAGTGATCACTGTAATGCTTTCGACTAAGCCAAAACTCCTAGGCTGGGTCAAGGGTGTTCCAAACTTGCTAGTGATGGAATGGGTAACTTGGTTTAAGTATATTACTAGAAACTTTGTTACAAACGTAAGCATGTGGAAATTGCATATTTAAATTATAAATTTGTGCTTAAAAATAACATATAATAAATAATAAAATATATGATTTAAAAACAATCAATAATAACACATTAAATATGTACGATATTAAATAAAAATAAATTAAATTGTAAGTAAAACAAATTTTAAACTTATGAATACATCATATTAAGAATACTAAATAAATAAAATTCTTTGTCATAGTGTTATCATCAATTTTAAGTTGGTGTCAAGTTAATTTGTGGCATCATCTCGTTTAACAATATTATTAATATATACAAGTGATAGAGATAATGTGTGCATAACAAAATTAAAATGTACTATAAAAATATCAAAATAAAATTTTAGTTGGGTGGTAAATTTAAAGTTTCACTAACCTAATTAGCATGATTTCAAATCTCATTGTAGGCATATTTTTATTGTTTTTAAATTAAAAAACTAAAGTATCCTTTAATAATACTTTAAATCTAAATGAACATTAAAGTAATTTCTCTAACTAAGTTAGGACCCAATTGATGGATAACACCATTTAAATGAAAACCTTTATAAATAGTATAGATTTAAAAATTCAAAATAAATTGAGTAAAAAATCGAATTGACATACGAAATTGGTTGAATTAGCAAAATAGGCTCTCTCTTTTTTTTAATTTAGGGAAGGTTGTTCTTGGAGAGATTGTGCAAAACTGTGTTCAGCTGGATGCGTTTTCCCTTTTAAGTTGCATTTTTTTTTACTTTTCTAATATAATCAGTTTCTTTGGTCAGATGGTTAAAGGTTAGTGGTTTTATCCTTGAGTCGTGGGTTTCCCACTCACAGTCGTAATTTTTTTTTATTTCATGTTTTTTAAGCTTTTTATTATTTTTTATTCATGTTTTTAACATATTAGCTCATTTGGTTAAATGGTTAAATAATAATGGTTTTATCATTGAGTCTTAGGTTCAATTCCTTTTTCAAACACATTTGTAATTTTTATTTCATGTTGTTTCAATTTTTTTATTGTTAATTAATAAATATAATTTTTTCAAAAAAATATTTTTAGTTCATTCTTTTTAATTAATAACCCTTTATTCATAAAATTAAATAATAAATATGTAATTATGTAATAAAAATATATATTTTACATATATCATTATGTTAAAAATATTTGAAATTAATAACTCCTTTATATATAATATAAACAACAACTAATTTTTTTGATATATTTTTCTTTATATATAATATTTATATGTCAAATATTTATTTCTCCACGTATATTGTGGGTAGAGTGATTTCTAATATTATAAATGAAATAATTATTTCAAATAATTATTATTTTTATATCTAAAATATTTCAAATATCATTATTTTTTATCTACATTGTGGGTATGATATTTCAAATATTTTTATATGTGAAATATTTCAATTAATTATTTTAAATACCATTTTGTTTATATGTGAAATATTTTAAATACACATACAAAAATATATAATACTAAAATTTACTACACTCATGGTATGGATTGACAAATAAATATTACACGTATAAAAAATTTATTTACTAAAAATAATTCTATTTGTAATAATTATTTGATTTTATAAAAAAAGAGTTCTTAATTAAAAAATGAATTAAAATTTTAAAATTAAAAAAATATTTATTAATTAAAAATTAAAAATGTGTTTTGAAGAGGAAATAAACCTGAGACTCAAGGAATAAATCATTATTATTTAACCATTTAACCAAGGGAGCTGATATGTTAAAAATATTAATTTAAAATAAAAATAGCTTAAAGTAACATGAAATAAAAAATACAAGTGTAAGTGGAGGAGGAATCGAACCTAGAACTCAAGTAAAAAACTACTACCATTTAATCATCTAACCAAAAAAACTAATTATATTAAAAAAATCATAAAATATGACTTAAAGGGAAAGTGCACCTAGCTATTATGCAAAAAGCGGGTCACACTCTCTCTTCAAAAATAGCCTATTTCCCTAAATTAAAAAAAATGACCTATTTGAACAATTAAATTTTTTTTTGTATATTTTACTAATTCTACCTTATATATAACATAATGAAAAAAATGAAATGACACCACAACCACCATCTTTTATTGTTTTAAGTTTATTTTTTCTATTCTATTTTCCTTTGAATAAAATTTCCTTTCAATAACTTCTTTGGTTTCTTTTTTAGTAGCTTATATATATATGTATATATATATTATGCATGTCTATTTTACGGTCCATGTTCGAGGTTTGTGGCTACCCCTCCCAACAATGATTTGAGTAGCCAAATTTAATCTAGCCTAAGGTTGACAATATTTGATGTTAGAACTTTGAGATCCAAAACTATGATTCACTCTTCACCTTGGTATTCACTAGTTCTCTAGTTTAGGAGACAGACTCAATCACCTCATAACATTGTCTTATTATATGAATGGCACCCTTTGGTTCGATATTGGACAACATACTGTTGGCAAATCGATACAATCCATAATTGTTGTATTCGTTCCACCAAAGAACAAATTGTTTTGACCAATTGAGTGAGTGGTTGGATTCATTAAGGAGTTATCAATCAAGTTTAAATGACTTGCGTAGTTGAGACCGTTGATTTCAGTTAGGTTTTTCTAGTTTACAAGGCTACCAAGGAATTAAATCGTGTTGCCTTCAAGGTTATTCACTTGGCAAGGGTTAGTTGTCGGGCTATTCTCATAGTTAGTTTATCACTACAAAAGTATTGGAGGTTTGAGTTGTTCTTTGATCTATAATTGACTTATCATTGAGTAGAATGAAATTCATAATCTGTGATCAGTTCAGAACCAAAACCGAAGTTGTGTTTAGGGCTAAAGTTCTTAGTATATTGGTTGTGTAACATTTGCAACCTAGCCTAGATGTTAGACCTGAGTTCGGAAGACTAAGTTAGCCATTGAGATGGCCCAACAAGGTTATTGGAGTTTTTAAAAATGTTGATTTAAAAAATTTATTTAATTTTAGTAGAAAACTTGGTTTTGATGCCAATTTATTATCCGTCAACGTTCTAATTACCTTTTAGCAGCAGAAAAGATGGTATTTGCTTAAGTTTTTAATAAAAATCGGGGCTTATGCATAATCAATTAATAATGAAAATTCAATGTCTTAATTAAAACCATAATTAAATGCCACGCAACAATAAAAGCATCATAAGTCCTAAATCTCATGAAATAGATAAAATAAAACATCACCTTCTTTGAATAATAAAATTAATCAAAAGATTAAGCCTAAAATAATTGAAAATAAAATGGATTGTACTGAGTCTCTCCGGATGTCATGCTCACATCCTAACCTGGTGGGTTATTTGTAAGGATGAAATTAAATGAGTAATAAGCTTTGAAGCTCAGTGTGAGTACATTCACAACAAAATCAATGCGACACTCAGTAGGACACATTTATTAACATTGCACAAAATAATCAAAGATAGCAATTCTGTTCATAATATCGATTTTTTCAAATGTGACCATCACTGATATATCAGAAATCACAATAATAGTTTTCAGGATAGTCAAATCATCAGAATTGCCACAATAATCATATTTCATGCATATATAAACATATATATATAGATTCACCCATATGTATCATAACATAATTTTTAGATTTGTATGCACATGATTTAAATGATGCCATATAGATTCAGGTTTTAAACAGAATAATTTCTACCCCACCGCTACATACCATAGTAGGAGTTCCCCAGAACTCCTTTATCTTTACGCCACGTTGTGGAAAAACCACTACTAGTTTGTATATAATAACTATAATTTAGTTGTGGACACATAGTGAGTCCTCACGGGTGGAATTCGTTTTTGGCTGTGGGTTCACGGTAAAATTACTGCAGATAAAACCTGCTTTTTGGTTATAGATTCTACAACATAAACCCATCAGTGGAATCAGTCTTTGGCTGTGGATTCACAACAGTACCCACAAATGGAATCTTCTATTTGGCTGTGAATACAAATCATTTTGCAGATAAGAACTACGGCATGGTTATGCTCTGCAATTGCCATTTTTCTTGTAGATATATTGCTTGATCTTCCTCTGTAACACCTCAAAATTTTAGAATTTAATTGTGAGAATCTGCAGTAATTTAATTTTTGTATCTTTGGTTATGTGCTTTGCTTTTGTGTTTAGGGTCTAAAGTTCGAGTTGCATTGTTAAAAGTTTTGTTTTTTTTTTTAAAACAACCCTTATCCATGTGTTACGTAGTTAAGTGCAATTCTGTGTAAATCTGTGTCAAAAATGAGCCTGCTAGTTCACTGGTTAAGCATCTATTTGTATTCGATCTGTTCTCAAGTTTGAATCCCATCGTACGCGTTAGGAGAAATCTTTTGCTTGTTATCGGAAAATTGGATGGTGGTTAAGACAAAAACTTAAACGTTTATTCTTTGGTTTTCCTAACATGCTCTTCTCCCTCTTCTTTCATTTTTATTTCTTTTTCTTTTTCTTTTCTTTTTATTTGTGCTTCTTCGATTCCTTTTCTTGATTGCGTTCGGTAAGTGAATAGTGGAATTAGTAAGAACCTTAATCGACTGGAAGATTTCTGTGTAAGTTCTATCAGAATCCTTCAATTTCTACGAAGTTTCGTTAGTTTCTGTTGCATTGCCAATTGGGAATTTCTAATTTGTTATTTGTAAACTCTCTGATAATTAGTTGTTTTGCTTCCTTAGGCGTGAGTATAGAGGGAAGTGATCATACGCGAGTTGTTCCGATTTAGCATTGTCGAATTATCGATAAGCGCTCGTCGTCAAAAGTTAACGTTGGAGTTTTGACATGTTTGCTTGAGTGTTAATGTACATTGATTCATGTTTATAGTTGTTAATTAGTTGTGGAATGGTTAAATTAGGTTCTAGGATCTCTCCGTGTTGTCTTTACTTCATAGTCTTTTCAAGTGTGTGCCAAAAACCCTATTTTTTCATGAATTTCGATTGCAGGAAAACATGGTTGTTGATGCTACACGGCCAGGCACACAAGCGTGTGTCCAGGCCGTATGAGCCAAAAGGCCGTGTGACAGGCTATGTGAGTGGCTGTGTAACTCATTGTTCATCAAATTTAGGCTACACGGGCAAGGCACACGGCCATGTGTCCAAGCTATGTGTGGCCATATTAGTACAAGGTTCACACGGCCAACGGACACAGGTGTGTGTCTAAGCAGTGTAACTCACTATTCATTGCCTTGGTGCCACACGGGCAAGGACACGGGCGTGTGTCCAGGCCGTGTAACTCCCTGTTTGTAATTTAGAACCACACGCCCAGGAACATGGGCATGTGCCTAGGTCGTATGAGGCATACGATCAAGGATATGGGCGTGTATCTAGGCTGTGCAACTTATTGTTTATGTTTTAGAACCACACGAGCATGTGTCCAGGTCGTGTGAACCACATGGGTAAGGACATGAGTGTATGTCCAAGCCGTGTGGCATATAAATCGGGTCTGAATCTTGTTTCTTTGAGGCTATGTGTGTGGCCAACATTGATTCTGACCTCTTCAAAGTATGAATAATATAAATTCAATTGTATGAGGGCTTTTTAATGCTCTATGATTGACATATGTCTAGCATAACCACATCTGTACTGCGATAGCTATTTTTATATTGAACTGCTCTCTGTAAATATGGATATTTGTATATTGCATATGTATGGGTTGAGATATTGAGAAGAAGAAAGTACTTTGCTTTAAACTAGTGGCTAAGCCACAACGTGGATAACTCTAAATTTGGCACTTTGACGTATTTTGAATTGGTAGCCAAGTTGCGACTTTGTAAACGTGTTAAACAGACAATATATGGTGTATAGGGTTGGATGGGCATTGAACACCTTTAATGGTGTTTTGGGATGGCCGAAAATGGTGTGTAAAGGTTGGGGGTAGGAAAACTTGCATATGAAACTGATTTTCTCTGTAAATAAAATCGAATTGCTTCTGTTCTAGAACAAAACTACTCTGTATCTAAACTGGAGTGACTTCTGTTGATTATTTGAATCTTAGGATTCGAGAATAATCTTTCAATTGTATTTCATTTTATTGAATTTATTTTATGCAATGAGTTCAAAACTCATTCTGTTATTGATTTGATTTTAGGTGGTTCTCAAACTTAAACGGGTCGGTGTCGCGGGATATCGGTCAAGCTTTTATCATTTTTCTAAATACTACTATTAGGAAATTTTATTTTCTAAGATATTATAAAGTTTGGAATGATTTTATATTTAGTTCATTGTTGTGATTGTATGTTATGTAGTAAATGGTTCATTCTGACTGCGTTATAAATGTGGTGGTCTTAGTATCATTGATGTAGTTCTCTGGACTTGGTTTGGACATCTAGGCCGGATTAGGATGTTACATCCTCTGTACGTATCATCCCAACCCATGCAACGCATTAAGACATATTGAATATAATCTCATATAATAATATTTAATAAGCTAACATATGGCAAATCAATAGCAAAATCAACTTTTCATGTATTCAATTTGACAATAATATAAGGCATGTCATTCGTACATTCGCAAGTATATAGATATAAAGGTAACATACACTATTCATAATTCATACAAATATTCATAACTAAAAATAAAAACCATATTAAATTGATCAATCATGGATTCTAGTATATTTCATATCAGCAGGGACCTATTCGTATAATTTAATTCACTAAAAATAGTTTGAAACCTATTCAGGGACTAATTTGATCAAAATATAAAATTTTGAGTCAAATTTATAAATTCTTGGTTCTAAGGGACATATGGTCGTGTGACCGGACCATGTAGGAAGCCTTTGGCCATGTGGAAAGGGTACACAACCATGTGGTTAGGCCGTGTGACATTTGAAAATCCAACCTATAGGAGTGACACGGTCATGTGGGGGGTCCTAGGCTGTGTGAGAGGCATAATTCTAGGGTTTCAGGGGTGGCTTGGCTGTGTATGGGACCTTGTAATACACATGAGCGACCCAAACGCCTGTGTAGTTGGTCGTGTGATCTGGGATAAGTTCAGTTTTGCCTCGAGTTTCTCATAAAAGAACACACACCTGACTTCTGGGGTTCGTACGGTAATCCTCACATCCGAGTCTGGTTCGGGAAACCTACAACGGGTCTTTCGATAGTCAAATACGTAAAAACTAATGTCGACTTTCAATATTTATTGAAATCATCAAAATTTTCAAGAAAGCTTTGTAAAATATCCTTTTATTGATCTTGAAATTTTTGAGAACAAGTACTCTATAGATATTCGAGATCTAATTGTCAAGGTTTGAAATGGTATTCCCGATCTTGGTACGTTAGAGACGAAATTAATAGTGTTACGCTAAATCGATACGAATAACGGATTGAACGGGACTCGGTTTCAAACTTGGGATCAAGATAAAATTTCCAGCAATATCAAGAAAATAATTGAAAAGAGGAAGATGTAGAAGAATAACGGAAGAAATAGGGAAAACAATTCTTGTTTAGGTTGAAAAAGAAAACCGAAAATTCTAATATGATTAGAAATGTAATTAAATGGCTAGGTTAAGCAAATTTTAGAGGGCTGATTTAAAATAAAATGGAAGAAAATTAGCATGATTTGAACCTAAGTGCAAAGGGAAAATGTGCCAAGACCTTACCATTTGGGCTATTTGCCCATAATTAATTATTTTCTAACACATTTAATATATATGCTAGCTTGATTTTGTTCCTTAATTTCTGAAAATTAAAAGAGGAAAAATGATTAGAGTGGGGCTTAAATCTTAACTCTCTAGAGAGTTTATTGAGCTCTCTACCACCTAAACTAAAGCTTATTTCTTGATGATTTTATTAATTCTAACCCTATAATTTTTAGGATATTACAGGTTTAATTTATTTTTATACACCCCTCTCTATTTTTCATAGGACTGCAAAAGTTGTGGATCTAAAATGACCCACAAAATGTTTTGGTTGTAAGAAATATCAATTAGTTAGGTCAATCTCTATAAGTCACCCCTACTTCCTATATTGAGAATTTATATCCTATTTAAGCGTAGTATTTCTATTTTTGGTGGATTCAACACCCACCATTATTTCGGGCAAAATTTTATAATAATATAGGTAGAGGATAAATTGTAAAACTAATTTAAATAAATATGTAAATTTTAATTATAATTATAATAATTAAGAAAAAAAATTAACCTAATTTTTTTTATGATGTTTAATTTTAACCCATTTCAATCTTTTAAGTCGAAAGAAAAAGGGCTCAAGTAAGCTTAAAATTCAGGTACTTTTGGGCATTGCAAAATAACAATACCATATGAAATAAAGACAAAATTGTATGAGAAAGATAAGCCCGCGACGGTTGTAGTTGATGGTATGGGTTAATTAACTTGGTGGTGTTACGAGGATGGCTCACTCGTCAAATCAAGTGGCCACCTTATCACTCCATTGCAGCTTAGTGCTAATGGAAAGATAAATGGGCTCCTTACCCTGTCTGAAATGCCGCACTATAATTTAAATCACGCGCGACGTAATGTCTCCATCCATTTACGTACGACAAAACAACCCAAAATATCCATGGGTATAATCGTTAACTGTGATATGAAAACTGATCACGTGTCATGAATATAGATATGGGAGATATCAGTATCTTATAACGGAAATAAGCAATAACCATAAATGGGAATAAATAATTAAAACATAAGAGTAATATTCAAGAGAAATTGTCTCCGATGTCTTGTAAAAGCCGGTAAAGCTCATGGGGCTTGGAAAGCATGACCATATGGCCGGCTTCACTAATGACCTTCACATCTTTGGGCGAGTTTTGAATCATCAGCTGTTGAAACTCTTCCATCATCACTTTATCTCCTTCTAATTTAATGAAAACTCGATCCACGGACCTGAACTTTTCTTCTGTCAACAAATTCCCCGACACCAAATCTTCCACGAACAGCCCGCTTGGTCTCACCAACATTTTCCCCAACTCCAAATCCTGAAAGCTCTAACATCATTATCACATACAAGTTCTTGAAACTATATATATAGCCTTTATTAAGATCATGAGTTATGTTAACTTGCCTCTAATGGGCAGTGTTGATAAGCTATGGCCTTCATGAAGTTTGGACCAAAGAGAGCTGACGTTGGCGGCTTGTCCAGGCCATTACTAAATGTGAACTCACAATCCATCAAAAACTCCACTTTAGTCCTTTTGAAGTACTAAATCAACAAAACAAAAGGAAAATTACCTTGCTATATTGATCATATACAGTTAAATTAGCAATAACTAATTAGTAGGGTAGGATCGATACTTCTTGTATGAGAGTCGCTGGTGGAGAGCTATGATGAGGCATATATGCTGCGATAAAAACTGCAACCGAAATTTTCTTGGGAAACCTTTCCATGGCTAGAGAAATGCATAGACCGGCGTAGCTGTGACCCACAAGAATGACCTTCCGATCTTGTTCATCAGGAAGAGAAGCAAAGAAATCCATCAATGGCTGCAAGTAATCTGAGAAAGAAGTAATCTCTTCGAGCCGCTTTGGATCAACCCCGGAAGCACCAAGGTCCAAGGCCGTGACTTGATGACCAGCCGTTTTAAGGAGATTCACTACCTTGTACCTGTTGCGGAAGCGACGATAATATTAATAACAATATTATCAGAAATATTTAGATAATTATTATGCCAACAATTATACTAAGAAAATTCCCAGTTAAATTGGAGGGGTCACAAATGGTCCCGCTTAAAACCCAACAACTAGACAGAACTCACTTAGATATTTATAGCAATAATAACTAAATAAATATAACCAACATAAAGCTATTAAATATAAGCAAACAAATAAGAAATAAAATACCAGAGATTTAACGAGGTTCGGCCAATTTAGCTTACGTCCTCGGACACTACCAAATCAATATTTCTTCTAGAAATATTACAAAGGAGAAGATTTTGGGATGATACAACCAAAGGGGGAGGGGTTCTATATATAACAAACCAAACCCCCTCCCTTTCTATCTTTTCCTAATGTGGGATATTGCCAATATTCAACAAATCTCCACCTTGGCGATATTCCACATCTTCGAACATCTTCTCATAACACAAACTTCAATAGTGTCTTCAAATTTGCGCTAACGACGCCATATCAAATGTGTCGGACATTGATCAAGTCTAAACAATGTTCAAACTTGGCCCTTGTAACCACTTTAGTCAGCATATCTGCAGGATTCTCCGTAGTGTGAATCTTTTGGAGAAGTATCTCCTCTTCTTCGAGAATTTCCCGCACAAAGTGATAGCGAACGTCTATGTGCTTCGTTCGTGCATGAAAAACTTGATTCTTTGCTAAATGAATAGCACTCTGACTGTCAGAATACACCTTAAGTTGTTTCTGACCAACTTCCAAGTCTTTAAGCAATCCATGAAGCCAAATTGCTTCCTTCACAGCCTCTGTAATTGCCATATACTCTGCCTCTGTTGTAGACAAAGCCACCGTGGACTGTAAGGTAGATTTCCAACTAACTGGCGCTTTCGCTAAAGTAAACAAATAGCCAGTTGTAGACCGTCGCTTATCCAAATCACCTGCATAATTAGAATCACAATATCCAACTATGCATTGACCAAATGATTCATCCTGCTCGAATGCCAATCCGACATCTATGGTATTTTGGAGATACCGCATAATCCATTTCACAGCTTGCCAATGACCCCTGCCCGGATCATGCATGAACCTGCTAACAACACTAACAGCCTGTGAAATATCTGGTCTCGTACATACCATTGCATACATCAAGCTTCCAACTGCATTTGCATATGGGACTTTTGCCATGTACTCTTGTTCTTCCTTAGTCGTTGGAGATAACTGGTTACTTAGTTTAAAATGAGGAGCAAGTGGGGTACTTACAGGTTTTGTACCTTCAGACATACCGAAACGTTGTAGTACCTTCTCCAAATACTGTTTTTGTGACAGCCAAAGTTTGCCCCTCTTTCTATCCCGAGTTATTTCCATGCCGAGAATCTTCTTAGCTTCCCCTAAATCCTTCATCTCAAACTCTTTACTCAACTGAGCCTTCAGTCTATCAATCTCCATTTGGCTCTTTGCTGCAATCAGCATATCATCAACATACAAGAGTAAGTAGATGTAGGAATTATCTTGAAGCTTGCGCAAATACACACAATGATCGTATTTGCTTCTTTTGTACTTCTGGTCCTTCATGAACCTGTCAAATCGTTTGTACCATTGTCTCGGAGATTGTTTCAATCCGTACAACGATTTGCTAAGTTTACACACCCAATTTTCTTTACCAGCAACCCTGTATCCATCTGGCTGAGTCATATAGATTTCCTCCTTCAAATCACCGTGTAGAAACGCGGTCTTCACATCAAGTTGAGCTAGCTCCAAATTCAACTGCGCTACCAAGGCCAACAAAATTCTAATGGAGGAATGTTTAACAACTGGAGAAAATACCTCATTATAGTCAATTCCCTCCTTCTGAGCGTAGCCTTTAGCCACTAACCTTGCCTTGTAACGAACATCTTCTTTGTCGGGAAATCCTTCTTTCTTTGCAAATACCCATTTGCAACCAATCGCCTTCTTCCCTTTTGGTAGTTGTGCCAACTTCCACGTCTTGTTTTTCTCTAGAGATTGCATTTCCTCTTCCATTGCACCTAACCATCTATTATTCTCTAAACTCTGAATGGCTTCGGTGTAAGTGGATGGAATATTATCAACAACTGGAAGTGCATAAGCTACCATGTCAGTGAAACGAGCTGGTTTCTGAATTTCTCGTCTCTGCCTTCTGACTGCAATTGGCTCTGATTGCTGTTGAGGTTCTTGGGTAGAAACCTCTTCCTCATCTGACTCTGCATCTGCCAATGAAGAATCACTAGTGGTACCTTCTGCTGGAATTACCACACTCTGCTCAAACTCCACCTGCTGCGGAGTACACTCCACCTGCTGCGAAGTACTACTCACTCCTTCTGGATTTACCTTATTCAACATGGCAGATTCATGAAAGGTAACATCCCTACTGATTATCGTCTTCTTTGCCTCTAGACACCACAAACGATATCCCTTAACACCAGCATTGAAGCCCATGAATAGAGCCTTCTTTGCTCTTGGATCTAACTTTGATTCTTTCACATGATAATATGCAATAGAACCAAAAATGCGCAAGGTGTCATAATCAGTAGCAGGTTTTCCATACCATTTCTCCAAAGGAGTCTTGCCATTTATAGCAGATGATGGCAAATGATTGATGAGATGTTGAGCGTACGTCACAGCCTCAGTCCAAAACTTTCTATCTAATCCAGCATTAGATAACATACATCGAACTTTCTCCACAAGCGTTCGATTCATACGCTCTGCCACCCCATTCTGTTGCGGTGTTCCACCTACGGTGAAGTGCCTTACTATGCCACAATCTTGGCATATCTTCAGGAAAGGATCGCTTTTATATTCTCCACCGTTGTCTGATCGGAGAACCTTAATCTTCCTTCCTGTCTGATTTTCAACTTTAGTTTTCCACTTAAGGAAAACTTCAAGCACCTCATCTTTGTTCTTCATAGGAAACACCCAAACTCGTCTGGAAAAATCATCAATAAAGGTGACAAAATAACGTCTTCCTCCAAGTGATGGAGTCTTGGACGGTCCCCATACATCAGAATGCACATAATCCAGAATACCTTTAGTATTGTGAATCCCAGTGCCAAATTTCACCCTTCGTTGTTTTCCCAGAACACAATGCTCGCAAAATTCAAGTTTGCAAGTCTTTGTACCTTTCAATAATCCTTGCTTGGCTAGAGTTTGCAAGGATTTTTCACCAGCATGGCCCAAACGCATATGCCACAGCTGTGTTGCCTCAGCGTCCTTCTTGGTACTCGTAATTGCTGCTGCTGTTGTCCCGACCACTGTACTACCTTGGTAGTAATACAGATTGTTCTTTCTTATGCCTTTCAACATCACCAATGCTCCTGAAGTTGCTTTAAGAACTCCATCTCGTATTGTCACAACTAGGCCTTTAGATTCTAACGACCCCAAAGAGATGAGATTCTTTTTCAACTTTGGGACATATCGTACATCCCGCAAAATTCTAGTAGATCCATCATGACTCCTCAGTTTAATTGAACCTATCCCGGCTATTTTACATGTGTTATCATTACCCATGTAAACAACCCCTTCATCTAGTTTTTGAAATTCAAATAACCATTCCCGAATGGGACACATATGATAGGAACAACCAGAATCCATGATCCACTCATCTGCATATAATGTTGAAGATGTCATACTAAGAGAAAAGTCTGACTCTGCTTCACTATTGCATTCTGCAACATTTGCATCTTGCGGAGTCTTCCCTTTTTTCTTCAATTTTGGACAATCTTTCTTCCAATGTCCTTTTTCTTTGCAAAAAGAACATTCATCTTTGGCAACAGCTCGACCTTTGGACTTTCTTCTCTTCCCCTTAGACTGACTTTGCTGACGACCTCTTGTTACCAATGCTTCCACTGCTGCTTCACCTGAACCTTTCAACTTATCCTTTCGGCGTAGTTCATAGCTATACAATGCAGCAGTTACTTCATTGAAAGTTACTTCCGATTTTCCATGAAGTAGAGTAGTTTCAAGGTACTCAAACTCCTCAGGAAGCGATCCCAACAACATTAACGCCAAGTCTTCGTCTTCAAAAGTCACATCCAAATTCAACAAATCAGCCACCAGCTGGTTAAAATTGGTAATGTGCTCGTTCATCGTGGTACCAGGAACATAACTGAAACGAAACAGTCTTTTCTTCATATGTAACTTATTTTGACTGTTCTTCTTCAGAAATTTCTCCTCCAATGCTTTCCACAATTTACTTGCAGAAGTCTCTTTACTGAATGTATACTTCTGCTCTCTGGAAAGACATGATCGAATTGTACCACATGCCAATCGGTTGATGGTCTTCCATTCTTTATCATCAACCCCTTCTGGTTTTTCTTCCTCAATGGCAATATCTAGACCCTGTTGAAAGAGGGCATCTAGAAGCTCACTTTGCCACATGCCGAAATGACCTGTTCCATCAAAAATTTCCACTACAAATCTCGTATTTGCAGTTCCAATCCTCGGCAAAATGTACGAAGTGGAAGTTGTTGATATGGATGGTTTTTCTTCTGTCATTTTTGCCATAGCTTCTACTTAATAGCCACCAAATGCGGAATACCCACAAGCTTTCGGAAATGTTTCTGATGTGTAAGATCAGACTAAGCTGCAAACACAGAGCATACTACAAAACCTTGGCTCTGATACCAATTGTTGCGGAAGCGACGATAATATTAATAACAATATTATCAGAAATATTTAGATAATTATTATGCCAACAATTATACTAAGAAAATTCCCAGTTAAATTGGAGGGGTCACAAATGGTCCCGCTTAAAACCCAACAACTAGACAGAACTCACTTAGATATTTATAGCAATAATAACTAAATAAATATAACCAACATAAAGCTATTAAATATAAGCAAACAAATAAGAAATAAAATACCAGAGATTTAACGAGGTTCGGCCAATTTAGCTTACGTCCTCGGACACTACCAAATCAATATTTCTTCTAGAAATATTACAAAGGAGAAGATTTTGGGATGATACAACCAAAGGGGGAGGGGTTCTATATATAACAAACCAAACCCCCTCCCTTTCTATCTTTTCCTAATGTGGGATATTGCCAATATTCAACAGTACCAACACCAAGCTCCATGGCAGCTTCCATGGATTAATACAAAATGCTGTTTTCTCTCCATTTCTAGTCTCCTGTTAGTGTGTTGTGTTTGCCATTAATGCATTTCTTCCTTTAAATGGACTTCTGTTATCGAATAGGCATATCTATCTATACTTATAATAAGCCCTACTAGGCTGGTGTTTAGAGGCAGAGGCCTAGGTCGGCCTTAGCCCTTAAAATTTTGGGAAATTTTTATTTTTTCTAAAAATTTTAATTAGACCTTCAATTTTTTTTTAAATTTCTCATTAATTTCACAAAAAATTAATTAGAGCCCTCAAATTTTTTTTAAAAAATTCTCATTAAATCCTAAAATTTTTGAAAATTTTACTAGGCCCCTAAAATTTAGTCCTAAGATCTATCACTATCATTGTTACGAGTCAATCGAACATCAATTCAATTACAAAATTATTAAATACTCTTTAATATACAAAGTAACAATACTAATACAAGGGTGTTTTTGTATTTTTCATTTTTAATAAATATTACTATAATGAGATTTGAGCTTGTGACACATGAGACATGTTTTAAACTTTTAACTTACTTTTTCAACCAAGACCTCACTTGGTTTTAATATAAACTTTGTATAGTTATATTTTTCATATATTTCTTTTTTACCATATATTGTAGGCATGTCATAATCTAATATATTTTAAAGATTTCGCCAACCAAGTATAAGTTTGAATCCACACCAAAATTATAAAATTTTGAAGTTAAAGTTAAAAATTTTAGATTAAAAAAAATTGGATTAAATTATTAATTTTTATAAAGGGACCTAATGTGAATTTTATATTTAATTAAGGACTTTGGATTGTTTTTATATAAAAAAAAGTTTGAATTGAATTATTAATTTTAAATAAGATTGATTATAAAAAAAATTTGATGAAATTATTAATTTTTATAAAGGGTCAAGGCTTATAACTTAGGCTTTGCTCCTATTGATGTTGTGGCTTAATTTGTATGGATAATAAGATTAAAAATAGTGGTGACAGTGAAATTATGTGAGAAATTTATTTGGATTCAATCGCAATAGTGAGAGGAATTATAATGAAAAAAAAAAGAAAATGACCATTAAAAATATTAAAATAATATTTATATGCAGTGAAACGTATAACATGTTTGAAATTTTAATAAATAATTAAAAATGTTATAATTACTAAAATATTGGTACATTATTTTTTATATTTATTTTTATATTTATTATATTAAATAGAAATATTGAATACTTCTAAATCAAAATAATTAAAAATAAAACTAATAAATAATTTAAAAACATTTACTTTAAAAAAATTAAAATTATATTGAATTTGGTAATAAGGTACAAAAATTGAATTAATAAAATTATTTAAATAAAAAATTAAAAGGTGAATATATGACACAAGACAAATAAAAGGAAAACTAAAATAGTGCGTTGAAAAAAAAAATTATGAACTCCACTGGGGCTTGCAGTCGAAATGGATTGTTGAGTTACATTTGGGCAAAAAAAAGGCTGCCCAAGTTCGCTGCACATGGAGTTATTTCAAATCCAAAGGCAGCTTGAAGTTCCTAATTTGAGTGTATTTAGTTACATAATATCTTTTCAAGTGACTAAGGTTAGTTAGGCCTTTGAAGGATCTAAGAGTCGTATTGAAAAATGTATATAAAAAAAAGTATAACAATATTTTGAGATAAACATCAAATTTATACATAAATGTTAGTTTAACATACAATTTAATACATAAATTTTGATTTGATGTAGCTATATATATAAAACTTAAATTATGATTAATATGTATATGTTAAAAAATATGAAATTGACCTTTAAGTGCCGGGGAAGTGCCCACTTCCCTAGCACTAGAGTTGTTGAATGATCGTTTCCATATTTGAGTGTTGACAATTTATTAAATAGATTGAATGGGTTGTACTGATTATTTGGAGGGTATTTAGCTCAACAATGAATGTCATATTACTTGGGAAAGTCACATGGAACAATAAAGGTCATATTATTTGGGAACTTCGCATGGAAGATTAGATCTAATTAAAACACCCGAGACAATTGCTTGCAACATGGACATTTGGATTGGATTGAAACTCTATGAGATTCGCTGCCAAGTCTCCACATTTGTTTTATTCACTATTATCATATTGTAAACAACTTATTGTAGCACTATTTTAATGGGATTGTTATAGACCTCCTATGTTAGCAAGTCTCGAACATTTATCTATTTAAGGGAGAGACTTGTATAGGTTTTTGTACTGAGTATTTTTTTAGCGCTTATCTTGTTCAAGTTAGGGAACTTTTCTTAGAGTGCAAATTGTTAATAAAATTGATTGTATTGCGGTTTTACTTGCTGAGTTCACAAGGGTGAACTTAGTGGTGAGAGTATTGTTTTTCAAGGTTCGAAAGTGAGGAGAATTATCACAGGGTGTGTGATAGGTTAGATTCACTTGTTGTAACTGTTGAAGAGTAAATATTTCTCACTAAGTTAGGCTTCGCAGACATAGAGAAAATGAGCTATGTAAACAATTTTTGTGTTCTTTGTGTTCACTGTCACACTCGAATTTCTGTAAGGAATCTAATTTAAATGATTTTGGGGACTTAATTAAATGAATAGTGAGTTGGCAGACTCTACTAGGAATTTTGGAAAATTTTGTGATTGTTGGGTAAATAGTTAAGTTTCAATTCTGGTTTGGTTGGGATGAAATCGACTGGTTCCAAAGTGGGAGACATAATAATTATCGGTGATTGGCTAAAAGAGATTGGGATATCTTGCATAGGATATATATGGGTGAAAGTGGACATTCTTTCAAAGGAAATTCTCCTTAATTCCATTTACAAAATTTCTTCTTACTTACATTGTCTTCTTCGATTGTTCCAAAGAAGAAGAAAAATTAGGAGCTATGCATGGAGCCGAAGTCTTAAGAATTGAAGTCTGGAAGTAGAGAAATTGAGAAATTGGTAAATTTCTTAACTTTTTATACTCGAGAATTAGAGAAAGAAGGAGGGAAATGACTCCTAATAAGTTTCTGTAAATTGGGTTCTGGGTTTTAAGGCTTAATACCTGCGATTTAACCGATAAATGGTTGTCATGATTAGCTGCTAGAATGAAGGAGGCTCTGGCGTTTGGACAACCTAAGTTGACGAGGATAAAGAAATTAAGGTGAGTTTCTATACTTTATCATGGATGGATAATGAAATTGATTTGTTGAATGATTTGTGTTGTGACTATTCTTGGTGTTGGAAAATGTGCCCATATTGTAGTAAACATGTAATTGTTTTCTATGTATTTGAACGATGAATAAATAAAGTAAATTTCACATTTCACTATTATGTATTTTGTGTTTCTATCTTTCATGTTTTGCATGCATAACAAAATTGTGACAAGCGAATATTAGCTCATTGATTGTCTAAGTTCGAACTGATGATAAGTGACATTATAAGAACGTTTACAATGCGAGAAAGCAACTTACTACAATAAATAACCTAAATGAGTCTGTAATCCTATAAAAGAATCACAATAAGTATTTGATTAAAATACTTAGAAGATTATTATGTCGTCTACAATTCCAATAGGGGAGATGGCTAGTCTTGACTATCGGAGTAGCTAACTCCACGGGTAGAGAGATAGGTGTATTCATTGGAAGAATAATATATTAGACCGGACCCAAGATGAATTAATTCTGAATCTGTTTGTGAATTAATTCACTTGTGACGTTCATGGTGTGGTTTACCTAAATCTTAAGTTAGTCATTGACCATGCGTATGCAACTCATGTGCTTTGATATAGGTGGAGGTTTATGCTTTAAAGATGTTTGAGCCCCTAGTCGATATGTTAGGTAAACGACTTGTGTATGACATGGATTTACTGGCAACAATGGAATTCATAGCTCGATTAAAGAGTTAATGATATCCTCTCATTGGCATTGTGTGGATTGATAAATATGGAACATGACCAC
The DNA here is from genome assembly GCF_007990345.1 of Gossypium hirsutum. Lineage (NCBI taxonomy): Eukaryota > Viridiplantae > Streptophyta > Magnoliopsida > Malvales > Malvaceae > Gossypium > Gossypium hirsutum. The sequence goes on from NC_053434.1 coordinate 29,687,213, forward strand.
GGGTTGCTTGTTCTTGAACAAGTAATTTATCATAATCATTTGTTGCCAGTGATCATACTAATCATTAAGAAGGCACAAAGGTGACAATGAGATAAAATAGAATTGTATTGAGTGAACGAATTTAACTCAAAGGAATCAAGGATATCATATGATGGTAACACACATGACGAGATCATTAGACAAAACATTTGAATGAATTGTTACAATAGGGAGTTTTCAATCATGATACTTCTTGTGGACTGACTCAATGATTGAGTAAATTGCAAATGATAGAAATGATGCTTTTGGATATAATTGCAATTACTTAAGCCTAATTGTATATGTTTGATTGGTCCCTTCGGTAGCTTAACAAAAGCTCGATTAGGTAGCATTTGAATCAGAAGAAATTCTATGACTTTGGAAATAATTTAATTAGTCGATTTATTCGATGTGAAATTAAATTGGGTAATCATGAGAATGGTTCAATCAGAGAATTTGATTAAAGAATTTTCTTGAAAAATTAATTTGAAAAATCTTAGTGATTTTAAAGAAAATTAATTTTAATCAAGTAAAATTAAATTAATCAATTTAACTAAAATTAATATGATATTTTTAGAAATTAATTTTGAAATCAGAAAATTGGCCCAATAGGTAATTAAACTTGAAAATTGGACTTGATATCGAAAATTGGATCTAAGAACGAAAAATTAAGACCGAGGTCGAACCGTACCAACGAACCAGCCAATGGCTAGATCAAACTAGTTGGGCCGTCATTAGCTCGAATCGAATCGGCAATAGCCGAACTGACTCGAGGTGTCGTGAGGGTGTCACATTTGTAATGGCAACATCGAACATGATGGTGCCGACGGTAGCAACAACGACATTCCGTTTGCTGGCAGGTGGTCCTTCGGCAGTTGAGTAATGGAGGAATTACACTCCTAATGGGACTCTATGAGATAATTTGATTTCAGATTAACTATTGCAAAAAATAATATTATTTTAATAGTTTTACTATTTAGTTTTACTATTTAATTTAATAATTATTTTATAGATAAGTATTATATTAATTTAATAGATTTAATATTAAATTTAATCTAATATTTATCTTGATAAGTTTTATATTAATTTCATAGTAAGTGATTACATTAAATCAGAATTGATTTCTATAAACTATCCCTATATAAAGAGAGTCGTGGATTTTTATTTTTAACACACTTGAATTTAAGAGAAAGTTGTAGAGATAAAATTCTCTAGACAAATTATTTCAGAAGATTTCTAGAGATATTTTTCTTATTTACAACTTGACCTAGAAGTTTAGGGAAATTGAATAATTGACCCACTGGTAATTTTTTGGAAAATTTATTGATTCAAATCGAGTCCACACTTGGCAAAAGTGAGTTTGAGGATAACGGAGAAGACTACTCTATTGAAGCATTCATCCAAGACAAATAAAAAAACTATAATTTTGATTAAGTGTTTATCACTTTAGATATCACAACCAAGTTCTTTTATTTGGAAAAAAAAATTAAAACTCTGATTTTTCCTTTAAACTTATTTTTCTCTACGCTTTCCAAACCTGATTTTGCAACACTAGTTGTCTAAATCGGTTGTTTTGTGTAAAAACAGTGAGTGAGCATGCTGTGAATGCATAACCTTATTCAAGTATGTGAATATTTGTAAGTATGATCATTGAATGTCAAACAATTATCACGTGGTGTTGAATATATGTGGCGTACTTTGTGTTATGTATCAAATACCTTGTTTGTATGAAATGTATGAGTAGTTTGTATGAAAAGCACAGAGCTATTTACCTTGTCGGGGTAGATGAAAATAGGAAAAATTGGCATAATGAATGATGAGGTGGATTGAAATGGGATTTAAGGGAGTTAGGCGGCATTGTGTAATGGTATCGACTGGCTCGCTAGAGCGCCACCATGACGACGGTCTATTGACTCTATGGAGCGACACCACAATGATGATTTATAGGTCCTTCTGGACGACACCTCAAAAGATGTTTATTGATTACTCGAAATAGTCCGTCAGGACAATAAACATGGGATTATATTGTGTAAGACCACAACTAGGCTATGGCAACATATGAAGTTCGCCAGGACAACAAAAAAGGGTTTATATTGTGTAAGACCACAACTAGGCTATGGCAACATATAAAGTCTGCCAGAACAATAAACATGGGATCATATTGTGTAAGACTACAACTAAGCTATAGTGACATATGAAGTCCGACATGATGATGAACCAATAAGCTGGTAGGGAACGAAAATGGGATATTGTCGAATAACTCATGCGGTAGATAGTTTAACATGATGGCCAGTGCGTATTTGGGAATACAGACAAACGAGATAATAAAAGGACTTTCCACAATGTAATGATGAGTGAAGCCAAAGAAGCGTCTTAACACAAATATGCGCGAAATGAGGGAGAAATTCCTTAGACAGTTGGCAAACATAGTGGGCACCAACAAGAGCCCACCAGAGAAGTCACGAAACTTACATTGTCTAAGTAGGTACAAAATTGATTATTATAGGTTAAAATCTTAATTTGGCAATTGACTAAAAGGTAGCCTGAAGAGTGAGTTGTCCGTCAAGAGACCTCATGGGAGGAAATGTCCGCATAAGGTTGAATGACTAATAAAGTCCACCAGAAAATAATAAGATGCAGAAGTCCATCAAAGACCTTGCAGGTCTTCCAATGGTGGAAACTGTCAAGGTAAACCTGAGTAGGAGATAGTACGTAGGGAACCACCGATCTAATGGAGCACCTTAAAGGATTGGACTAAAAAAATAAGTACTATGGAGTTACATTGTGAGCATGAGCCCACTAAGGAAAAGAAGGTGATGTTTCGTTAGCCAAGCATCGTAATGAAGTCTAAATTAAGAGTCCAAGAAGAGGCCTTAATTATAAAGGAGATCAAGCATAGTCTAGGTTGAAAAAAGCATGTAATCAATGAAATGGTACGGTGATTTCATTTGGAGTTAGTGTAAGATAAAAGGGATCAAGGTAAGGATCCGCAGTTATGGAAAATACTTGGTTAAACGCCAATAGTTATCACCATCCTAGAATGGTGAATATGGATCACAGTGAAGAGGTCTATCAAGAAAAGTATAAAGAAAGTTGGGAACAACGATAAACCCAGTCAAGGCCCATAAGAAAATATTCCTACGTGGATCATGGTTATAATCTGTAATAACCCGATTTTTCAATAGTGTCAAAAACAGTGGTTTTGAGGCCACCAAATCCGGCGAGTAAGTTTGTAAATATTATTATTTAATATTTACGAGTCAAATATGGTTTTAAAAAGGTTTTTAAATTGGTAATTTATGTTTTACAATAATTTATTAGGTCAAGTGGTTTTAGAAAGTGAGGTATCGGGGCCTCGTTTCTATAAATCGAGCCATAAATATTTTTATAAATATTTAAGATGTGTCATTAAGGTGGTATTTAAGTTTTATTAAAAAATTTTAACGTTTCGATAGTTAATTAATTAAAAAGGTCTAAATTGAAAAATGTGCAAAACTTTCTAATTATAATAATTAAGTGATTAAATGACTTGATTAATAAATAAGGGAGGACTTAAGAAACAATTATACCTAAAATAAAGGGATGAGGCGGCATATGAAAAGAAAATAATAAAATAAAAGGATTCAATGGCAAAATGGTAATTTTAATGAAATTAAAATAAAACAAATTGGAGTTGGATAGTTTTCTAGACATTTCTTCTTAAATTTTCGGCCTAAACAGCCATAGGAGAGAAAGCTTAAGCTGGTTTTTCATACTTTGGCTTCATGCGAGTTCAATTCTTACTTATTTATTGTAATTTTTATGTTTTTGAGATTGTTGCAATTAGGTCCAACTAGATCATACCTTTGTTTTTTATTTTATTAAAAATTTTGGAAGTTGCCTTTGATAAATATTATATTTTTTGATGAATAACATAGATTTAGAGCTTTGATTTTGTTGTATGATGATTTTATAAAAAATGATTTTGTTAAATATTAATTTTAGGATTAAATTGTGAAAAAGTTAAAATATTAGAATTTAATAGTGAATTTTTGGTTTATTGGGGGTTTTATGAAGGCCTATAATATTTAGATAGATTATTTATTGAGAAAATTAGTTAATTTGATAGATTAACTAATTAAGGGATTAAATTGCAAAAATTGTAAAAGTTTGGGTTAATTGTGTAAATTTGAAAAACAAAAGGAGATTAATTGTGGAATGAATTGGAAATGGAATATATGCTAATAAATGAATAATTTTATATTTTAGATTAAGATCCTGTAGATACTCGTGAAATAGAAAAATAGCAAAATAGTCCCTAAACTTATGCAATTACTACAATTCAGTCCAGGTAAGTTCGTGCGGTTAAAATTTAACATTTGTATAAATTGATAAATGGTATTATGCATTTATTCTATTGTTAGAAATACATTATTGTTGGAATTATAATATTGAATTGAATATTCGGTTTGAATTGAACGCAAGATTTGAGTACATTCGTAACTTGGTGTATTATGGTATTGGAAGGAGATATCAACATTTTACCCAAGTAAACCGGGGTTTAGCATTTGTTGCAAACTCTCATGTTTTACTTTCTATTTAGCGTAATTGGGTGGATTAGCTCTTACGAGCTTCTGTTCAGCTTTCGAGCTTCTGTTGGCATATTCAGATGGACCAGCTCTTATGAGCTTCTGTTGACGATGTACTCTTATCCGTAAGTCGTTCTTCAAATAGAAAAATTTTGGTAAGTTGATTTATTAAATGAATTTGAAAGACATGTTATTTATTTTTATATTGATTTGAATTCGGATGTACTTATCAATAGAAGTTGTGAATGACAGGAAATTGACGGTGAATGATAGGGAATTGAAATGAATGATTTTATTTATTTGACTTGTTATAGTAGGTTCGGTAAAATTTTATTTAACTCGTCGAACTTACTAAGCTTCTTTAAGCTTATTAGTATTGTTTAATGTTTTTGTAGATTTTCAAAAGGTTGGACGATTGGATTAGAACTCAAGTCACACTATCCATCTTAACTAGGTAGTTTTTGAAACATTAAATACGATTTATATGGCATGTATAGGCTCTTGTATGGACTTAGTCAAAGTTAGCTTATGTAAATATTATGAATAATATTTTGTTTATATAACCAACATACATATTGGTATGAAATTAAGGTATGATTGTGATGTCAATATAAGTGATATATGTATGTAAATAATTGAGTTAAAGTGAACTTTGGTAACTTGGTTAGATAAATTAATTAGGTAAGGTTTAATAGTTGTGTGTGGTGCTAATACATGTTTAAGGCTTGATTTTAGCTTGTGTTGAATGCCTTGTTATGGCTTGTTGATGTGCAATTTGTTGAGGCTAGGTTGGTGTCAATATGGGTGAGAAATTTGGCTTAGAAAATGTCCTATTTTCGTCCACACTGGTAGAGACACAGGCATGTGTCTCAGCCGTGTGTGACACACAGTCAAGTGACATGACCATGCGTCCCCTACATATTCTTAAAAATGCAAGTCAGTATGCTCACACGGCTTAGCACATGGGCGTGTGACCCAAGTCAAAGAGTTACACAGGTATGGACACAGGCTGGACATAACCGTGTGTCCTTATTTTGAATGCCCATATGGCTTGAGACACGGGAGTGTCTCCTGTCCGTTTAAGTCACACGGCCTGGCCACACTGCCGTGTGACCTCTGCAGCTTGAAAACTTTTCTACTTTTTTAGAAAAATTCTCTCAGTCTCCAATTTTGTCCTGACTTGTTTCTAATATGTATCTCGGGTCTTGAGGGCTCATTTAAGGGACAATATATATGATTTTTGATTGGTTTTATTCTGAATATTGATATGAAATGAAACGTTTGAAATTTCTGTCTGATTGATCTGTAAACCCAGGTAATGCTGTGTAACCCTATTTCGATGACAGATTCGAGTTAGGGGTGTTACATAATCAGACCAACCATTGTGTCTTCCAAAGGTTGACTTAGAGAGAGAGAGAACAAGACTTTGGTCACACTAACAAAAATTACGAATTTGCCTACGAAATTTAGGGAGTTTTAACTTGGCGCATAAAATCGCCTCTTCCTAAATTTTTAAGTAGTTTTCATGGTCAATTATGTACATATCTCACTAAGCTCTTTTGAACTTACTATATTTAATGTGTGTATGTAAGGTAGATAAAGACTCGGGAATTGAGTGAAGAGACCAAGCTAGACTCCGCCAAACTCTAGAAGCGGGCGCAATAGTTGTTTCATGTATATAGAAGGGCACCCTTAGCGGCCACGCCTTAGGGTTTAAGTTGATTATATCTGTATTCGAGTTTAATTGAAACTTAATAAATAATTGTTGGAATCAAATTTGTAAGAATTTATCATTAGTTCTGTACAAGTTTTTTTAATAGTTAGATTTTGAAATTTAAGTTGTTTAAGTATGTAATGAAAGTAGAATTAGAAATATTGTTAAGTTGTTTGGGTCATTTTATCATTCAGTATCCAAACCTAGCGATCGGGTTGGGTATAGGGTGTTACATTGACAATTTCCAGATTTGGTGCCATAAAAACTTCCCCATTACTCCTTCTAAGAACTTAGTTTATTCATTGTATTAGTTTGATCAATCAATGGAAATAGCCAAGAGAAGGGGTGAATTGGCCTTTTTTAAAAAAAATTATGGAAGCAAGAAAAGAAAAATTGAAACAATGAACACAAGAATTTAGAGTGGTTCGGCCCTAATTGCCTACTCCACTACCTTAACTTTCCACCACTAAGGATTTTTCCAAATTTGCTAATTTGATTCAACCTTTGAGGATAAGATTTAACCTTACAACTCCCTTAAACTTTCTACCTAAATCTTAAGACTTAAACCTTCTCAAAAGAGTCAACAAATGAGAAAACAAAGAAACAATCCTTACAATATTAGGATGTTTTCCAATTAAGTACTCACACAACAAAAACACTTGAGATGATAAAACATAGAATTGCTCACAAGTGCTTGTAGGAAAAAGATGAAGAATTGAAGCACAAAAGGTTGATAATGAATTTTTATGTATCTTGAAGCTCTTGATCTTTTGTAATCTCTCTTCTTGTTGTACAAGCTTTGGAAGTTGGTATTAATACCTTCTAATTGATTTCCAACCGTTTGGGTTGGTGAGAAATTGAATAAAGCTGATGGAGATGTAAGAACTAGTGCATTAATGTCTCTTGCAACAATATGTATCGATACCTTTGAAGGAGTATCGATACTTTGGACATTTAATGCCTAAATTTAGTGATTGTTAAAGTCTATGGTATCGATACAGTAGAGGAAATATCGATACTTTCTATGAGGTATCGATACCTTGGAGAGGGTATCGATACTCGGGAAATTTTTCTTTCCAAAACATCAAACCTTAAAATGGCACCGATACCAGGGGAGGGTATCAATAATTTTATGAAGGTATCGATACTTTATATTTGTGGTCAATCTTTTTTTAGTGAAACAGAAGATCAAATTGGTATCAATACCAGGCATGGGTAACAATAATTTTTGAAAGATATCGATACTTGGTTAGAGGTATCGATACTTTGTATTTTTGCTCAATTTTTTTAAACTTCGAAGCTCAAATCGATATCGATAACAGGAAGGGGTATCGGGTATCGATACTTTGGGTAAGGGTATTATTACCTTATAGTGGGTATCGATACTTTGACCCCTGGGAGCATTTTAACTAGTTTAAAAATGTTTGCAAAATTGTTTGTTGTTTTGAAGAACCTCCAAAATATTTTCGAAGTGTTTGAAAGATTAGATTTAAAATTTTATCTCTTAGAAATAATTTGAAACAAATTTTTACTTTGAATTTTATCAAGTTTTATTTCAAAAACAAGTTTTATTTCAAAAACAAGTTTTATTCAAAAACATTATATTTGTTATATCAAAACTTTTATCAAATTAAAGCTTAACTTGACACACTAGTAATAGATTAATAATCTCAGTATACATGAAACTTTGATTTTGATTCAATTGTCATATTTTAATAAATAAATACATATACTTATTTTCATATTGGATCAATATAATTGTTTGTGTATGTTATATATCAATATAAAATGGTGCTAATTCAATAATGTTGTTAGTGATTTTTGTAAAAATATAATCAAACTAAATTTTCATATATAAAATCATACAAAATCAAAGTTCATGCATGACGTTTCATATTATATCAAAGTTCATATATAGTTGAACCCCATGTGATAGCTTGATGGTCAAGGGTGTTCACCACCCCAGGTGTGGCCTGGGTTTGAGTCACGCTAGTCATGTTTATTATAATTCATAAAAAAAAGGTTCATATCTAATTCTGACATTTATCTATAAAAAAATTTAAATTTTAACTTCTTATTGTTTAAACTTTATTATGTATATGAAATTTAAATTTTGACATTTATTTAGAATGTGATAACTATATGGCCCAAAATTCACGGGCATCGGAAAAGTATATTATCGAGCCTCCGTCTTAACGAAATGGGTTCGTAAATAATTATTAGAAATATTTATGAGCCCAGTGGTGTGTTTAATTAGGTTTTAATTAAGTGAATTTAGCTTAATTAAGGGTAATTAGGAAAAAAGACTAAATTGAATAAGGGGTAAAAGTTGAATTATAGATCAATAGAAAATAAAAAGGACTAAAATGGCAATTAAACCATTAATAAGAAATGAGGCGGCAAATATGCAATAAAAATCTAAGATTTTTATGTAATATTTTAATTATATAATTAATATTTTAGATATAAATTATGATAAATTAATTTAAAATAACTATATTATAAGATTTTTATAGGATAAATAAATTAAAATTTTGACAAGTGGATGATGATGATAGTATACAAATGTAACAATTTATATGTGAACATTTGTAATATATGTATTTGTGTACTAAATAGATATTATTTTATCTATTGTTATTATTTATTTAATATATTATTATATTAATGAATAAATTAATAAGTTGACAAATGTAAGGTGATAGTAAAATACAAGTGTAATAAATCATATACATACAATTGTAATATACATATTTATTTACTTATTATTTAAGAAATAATAATATTTATTAAGTTAATATAATAAAATAATAAACTAAAGTAAAATAAAATGAAACAAAACAAAGCATAAAAGGAACAGAATCATTCGAAAACAGAGAAGGGAAAGAAGAAAAGAAAAGAAAAGGGAGAAATAGGGATTTTAAATCTTGGAACTTAAATAGCTAACAAAGAACCCGGGGCATCGACACACAAAGGAAAAGAGAAGGTTATCGAGGACTAAAACAAGAAATTCACGGTTTGTATTACTATAATTCAAACTATTACTTATTAAATGTTATATTTAAATTTATGTGTATGGTAAGTAAAATTATAAGGTAAGTATCAATATTGAATTGAATGAAAGTGGGATGAAGTATGATTATGTATGAATATTTGATAGTATATTGTTGGAAAGTGGAAAATTGTATTGAATTGAATTGTACATTGAAAGTGAAATTGAAATTGAGAAATGATTTGAATACCCTATTAACTAGTCGGGCTGAGTCGGATATAGTTTGTAATGCCCCGATTTTTGGGCCAAAAAGTATTGGGCCTTGAGTCTGGGTTCGGGTAGAAGACGGCCCGAATAATTTGGATGTTATCATTATTATTATTTTTATTATTATTATTTCGTATGTTTAGTTTAGTAATTAAATAAATTACGAAGGGTTTATGGTGTGGGAAAAAAGGCCCAAGAGTAAATTTAATTCGAGGCAATTCCTGAATTTTAATTTTGGGAGAGAGGGTTCTGGCGATATGGGCTTTTAAAATTGAGGAGGTAAAATAGGACACAAAAAGATCTATGGAAAAGTGGCATGTGGGGCCACCTAGGTGTTTGGGGAGTGATGTGTGGATGATTAGGGGGAGCCAGAGTTCAAGTCACAAGGTAAGCGTGTTGTTACTTTTATTTTTGTGTGCATGTGCTGGGCATGTGACAGAGCCTAAATGGAAATTCGGCTAGGGCTTTAGGAAGGTTAGGCCGTGGGTCTGAATGGCCATTAGGGCAAGCTTTATTTTCTTTTTGTTTTGCTGAATTAGGGTTAGCCATCTAGAGCCTTCCCTTTCATTCTATTCTCTTCTCAATATCTCAAAAAGCCGAAAAACGCAAAGTTAGATCTCTTGAGTGCCGAATTCTTCCTTTCTTCTCCTCTCTTCTTATATTTTCTTTTTCTCCTTCTTTTCTTCTCTAGCCAAAACATTCCTACCATTCTACTCATCTCATTTTTCATTCCCATTCTTTTCTAAACCTCTATAGCCGATTGCCATAAAAGCCGAAATCCCAAAAGTTGTTTCTTGTGTCGATTTCTTCTAGCCAAAATCCTCCTATCTTCTTCATCTCTTTTGGTCAATTTTCAAATCCTCTAAACTTCAACCCCTGTCGGCAATACCACTGCAAAAACCACCATACCAAATCATCTTCCTCTTCACAGTTTCAAAAGCCGAAAACACCATAGTTTTTAGGGACATATAGCCGAATCTTTAGATCTCTAAGATTCAATTTTTTCAAGTGTTTAAGGGCTGGATCTGCATCAGATCTGAGTAGAAACTGAAGTGTAATCGTTTTGGTTAAAAGAACTTGTGGTAAGTATTCAGATCTATTCTTTATTTCGGGTTTTAGAAAAGCCGAAATCCCTAAAGGCATAGGGAAGCTGTTGAATAGAGCTTAAGGCTTTAAGGGTTGTAACAATTGATTTTTTTTTGGTGTTAGTGTGATCTAGAGGCTGCTGATCGAAGGCTTGGACAAGTGGAACGACTAGATCGAGATCTAGTCACTAGTTTTGGCAAAGGTAGGATCTCAAGGGCCATATGTATTGATGGCCGATTATGGTAAGTAAGTTTATGATGTTTGCCATTATACTTTGGATCTGATATGTCTAGTGACCGATTGTAGGATATTTTGGGAGATTTCGGTAGCAGTTGTCGCAAATCAGGTGTGTAAACGACACCCACTAGTAGACTAGATCGGCAAAAGCCGAAAAGCCGAAATACCGAAAAGCCGACATTTTGAGAACTTGCGAGCGTACGAGCGCTCATGGGATTGTTTGTATTGATAATTTTGGTAACTTCAACGGTAAGATTGCAGAGTGCGCAATTTCGTGCACTTCGGTATATTTGGGTTTAATGGGTCGAAATCGGGTTAATGGGCCAACTGGCCCAATTCGGTAAAAACGCTCGGTAAGTGTTTCTGTTAATACGTTAATAACTGTAATAAGCATGAAACCTACCTCTATAAGGTAGAATTACCGTAATACCCCTGAAGGGGTAAGTTTACGATTACACCCTTCGAGGGTAAATAACTGTTCTTACACTATAATCTGACTGTCTTTCTGAAGCATACCTTGTTAATTATATATATTCTGTATACATGTCATACTGCATGGGGTTCGGTTTTGTTATGGAGGAAGAACCCGTTCTGGTGGCTGTGCCACATATTCTGATATAAGCAGCTTTGCTGCAGATTATAGTTAGTGCCGCAACCAGTGCTAACACTGTAATTGTAGGGATAGCGTGGGTGATTTATTCCCTACAGGAAGTGTAGGGATGGACGAAAGCAAGTGCGGGGTTGGATGGGGTTATCATGCATTAATCATATGAGACTGTTTTGTTATGGGCCAACTGTATTGAAATGGGCCCAACTGTGTTAATATGGGCAAGGCCCAATATATCTCGACTTGTAATAGAGCTACGACCCAGATTGATACTGACATGGGCTAGGCCCAGTATACTCTGATATTGTAAGGGGCTATGGCCCAGATTAATATTAATATGGGCTAAGGCCCAGTTAACTCTGATTTCTGAATAGAGCTTAGGCCCAGTAAAGCTTGAACAGATTTGGGCTCTGGTTGGGATACTTTACACACTGAGTTTTCCAAACTCACCCCATTTTTCCCATCTTTGCAGGTGAGCCTTAGATCGGTGGACTTGAAGCTGGAGGAATTCAGAGTGGCCATGTGAACTATTTAAAATAAGTGTTTATACCTTCACTTTTATTTTCGATTATTTCCTTTATGTTTTCGGGTTTTAATTTGTAATAAGGCTGCTTTAATCATTTTTAGTTGTTTTTAGTATGTTTTGTTAGCTTATATATGATATTGTTTTAACTGTTTGAAATTGAATAGCTCTAGGGCGTGTTTTAAAAAGGTTACTTGATTTCAAAACATCGCGATAACAAAGCAAGGCTTCCACAACAAAAATGTTTTCAAAATTAATGACCTTTTCAAATGGTTTTAAACGAATTGGTTTTCCCTGAACAATCACTCAGTTAAAGTGTGGCAATGGTTGTGTGCATGTCTAGGATTGGATCCGTGAAGAGCTGGGTACTTAAGCAATCTAATTGACTCACCTCCTCTTTTCTGGCATCCTACCTGGTGCACAGCTTCCATTCACTTTAATCTTTAACGAAGATATTCTTTAAACACTAAGAAAGACTTTAGATAAAACATGACTTTTCTAGTAACGCTTCAATGTGACACGCCGGATTCGGTCGTAATGTCTGGGCCAGGTTTGGGGTGTTACATAGTTGGCATGCCATAAGATTGGAAGAATATGGGAACTTATCGGCTTTGCCGATCAGGCGCTATATGTGCCGTATTAGGCACCACGTGTGTCGTTTCAGGCACTTTATGTGTCGTATACTGCTTGTGATATATTGATCAGGTACTGAGTACCGTTTTAGGCACAATGTGCCGTACTGGTGTGTTTGGTTGGAATCCATGTATCCGCCAAGGTCCAGGTTTGTTAATAGGGTGAATATTCAAAATGAGTGAATTGAACAAATTTGATTGATCGTATGACTAAAAGTATAAGAAAGAAATTGTTAGTCGAATTATGAATTGAAATTGTATGAGAGATTTGGAAACATGAACCTAAGGTTCATGAATTGATCAAAAAATGCAAATTTTTATTAAGATATGATATTGATGATGAATTATTATATATGAAATATGAAATTGAATGTAAATTAGTTGTTATGAGTTATAAATTTTACATGTTTAGTGTTTATATGATTAATATTTTTAATTCATTAGAGTTATATAATTTGAATTATGGTAATACCACTGAATATGAAATACTCAGCCTACGGTTGTTTCCGTACGTAGGTTAGTAGAAATCAAAGGTTCTGGTTCAGCATCTAGATCAATCCTGACTTCAGCAAAACTTTGGTGATGTACTTTTTCTTTTGGTAAATGTGGCATGTACCTAGGTCATATACATGGGTCATATGATTTTAATTATAAAGTGTGGATGGTTTGTAATGTTTTGAACTTAGTCTAAGTGAAATGGTAAAGAGTATACTATAAAATTTGGTATTAAGGTTGAATGGAAAATGAATGAAGTTATTAGTAAACTTTGAATGATATTATGAATGTTTAATTATTAAATTACTATGTTAATGAATTGGTTATGATATAAGTGTATTTGAGTATAAATTGTTTTTGGTTGCGTTTGAAAATTGCAGGGAAGGTTAGATGTTTATAAAAGGGATTATATTGAGTTTTTATTAAAAATATTTACAAAAAATATATATATTTACGAAAAATTTCTGAAGTACTTGAACAAGTCCCATTCCACTTCTAATACGTATTCTGGGCCTCGAAGGTCCATGAAAGAGACTAAATCATTAAATTATAATATGTATGTTATTTATTTGTGAATTAATCGTAAATTATCAGATATGTTTGGTAATGTCTCATAATCCTGTTCTGGCCACGGTATGGGGTTAAGGAGTGTTACAGTGATAACTCTATTTTAATAGAGACTTTGCTAGCTGGTGGAGCTGCTTCTAATAGGTTGGTGGAGTTACATTTAATTAATTGTATCTTTCGAGTATAAGAAAAAAAAATAGCCGCCTCTTCCATCGAAATTAAAGAATAAGAACTCACCATATCTAAAGGTGTCAAAATAATTGAGATAAAATTTAAAACATTTAAAATAATTAAAGTTAAATTTGATAAAAGAAAACTAATTATCACATTTTAATTGAGATAAAAGAGCAATACCTTTTTGAATTCAAAAGTTGATTTTTTATTGATTTAAGGTCCCAGTTGGGTATCTGGACTAACATTTTCCTCTTTCATTTATGGACATTTTCAGTTTTATCAGTCTTTTTTTTTAATGATTTTATTTTTATGATATAAGTTAAACATAAAGATTTAGCAACAATTAAGTATCGTATTAACGTAGAATACCTTTATTCATAAAAAAAAAGGTAAGGATTTTTCCTTTCTTCTTTTCATTTTTTGTTTTTAACTTGAAGCAAGATATCTAATTTTGGTTAGTAGAGAGCTCAATAATATTTTACATCTCTCCCTTGTCCCTCAAGGATATGTACTTTATTGCTACAAAAAGAAAAATAATAGTATATCTTACCTACCTTTTGGCTTTGATGTGGAGATAAATCAAAAGATGTGCGTCAAGAATTGCGGCTTGTCTGGTCAGCCAACTTCTTCATCTCTCCAAATTTACTTTGTCGTCTTAGTAGATGCAAGATCCCAGCGCCTACCTTTGTGTAGAAATTAGCTCCCTTCCATGGATTGCTTCAATTCAATGTATTAAACATGTTAAAAAGGGACATATACAATTACTTTTAATCATTTTTTATTATTAAAAAATTATAACATTTCAAGAATAATATGATTAAAATATTAATACACAATATAATATATATTTTTAAATTCTATATAGTTGACATAGAATGGTTTTCATTTTATGAAGGTTTAAAATTTTATATAACTAACATAAAAAAATCGTACATCAAATATTAAAAATCTACGAATTATGGAAATAGTAACTAAAAATAAGAAATCCATTAGTAATAATGTAAAGGAAAGGATATACCTAATAAGAAATTAAATATATATTAAAAACTTTGCAAACACTTCTGATTGATAATTAATCGAAATTTGTAGGTAATGAATTATTAAGATTATGAGAATATCATACCAATAAATAATAATATGGCCTATAACATTAAAAAACATTATATCAAATATAATGTAATATTATTGATAATACAAAACAATAATAACACTAATGTAATATGAGATAATTAACAAACACTAAAGATAATGGCGGAGCCATAATGTTAATTTTGGAGGCAAGCTAAAATTAGACGTGCTACATAACAATTGATTTAAACATATAAACAATTGATTCAAAAGAAGAATACGTAGTATTCCACCATGACAATCGATTTTTTGGAGGGCCATATACAAATGGAGAAATTGCAAAAATGTTAAACCTTAGGGGGCCTACTTATATTTTTGGAAGGGCCATAATATATCTACAAAGAGTTAAATTACAAAAATTTTAAACCTTGGGGGCCATGACCCCCCATTGAGTAAAGAGTACATCATCAAACATTAAAAAAAATAAATCTAAAAATACAAGGATTGAGTTGAAATTTACGTTGTTACTATAAAACTGAAATTTACTCCAAGTATAACCTCGATAGAATTTTTAATTGAAGTTTTAAAATCGCAAAATAAGTTAAGTATTTGGAAGGAGTGATAAAGAAATGAAAACTTTTTTTTGGCACCAAACAGTAAACAATAAACAAACAGATCACACAAGAATTTGTTACGCAGTTCGGTTTTTTTATGTCAACGGTGTCAATCTTAGTGAGAAATATTCACTCTCTTCAATGATTACAACAAGTGATTTTATCCTATCATACATCCAGTGCCAATTAATTTACCTTACCTTTGTACCTTGAAAATCAATACTTTCATCATTAAGTTCACTTTGTGAACTCAACAAGTAAAATCACAACACAAATAGCTTTACTATCAAATTGCACTCTAAGAAAAGTTCCTTACTCGAACACGTTAAGTACATAAAACTCTTAGTACAATAAACTATAAAAGTCTCTCGATTCAATAGATTAATTCGAGACTTACTAACATAAGAAGATATATCACAATCCTTCTAAAACAACAATATAATAATAACAAGTAATGCAAATATATACTCTTGGCAACTAATTAATTAGAGTTTTAGTTCAATCCAAAATCCACGATCCAAGAATTGAATAATAGGATCTGATTGGATCCAATCCAATTTTACTCAATAAAATTACAAATTAACAAAATAATACCTCTTTAATTTTCCTTTTTATTTCTTTTCTTTCATTTTTTTTAACAATTTTCTTCTCACAATGAACCGAATGCACCAAGGCTGAACTTGAAGCCGTCATGCACAATTTCCTATGAGTCTCGATTCCAAATCTTCATCTTATCCTTTAGTTCGATCTATGAGAATATCTTAAAATTTGTTTCGAGTCTTTTGAATCTGAGGTCAAAGCTTGTGACCTTGACCTCTCCTATCTCTGACCAAAACCTTGAACGGTAGGAGAAAAGAAAATTTGAAATAGGTCTCCTTGGTTTTTTTTTTGGTGTGGTTATTTTCTCTCTCGTGGTAGTTTTGGTATGGGCACTGGTGTGATTTGGGTTCCAATGAAAAATCAGTTTTAAATGTTGGCAAGGTTTGACGATGCAGCGAATGTGTAGGAGCTTGGTTTTAGATGAGAGGTAATTGGTGGTGATGAAAAATGACGCATGACCTATTGTTCATGGGGTTGGTAATGGTCGTTAGGTTAGTGATCACCAGTATAAGGATCGGGAATGGAGAAACTTATGTATATTAAGATAAGAAGTTGTGTGTACTTTTATTGAGAAATTATTTCATACATTTTTAATGAAATTTTTACACTTTATAAGTAGAGTTAAGAATTGACAATGTTCTATATAATATAATATTTAAAGAAAAAAACACATATGAATATTTTAATGTTGCTTATAGAAAAAAATTATGCTACTAATATATCATATATTTATTATTATTTATTTTTTAATTTTTCATTCCTCGTAAGAGTTTTTTTAAATAGAAAATCAAGAAGGGGCAATATCCCACTAATGCCCCATAAATGTTTACATGACTTTAATTTTTATAAAATTATAATAGTTTGCATTAAATTCATTTCATGATTTTTTTTTTGTTAATATTGCATTCTTAAAAAGTGAAAGGAAAACACTGTGCATTATTCTTTTAAAATGTGAGCGGCCGTAGTATAATTTTGATGTAAATATATATTCAACATCTATAGTTTAATGTTTCTAAATATTATACATAACTATTAATTATTTAGTTATACTTAATATATATGATTATTATTTTTTGTTATCTCTTTGTATAATACTTAAATAATTCTTTTTAAAGTTGCATTGTTATTCATCTCATAAGAAAAAAAAAACATATATTTTCTCTCATATAAAATGAAATTTATTATATATTTTTTCATAATTATTTATTATTAATATTTTATTAATTCAATTATTTAATTTATTAATAAAATATATAAATCTAAATATTTTCTTTGGTGGAACATTTTCAATATATATATAGCGTTTCAATAGTTGCAAATGAAAAGTTATAAGCAACAAAAAATTATATCACTTGGTTAGTTACAAAAAGATGTCACTATTTATAGTGATGAGTTATGTCTCTTAAATTCAAAAGTTATGTCACTTGATTATTAACAAATAGTCATAATTATTCAAGTAAATACATGTTGAATAATTATATTTATTGCTTAAGATATAACTATCCATTTAGGTAGTTATGTCCTTATGAAGAGACATGAGACCTCTTATAAACGGAGTAAATTTTCATTTGTATGACACAAAAAAAAATACACAACAAGTTTCTTTCTATTCTTCCCCTATCTTTTATATTCCTAGATTGTTTTATAAATAATTACTGTAGAATTTATTTTATAGAAATTGATATCTTCGCTATGTTTTGCTCAGTGCTCAGTGCTCAGTGAATGTTTCCATCAGTGCAAAACGCAGACAGTCATTAGGCTTCATTGTATCCTTGAGGTTCATTTGGTAATAACTCTTTTGCATACCATAATATAGGTAGGGACGAATAGAACCTTTAAAAAAGTGACATTGACACATGCCTTAAAGCCTTCGTTAATTTCTTATAAGTTCATTTTTATCCCCACACACCAACCTATTCTTTATTTATTTTTGTAACACTCTTCACCCAGTCCGGTTGCCGGACCCGAGCTATAGGATGCTAAAACAACTACCAGAAATTATACAAATACATACACAATAATAAATAAGTGCAATGGCTACCACATTCAACCATTAGAGATGAAATAATGACTAATTAAACATTTTAATAAATAATAGAAATAGAATTGTTCGAGAAATAAGGACCATTTTGAAAAAATTTTAAAATCCAGCGAAGTATTGATACTAAATAAGCAGGTATCGATATTCATGTGTTATATATTGATACTAAAGTAAATATCAATACCATTTTAACTCTCTGTAAAATTTTGATTCAAAACGTTTTATCGATACCTTTGCAGAGGTATCGGTGTTTTTATCACTGGTAACGATACTAGTGCTTGGGTATCGATATATTGTAGATTTTTTAAAACTTTTCTTTAGCAAGGTATCGATATTTTGGTCTCAAGTATTGATATTTTTACATAGAATGTTAAAAATTCACAAGTTAAAATGATCTTCATGCTTGAAACAATATTCCTACTCATTATACAAATAAACATATTTTAACCATTTTACGTGCCATATTAATACATATTCATCGAGAAAACCTAACATACATTATCAAATTCAATCTCAAGCATCAAAATATCTGCAATAAAACTCCAAACTAACATCAACAGGCCATAAGTCTAATCCCAAAATAATAATGAAAATAATAATATGTAACACGCCAAACTCAACCCCATAATAGGATCCGAGTATGTGCCACTACATGAAAATAAACTAACTTTAAAACATTTTGGCGGAAGCTTTAAATAATTCTTACAAAGTTATATATATAACATATTTTAGCTGTTATTTTACTAAGGTGAAAGAAATATCATCAGTTTAAAAATGATATACAAGTCATATGGCGTATAAGATCAAATATGGTAAATTAATAAACAAATTGTATTAATTTAAACCAATATTAGTACTTTATAAAAATCTCATCAAAACAGAGTCTTAACAAAAAGAAGTTCAGTAATACCCCTCACCTGTCTTGTAACAGCCTGATTTTTGGCCTAGTCGGAACAGTGGTTTGGAACCACTAACCTGAGGTCGGAGAAATTATTTTTTAATATTATTTTATGTGTTATAGCATATTTATTTGAGTGTATAAAAATTTTGATGAAATAATTTTAGCGATTTCATGCTTAATTGTGAAAAAGGACTAAATTGCATAAAAAGGAAAAAGTTTTGTTTTGCTAGCTAAATGTGTTAAATAGTTAGAGAACAATAATTAGGGGTGTTTATTGAGTAAATAGACCATAAATATGTTAGTGGCTGATCAAGGAGACAAAAATATTGTAGGGTCAAAGTTAGGTAAAATGTTGGTGACTAATTTGACTAGAAATAAAATAAAATAAAGAGAAAGTGGTATCATCTTTCATCTTCCTTCTTCCCCACTGAAAATACCAGCAAATAGGGGGTTTTGAAAGCTCAAAAATATCAGCAACTTATATCCCTTACAAGTAAGTGATTTTGATGGCCTTTCTTGATAATTTTTGTACTTTTGGGACCTTTGTAGCATAATCTAGCTAATGAGGGGACTTTTGGGTTTTCCATGAGAGTATTTATGTTTTTTTCTAAATTTTTATGGAAGAAAATGAATCTTGGTTGTTAAATAAACAACTTTTGTGAACGGATTTTCATGAAAACACCTAATATAGACCATTTTGTAAAGTTTATTAAACGGATGGGAATTGTGTGAAATAATCGGAATTTTGAGTTACTACAAGAGTAATAAAGGTTGGGCTAAGCTTGGCTAATGAGGAAATTTAATAAAAATTGTTTTACGAGCCTAGGGGTAAAATCATAATTTTTGTGAAAGTCTAGGGGCTAAAATGGTCATTTTGCCAAAGTATGAATTGTGGTATGCTTAATTTAATGTGATGATATAAATTTTATTATTTTATATCAAGAAAATTGAGATTCAAGCTTAAATCGAGAAAGTACGTGGTTTAGGACAAAAAGGGAATAATTAGCCGTTTTTGCATTTGAGGTAAGTCCGTGTGACTAAATAATCATGTTATCCATATTATTGTCAACATACTTGAAATCTATCTTGCTATGATTGTATTGAATTATACGTTGATGATATTGAGTATGAGAAAGTGATGCCAAATGTTAATAACATTTATGTGATGATTGAATACATTGGAAATTTGATGGAATATGATATTTCATTGAAACGAGTAAGTTGTGCGTAAATATTACAACTTTATTGTTATTATGCATTGAATGATTGATATCGAATAAAATGTTTGAATGTGGTTATGAACAATGTATGATGAAAATTGATACGGGGAAATCCCCAGTTGAACCGTAGGAATAGGTCGGATATTCATGCCATGGTACTAGGGTGATATGTGCGCTAGTGTAAGACCATGTCTGGGACATGGCATCGGCCACATTTCGTGTGCCAGTGTAAGACCATGTTTGGAACATGGTGTAGCACCCCAAACCCGGCCCAAACGTTATGGCTGGATCCGACATGCCACATCGAAGCGTTAAAAACATTTTATATTGTTGATCCAGAAAAACCTACTTAGTGTTTTAAAAGATAATTTCATTAGAGGTTAAAGTGAATGGAAGCTGTGCACCAAGTAGGAAACCGGAAAAGAGGTGGTGAGTCCATCGGACTGCTTAAGTACCAAGCTCCCTTCGGATCCAATCCTAGACATGCATACCGCCATTGCCACACCTTAACGTCATGGATATTTCTAGGAAACCGATTTGATTAAGTCATTTTTTGGAAAAGTGATTAATTTTGGAAAATACTTTCATTGCGGAAGCTTTGCTTGTTGTCGTGTTATTTTGAAATCAACTGTTGTTTTTGAAAACGCGCCCTAAAGCTATCCAATTTCAACAATTAAAATAAGTAATACCTATCTTAGTAATACATATTAAAACCATTAAAAATAATTAAGCGGCCTTATTACATTTAAAAACCCAAAACTTCAAACGTAAATAAAAGGATGTCCAGTTCACCAGAAGAAAATCGAACTTTCAGAACGGGTGGCCACTCCAAATTGCCTCACAGCTCCAAGCCCACTATGGTTGGGGATTTCCTGCGTGGATGAAAATAAAAGGGGTGAGTTTGGGGAAACTCAGTGTGTAAGGAAAACTCATTCAAAGCCCAAGTCAGCTCAAGCCTATTGGGCCTAAGCCCATTCAGGTAACAGTGGTACTGGGCCAAAGCCCTTTTCAGATTACAATAAACTGGGCCTTAGCCCCTTATTTAGATAACAGTATGGCCCATAGGCCTATTTCAAAATACATGCAACATCAATAACATATGCAAGCCCATTTGGGGAGACTACTCAACCCACCAACCACTACACTCCACCCGTACCAGCCATACACTCTATGTGGGGAATAGCTCAACTCACCCAGCCCAACACTCCATAGTTGCAGCCTTGCTGCTCAGTTAACAGTAAATTGAGGCAAAGCCTCCAGTATGTGGACAAGCCACTTTCAGTACTTCCTCCGTCAATATCCCAATCCCATACATCAGATAATAAAAACATGGCATGCAGTAAATAACAACAGTCAAACATGCATTTAGGTCAATTTAACCCTAGGGGTATTTCGGTAATTTATCTCCTAGGGTAAAACTGTAAATTTTTCACTTTTAAAGGTATTTCAGTAATTTATCTATTTTAGGGTTTTTCATGCATATTCCTACCTTTCACGTACTACAGAATCACGTACCGAGGGTTCTTACCGAATTGGGCCCGTTGGCCCAGCATTCCAATTTTGGCCTATTAAGCCCAAAAATATCGAGGGCGCAAAAATCATGTACTTTGCAGTCCAAACATTGCAGCTTACCAAAAATATTAATCGATTTACCTCACGAGCATTCGCACACTCGCAAATCTACAAAATACCGATTTTTAGCATTTCAGCTTTTCGACTTTTGCCGATCTAGACTAAGAAAGAGGGTGTTAGTTACACACCTGTTTGCGACGATATGCTGACGAGATCCACACACGAACCGCCTACAATTGGATTACTAACACATTAATCTTACTATTCAAATATAAACTACATATTAACCCCTTACAATATTCGGCCAACCACACCTACAGATCATAGTAAGCTTATAAGAAATCAATAAGCAACTCATTAACAAATTTTTTGTCAATGTTTACCACATAATCATAATTTCACTGCAAGTTGTCTTCCTGAGAAATAGTCACTAAATTATTTATAACTGGAGCTACGAAACTCCAAATCAAGTTCCGTTAATTTTCCATGAAAATAAACTCATATATCTTCTATCCATAAAATTTTCAGAATTTTTGATTTAGCCAATCAATACCAGATTTTTTCTCAAAGTTTCCTATGTTTCACTGTTTGACTAATCTGACCACTCTTCATTACGAATCAAATTTATCATTGTACAGAATTAAAAATATGTTCTTGTTTATTTCATTAGAAACTATACTCAATAAGATTTAATTACATAATTTATTCAGCTTCTAATTCATCTCCCAAAATTTATGGTGATTTTCCAAAGTCACGTTACTGCTGCTGTCCCAAGCAGATTTATTACCAAATCACTCTTTCACACATACCTTGCATGCATGTTATTTAAACATGTATATCACCAATCAATCATCACATATCTATGATTTTACTTAAGAATAATCTCCATTTCATCATTTTAAAGCACAACATGTTAGCTGATTTTTCCCTTTAACATCTAAGGCACATGTATGCTCATTTGTTTGGCTCAACTTCACCTATCATCCATTTTTTTCATCAAAAGAACATGAAACAACAACTATTTCCTTCATTTTAATTCATGACTAAATGCTCACAACACAACTAAAAACCAAAAATGCTTCAAGAGTTAAGGTAGAATCAAGAAGAACTCATGAACATCAAGATATAAGCCAACTACCATGAACTTACCTTCAATTTTCTTCCCCAAGTGACCGAACACTCAAGAGCTTTCTCTTCGCCTTTCTCTTCTCTAACTTTCAACTATGATGAACAAAGATGGACAAAACTTTGTTCTTTTCACCCCTTTTTCTTTTAATAAAACTTCATATTTCATCCATTTAATTCTTTAATACAAAAGACATGAAAGTCTTATCATGAAACATTTACCTAACCCATTATCATGAAACATTTACCTAACCCATTATCATGGAACATTTACCTAAACTATTATCAATTTGTATCAATTTGTACCATAAATTATGGATATCAAGTGTACTTTTTTTCTATAACAACATGATGGCTGGCCACTTCATGTAAAATGGGAGGTTTGTCATGCAAATCCTCCTATTTTGCACTCCTATTTATTTGGTCACTTCAATTTAGCCTATAGCATTTTCAAACATTTTCACATAGGTCCTATTTCATAATTTTACTCACAAATGACAAAATTAAAGCATGAAATTTTGCCAACATTCACAGAATTCCCAAAAATTGGGGCATTACAACTCTACCCCCTTAAAGAAATTTCGGCCTCGAAATTTACCTGATCCAAATAGTTGAGGGTATTGTTGACGCATAGTCTCTTCTGATTCCCAAGTAGCTTCTTCCCTTCCATGATTACGCCACAGTACTTTTACCAACGGAACTGACTTCCTTCTTAGAACTTTAACCTCTCGATCTAAAATTTGTATGGGTTCTTCCTCAAAGGTCAAATCAGTCCTTACTTCAATCTCCTCCACTGGCACAACATGTGAGCGATCCGATCGATATCGCCTTAACATAGACACATGAAAGACGTCATAGATTCTGTCTAACTCTGGTGGTAACTCTAACTGATACGCTACTGGCCCTACCCGCCTAAGAACCCGATAAGGCCTTATAAACCGCGGACTCAATTTACCTTTCTTGCCGAATCTCAAGATCTTCTTCCAAGGTGAAACCTTTAAGAAAACCATATCCCCAACTGCGAACTCTATCTCTTTGCGCTTTAGATCCGCATACGACTTCTGTCTATCAGATGCCTCCTTTAGTCGATCTCTTATCAACTTAACCTTACTTTCAGTATCTGCCACCAACTCCGGTCCAAGCACTTGTCGTTCACCCAACTCTATCCAACATGTAGGCGTACGACATCTCCGCCCATAAAGTGCCTCATATGGAGCCATCTGAATACTTGCTTGGTAGCTGTTATTCTATGCAAACTCCGCTAATGGCAAGTAGTCCTCCCAACTCCCACGAAAATCGATGATACAACCCCTTAACATATCCTCCAAAATCTGAATAACCCTTTCTGACTGTCCATCTGTCTCTGGGTGAAAAGCAGTACTGAAATCCAAACGTGTACCCAATGCCTCCTGCAACTTCTTCCAGAACTGAGATGTAAACCTAGGGTCTCGGTCGGAAATAATCGACACTGGCACTCCATGTAGTCGCACTATCTCTGCCACATACAACCTAGCCAACTTTTGTAGGGAGTAATCAGTACGAACTGGTATGAAATGGGCAGATTTTGTTAACCTATCCACCACTACCCACACAGAATCTTTCTTGGTGGGTGTCAAAGGTAGCCCACTCACAAAGTCCATAGTGACTCTCTCCCACTTCCACAATGGAATTTTCACCGGTTGTAGTAATCCAGAAGGAAATTAATGTTCAGCTTTCACTTGCTGGCATGTCAGACATTTCCCCACGAACTCTGTTACTTCTCGTTTAAGCCCAGGCCACCAGTACAGTTCTCGCAAGTCGTGATACAACTTATTCCCTCCAGGATGCATGGCACAAAGTCCCCCATGAGCTTCCTTCAATATTAACTGTCTCAAGTCAGAGTCCTTAGGAACACAAATTCTTCCTCGGAAGCATAAAACTCCTTCAGTATTCAGGCCAAAATCCTCATTCTCACCCTTCTCAACTTGCTGAAATCGAAGAACCAACGAGTTATCCTTCAACTGTTTTTCTTTAATCTGTTCAGTCCAAATAGGCCTCACTTGCAATTCTGCTAACAGACTTCCATCATCAAACAGACTCAAATGTGCAAACAAGGCTCTCAAATCAGAAACAACCCTTCGACTCAACGCATCAGCCACCATGTTAGCCTTACCTGGGTGGTACTCAATCGAACAGTCGTAATCCTTAAGTAACTCTACCCATCTTCATTGCCTAAGCTTTAACTCCTTCTGAGTTAACAGATACTTTAGGCTCTTATGGTCCGTGTATATGATACACTTTTCTCCATATAAGTAATGTCTCCAGATTTTCAACGCGAAGATCACTGCTGCTAGCTCTAAGTCATGCGTAGGGTAGTTCGCTTCATGAGACTTAAGCTGTCGCGAAGCATAAGCGACCACCTTACCCTCTTGCATCAGTACACATCCTAACCCCACATGTGACGCATCGCTGTACACAGTGAAGCCCTTCCCAGACTCCGGTTGAATCAACACTGGTGCTTCAGTCAATACCTTTTTTAAATGGTCAAAAGCTTTTTACTGACTCTCAGTCCAGACAAATGTTACCCCTTTTCTTAATAGTTTCGTTAATGGTGCAGTAATCAGAGAAAATCCTTTTACGAACCTTCGGTAATAGCCTGCCAAACCCAGAAAACTCTAAATTTTTTATACTGATTTTGGTGGCTTCCATCCCAGAACTACCTCAACTTTTCGAGGATCCACTCTAATTCCTTCAGCAGAAACCACATGACCTAAAAAAGCCACTTCTCGCAACCAAAATTCACACTTACTAAACTTTGCATACAGTTCCTTCTCTCTCAGCACTTGCAGCACAATACGTAGATGCTCCTCATGTTTCTCCTCGGTTTTCGAGTATACCAGAATATCATCGACGAAAATAACCACGAATCGGTCCAAGTAAGGTTGGAACACTCGATTCATTAGATCCATGAAAGCGGCAGGTGCGTTCGTCAACCCAAACGGCATAACCAGGAACTCGTAATGACCATATCGAGTCCTGAATGCTGTCTTATGAATATCCACTTCCTTTACCCTTAACTGATGGTATCCAGATCGAAGGTCAATCTTGGAAAATACCGAAGCTCCTCTAAGCTGGTCGAACAGATCATCAATCCTTGGCAGTGGATACTTATTCTTAATCGTCAGTTTGTTCAACTGGCGATAATCAATGCACATCCGCATCGTACCATCTTTCTTTTTCACGAATAGCACCGGTGCTCCCCATGGAGACACGCTTGGCCTAATGAAGCCCCAATCCAACAACTCTTGAATTTTTGTCTTTAGCTCCACCAACTCCTTCGGTGCCATTCTATACGGTGCGATAGACACAGATGCCGTTCTAGGCAATAAGTCAATTCCAAACTCCACTTCTCGGTTCGGAGGCAATCCTGGAAGCTCCTCCGGAAAAACATCTTGGAACTCCTTTACAGTCCTAACCTTATCTACTGTCAGTCCCTCCTCTTCCAACTGACTTACAAATGCCAAATAGGCCTCACAACCTTTCCGAATCCACTTATCGGCTCTTAATGCCGACACCACATTGGACAAATAATCCCTTCGTTCACCTATCACCATAACCTCCTCATCCTTTGTGGTCCTTAACACCATTCGTTTAGCAGCACAATCCAGGGTCGCTTTATGCTTAACAAGCCAGTCCATTCCCAAAATGAAATCAAACTCTCCGAACGGTAACTTCATCAGATCTCCAGGGAAAATCCTACCTTGAGTTTCTAAGGGTACATCCCTATACAGTTTGTTTACCCTAACCGAGTGACCCAAATGACTTAGTACAGATACCCCACTCACAATCTCCTCATAGTGCACACCCAACGACCCAGATATGACACATGCAACATAAAAATTAGTAGATCCAACATCCACCAAGGCAGTATACGGCATGTTAGAAATAAAAAACGTACCAGTTATGACGTCAGGTGCGTCACCCTCCTCGCGGCGACGAGCAGCATATACCAAAGCTGGCTGACGAGCCTCAGTGTTAACAGTACCCTTTCCAGGTGCCCCACGTCCATGGCCATTGCCACCGCGACCTCGGCCATGACCTCTCGACGGCGACGGTCCACCTCGCGCTGTTTGCACGGGTTGCACAGCCCTTTGTTCAACCACTTGAGCCTGAGCTGGCCTCTTAGGACAATCCCTGATCTTATGTTCCTTTGATCCACAACGAAGACAAGCCCCAGAATGTTTCCAACATTCCCCCAGATGCATTCTACCACAATCTCCACAAGCTTGTGGTCTAGCAGTATTCACCGGAACCGCTCGAACTAGTTCTTCCATCCTAGCTCTCTTAACATTCCGGTTTGCAGCACCAGTTGGTCCAGCATCTCTCCTGAACCGATTTTGATCCCTGTCACGGTTCTTTCGTTTAGCTTGCTTCACCTCTTTGGCTATCTTAGCCTTTTCTACCAGTGAAGCAAAATCGCGCTCTCTTTGCGGAGCTATGATCACCCTTAGCTCATCCCTGAAGCCATCCTCAAAGCGAACACTGCGCTCGTATTCAGTAGAGACAATACCATTAGCATACCGGCTCAATCGCAGAAACTCTGCCTCATATTCAGCAACGGTCTTACCACCCTGGGTCAGGTTTAGGAATTCCTTCCTTCGCGCATCCACATAGCTAGCTCCGACATACTTCGTCTTGAAGGACTACTTAAACAACTCCCAAGTTACCCTCTCAGCTGGGGTACCCTCTCTCACAGTGATCCACCACTGATACGCCTCATCTCGTAGTAAGGATACTGCTCCTTTTAACTTTTGCTCTACTGAGCAGTCCAAGTCATTCATAATCCGTTCCGTGGCTTCTAGCCAGTACTCAACCACATTTGGGGCTACTCCAGATACACCCCTAAAAACTTCCGCTCCGTTGGCTCGAAGTCGCTCAGAAATGGACCTCCTATTCATGGGCCCGATATTAGCTCCGGCCACCCTTTCTAAAACTCTTAACATGGCCTGGGATAGAGCGTCATCACCCGCGGCCCGATCATACGGCCCATTCTCATCCACCGATGGTGGTCGTGCTACTCCAGCGGGTATGTGTTCAGAAGATGAAGATCCAGCTTGAGTATTACCTTGGTCTCGACCACAGCCTCGACCACGACCTCTTCCCCGAGTAGCTCTTGTACTCATATCGATTTATCTGATTACGAATTTTATGCAGTTAGTTTACTGTTTCCACTGTTTATTACAGAATATCTTATGAACAGATAATGTTTCAGAGTTGTTCTCGCGTAACCACAGTTTAGCTACTGTCTTAGTTTCCTAGGGCTTAGTTTACCCTACAGTCTCAATTTCGTAGCCTTTACGCTATATTATCTATAGTACTGTCTCTAAGGTTTAGTACTAACTATAGTACAGTTTAGTATATAAAACAAAATAGTACTTACAGCCTTGGTGCCGGGGATTCAGTGTGCCACCTCATCAGTTTTCAGATAAACTCAAAAGATTTAGACTTTTTGAAATCCATTTTCCAAACATTTGTGTTAAACAAACAAGTTCAGAGATTATCTCCTTTAAACAGGAAATTACAAAAGTCAGATTTTTCCAAAAATACCTTTTTTTGCATAAAATTTTGAAAACCCTTTTTGGACTCGATCCACAGCCAAGTTGTTGTAACTGGGCTCTGATACCACTAAATGTAGCACCCCAAACCCGTCCCAGACGTTATGGCTGGATCCGACATGCCACATCGAAGCGTTAAAAACATTTTATATTGTTGATCCAGAAAAATCTACTTAGTGTTTTAAAAGATAATTTCATTATAGGTTAAAGTGAATGGAAGCTGTGCACCAGGTAGGAAACCGGAAAAGAGGTGGTGAGTCCATCGGACTGCTTAAGTACTAAGCTCCCTTCGGATCCAGTCCTAGACATGCATACCGCCATTGCCACACCTTAACGTCATGGATATTTCTAGGAAACCGATTTGATTAAGTCATTTTTTGGAAAAGTGATTAATTTTGGAAAATACTTTCATTGCGGAAGCTTTGCTTGTTGTCGTGTTATTTTGAAATCAACTGTTGTTTTTGAAAACGCGCCCTAAAGCTATCCAATTTCAACAGTTAAAATAAGTAATACCTATCTTAGTAATACATATTAAAACCATTAAAAATAATTAAGCGGCCTTATTACATTTAAAAACCCAAAACTTCAAACGTAAATAAAAGGATGTCCAGTTCACCAGAAGAAAATCGAACTTTCAGAACGGGTGGCCACTCCAAATTGCCTCACAGCTCCAAGCCCACTATGGTTGGGGATTTCCTGCGTGGATGAAAATAAAAAGGGTGAGTTTGAGGAAACTCAGTGTGTAAGGAAAACCCATTCAAAGCCCAAGTCAGCTCAAGCCTATTGGGCCTAAGCCCATTCAGGTAACAGTGGTACTGGGCCAAAGCCCTTTTCAGATTACAATAAACTGGGCCTTAGCCCCTTATTCAGATAACAGTATGGCCCATAGGCCCATTTCAAAATACATGCAACATCAATAACATATGCAAGCCCATTTGGGGAGACTACTCAACCCACCAACCACTACACTCCACCCGTACCATCCATACACTCTATGTGGGGAATAGCTCAACCCACCCAGCCCAACACTCCATAGTTGCAGCCTTGCTGCTCAGTTAACAGTAAATTGAGGCAAAGCCTCCAGTATGTAGACAAGCCACTTTCAGTACTTCCTCCGTCAATATCCCAATCCCATGCATCAGATAATAAAAACATGGCATGCAGTAAATAACAGCAGTCAAACATGCATTTAGGTCAATTTAACCCTAGGGGTATTTCGGTAATTTATCTTTTAGGGGTAAAACTGTAAAATTTCCAATTTTAAAGGTATTTCAGTAATTTATCTATTTTAGGGTTTTTCATGCATATTCCTACCTTTCACGTACTACAGAATCACGTACCGAGGGTTCTTACCGAATTGGGCCCGTTGGCCCATCATTCCAATTTTGGCCCATTAAGCCCAAAAATATTGAGGGCGCAAAAATCATGTACTTTGCAGTCCAAACATTGCAGCTTACCAAAAACATTAATCGATTTACCTCACGAGCATTCACAAACTCGCAAATCTACAAAATACCGGTTTTCGGCATTTCGGCATTTCGACTTTTGCCGATCTAGACTAAGAAAGAGGGTGTTAGTTACACACCTGTTTGCGACGATCTGCTGACGAGATCCATACACGAACCGCCTACAATTGGATTACTAACACGTTAATCTAACTATTCAAATACAAAATACGTATTAACCCCTTACAATATTTGGCCAACCACACCTACGGATCATAGTAAGCTTATAAGAAATCAATAAGCAACTCATTAACAAATTTTTTGTTAATGTTTACCACATAATCATAATTTCACTGCAAGCTGTCTTCGTTAATTTATAACTGGAGTTACGAAACTCCAAATTAAGTTTCGTTAATTTTCCCTAAAAATAGACTCATATATCTTCTATCCATAAAATTTTCAGAATTTTTGGTTTGGCCAATCAATAGCAGATTTTTTCTCAAAGCTTCCCATGTTTCACTGTTTGACTAATCTGACCACTCTTCATTACGAATCAAATTTATCATTGTACAGAATTCAAAATATGTTCTTGTTAATTTTATTAGAAACTAGACTCAATAAGCTTTAATTACATAATTTATTCAGCTTCTAATTCATCTCCCACAATTTATGGTGATTTTCCAAAGTCACGTTACTACTGCTATCCCAAGCAGATTTATTACCAAATCACTCTTTCACACATACCTTGCATGCATGTTATTTAAACATGTATATCACCAATCAATCATCACATATCTATGATTTTACTTAAGAATAATCTCCATTTCATCATTTTAAAGCACAACATGTTAGCTGATTTTTCCCTTTAACATCTATGGCACATGCATGCTCATTTGTTTGGCTCAACTTCACCTATCTTCCATTTTTTTCATCAAAAGAACATGAAACAACAACTATTTGCTTCATTTTAATTCATGACTAAATGCTCACAACACAACTAAAAACCAAAATATGCTTCAAGAGTTAAAGTAGAATCAAGAAGAACTCATGAACATCAAGATATAAGCCAACTACCATGAACTTACCTTCAATTTTCTTCCCCAAGTGACCGAACACTCAAGAGCTTTCTCCTCTCCTTTCTCTTCTCTAACTTTCAGCTGTGATGAACAAAGATGGACAAAACTTTGTTCTTTTCACCCCTTTTTCTTTTAATAAAACTTCATATTTCATCCATTTAATTCTTTAATACAAAAGACATGAAATTCTTATCATGAAACATTTACCTAACCCATTATCATGAAACATTTACCTAATCCATTATCATGGAACATTTACCTAACCTATTATCAATTTGTATCAATTTGTACCATAAATTATGGATATCAAGTGTACATTTTGTCTACAACAACATGATGGCTGGCCACTTCATGTAAAATGGGAGGTTTGTCATGCAAATCCTCCTATTTTGCACTCCTATTTATTTGGTCACTTCAATTTAGCCTATAGCATTTTCAAACATTTTCACATAGGTCCTATTTCATAATTTCACTCACAAATGACAAAATTAAAGCATGAAATTTTGTCAACATTCACAGAATTCCCGAAAATTGGGGCGTTACACATGGCATTGACAATGTTATGAGAGCCAGTGTAAGACCATGTTGGACATGGCATCGGCATTGATTGAGAGCCAGTGTAAGACCATGTTGGACATGGCATCGGCGTTGATTGTGAGCCAGTGTAAGACCATGTTGGACACGGCATCTGCGTGGAGACGAGAGCTAGCGTAAGACCATGTCTGGGACATGGCATCGACCTCGACATGTGAGCTAGTGTAAATCCATGTCTAAGACATGGCGTCAGCATCTTACCTTATGCTTGAGGCTTATTGAATATCCTGTAGTATTCCAAATGGTTCAAGGGGAAATTTATGGTTTATGTCATAATAAGAGAGGTAATGACCATGTTGTGAGTGGTATAGGTACTTACATGAAATTCATGAAATGAGTGCTCAATTTATGTTGTATGATTAGTAAGGAATGAAAATGAGTAAGCTATGTTTATGATTATGTGTGAGGCTTTTAGGTTGAATTAAATTGGGACATGATATGTTTGCCCCTTCACCTTATGGCCTAATGAATATGAAAAGAGAAATTGATTGGCATAAAAGCCTATTTAAAGATAATTATGAAAGGGTAAAATTAGCATTGAAATAGTTTTGGATAGCAGCAGTCCGACTTTGAAAATCCACCAAAAATTGTGAAAATCAAATTAAAGGCTGAATAAAATATGAAATTAAAGATTATTGATTCTAGTTTCATATAGAAGCAACGTTGTGAGCAAAAGAAGTTCATATTATGAGATATTTGAATTGTTGTGAGACAGGGTTAGAATGATTTCTAAATCCCCTATTTCGATTTGGGAAAATCATTAAAAATTGTACAAAAATAATTATGGGTTATAATTTATATGATTAGAATCCTTAATGAGTCTATTTTTAACATCATCTGAGTCTGGTATGAGGAGTTAATTAATTCTTAGTGAAGAGGAGTCAAAACTATTAGACAGAAAAACAGGGGTGATTTTAAAGAATAAATTGTACTTATTAGCTTCACCGAAAATTTTAAAATTTTTATGGTAAGAAGATATGTGGGTCTAGGTTTAAGGAAAATTAGCAGATCTTGATTTGGAGTTTCGTAGCTCCAGGTATAAATAATTTAAAGACTATGACTCGAGAAAACAACCTGACCTAAACTTAAGTAAAAGTGCAAATATGGTTGTATTACCTTGAGAAGCAAGTTGAAAAATTGCCTATTATTTTCATACGGTCTTATTAAGATATAAAGCTTACTTCCTTCCTTTGCTTTTCTTTAGTGTTGATAGGTTAGCTCGGGGTTGGAGATCGTTGGAGGCGGCACCACACTATCAACCATCACCTTTGGAATATTGATATATATATATATATATGTTAAGAGCCTTCAAGTGAGTGGCATGTATAGGGACTTGGTTTTTTTTATGATATATGTTAACATGACTAGCCAAATGTATTGGCCTATATTGGTTTATTTGTATATGGCCATGAAGGGTGGCTCATATTGATTATGGTTTGTGAACCTATCTATTTATGCTATGTTCTAATGCTTGTGATGTGATTATGCTTGTTGGCCATATATGGTTGGTGTTATGAAATATGTGCATGATGAATGTTTTATGACCAATCTAAATGGTCGTGGCTATGAATTAAATGTGTAATATGGAAATAAAGATGTGAAAGATTAAGGGTAACTTAAAGGCTTGAAAAATAGCCAAACTGTTGGCCATACGGGCTGAGACACGGCCGTGTGTCTCAACCATGTAGGGGACACGGCCTTAGCACACTGACGTGTGGCTTGGCCGTGTGGTTCAAATTATTCGTTGGCTTCATAGTCAAAGGGTTACATGCCCTGAGGACACGGGCGTGTCGAAAGCACACGGGTGTGTGACCTTGTATCATGGAAAAATTTTCTAAGTTTTCCTAAAACTTTCTAAGGTTCTCGTTTTAGTCCCTAACTACTTTCGGTGCATGTTTAGGGCTTCGTAGGCCCGTGAATGGGGCATTATGCATGTATATGAAAAGTTTTGATATGAACAAAATTTTGTAGCCCAGTTTTTACATGTTTGTGAACGATTAAGTCCGGTAATGCCTTGTACCCGTTCCTGTATCGGACACGGGTAAAGGGTGTCACATTTAGTGGTATCAGAGCTATTATTTAGTTAGTTCTCAGAATAACCTAGCATGTGTAAGAGTTTGGTTATACATGCCACAAATTTGTGATAGTGTGATGTCTCTCGACGCGAATGAGAGCTATCTTGTGTAGACAAGGTACTTTCCAACCGAGCTACACCCGATCACATAGAAAGTGATACTAAAGTATTCAAATAAAGTGCATTTATGAGGAGTTGAAACTCGAGAAGGTACGAATAAGAATTCGTGAAATGTATATGTACATATTTGTGATATAAGAAACATGAAATAGAATGTGTACATGGCATAATGAGCTTATCTACGATTGATTGATAATCCTATGGTGTATAAGATTGACTTGTTCGAGTGAATGCATGTGTTTAAGTAACTTACTAAAAATATAGATAGAATGAATGTTCATGTATAATTATTTGAATGATTTTGATTGGCAAACTCGTATAGCTTGAGTAAATGTGTTAAATTGTTGGATAGATTTATATGATTGTAATGACATGAATATGATGATGTGCAAAATCAAAGTTTCGATTGTAATGTATATTCATCAATGTTTGTTGGCCCTTATATGATTTTATGTACTTGATGTGTTTAATTAAGTGAATGTGACGAGAAAAGTTATCCAAAATTCATAGAATGTGTGCATAAGTGAACTTGAGTGAATAAGATAATCAGAAAATTTGTGAAATAAAAATATGAACGATAATTTTTCCTGAAATGAATGACATGATTGTGATGGTGTTGCTATGACGATGAAAGTTGTGTCATATACATGTGTATATGAGAGTCAAGTCAGAGGCCCTACGACCTTACCCCCTTACCAGAGTGGTGTTTTGTAATGGAATTTCATGAGATTTGTGTTGAATAAACTCACAAGTGTAAAACCAAAGAGTTTAGTGGAGGAATAACTATAAACATGATTAGAGATTGAGAATGAGTTGATAAGTAAGCCAGAGCTAGAAAAGTATTAGGTTGACATAAAGATTATTTGAGTATTGCATTGCCATAGTTAGAGAAGAAATTTACTTTGGTAAATCAAATTACTCAGGTACGAGGTCGAGAAAATGTAATGATAAAGATCTTCTCAGAATTGATCTTCTTTAGTGAAAAGAATAGTATGGGATTTGTGATGACAAAAATAGTTGGAGAAATAATATTTGAAATATGACATGTCTGAGTATGGTAATTACAGTGAATAGATGATGACTGCCTCTCTTGATATTTACTAAAAGATCATTGTTCTCGGAAGTGTTATAGTATCTGTCTATCTTCTGATGAAATTCTTGTTATATGAGAATGCTATTTGATCTAAATGTCAGACGAAGGCATTGTCGGTTTGACCGGTTTATAATCTATTTTGCTCTACTTCTTTCTGGTATTTTGTTATATTCTGTCTATTGGGAACTTATGAGAAAATGCATATGATGCTATGATTTTGTTTCTTTTAATTGTTGCATTTGATTCTAGTGGGATGAAATAATGTCTTCTGGACTTTTTCTCTCTGAGGAATTACTGAGGTCTTTCATATTTTCTTAAGAGTTTGTTTTCAGTCTTCCGATATAGTATCGTATCTTGGAATTTCTCTATCTTGGATTTCTTTACTTGGATTTCTTGTTATCTTTGTTCCATAATCTGTCAATCATGACTCATGTTCAAAGTGTGTTCTTTAGCTTGTGATAATCATTTTAAGTGTGGCTATGCTCCTGATTTGATCATGGTAATGCGGAGATTTTAGCATTTGGATTTCTCTAATTTCCGTGTAAGGATTTGACATCAGCAAAGGCATAAGTGGTGAGATTTCGAATTTCAATTGGTATGGTGGATCCTTTTTCTCAAGTAAGTTAATCAAAGCTAATGTCTTCAATTGAGATATATTGGTTATTTGAGCTAATGCAAGTGAAATGGTCTTTGATTAGCATGATGAGTGAATTTCGAATGATTGTATGATAAAATTTTCATCTTATGAAAGTCGAATGGCTTATTCCATGTGAACAAAACTTGAACAGATGAGAATATTGTTAACCGAAGCATTTGAACTGGTCTAGTCTGTACTTGGACAGAGACTTCTTAATTTCCAGTGATGCACTATTGTATGAATTGTTATGTGTTTAA
Source organism: Gossypium hirsutum (assembly GCF_007990345.1). Taxonomy (NCBI): domain Eukaryota; kingdom Viridiplantae; phylum Streptophyta; class Magnoliopsida; order Malvales; family Malvaceae; genus Gossypium; species Gossypium hirsutum. The sequence continues at coordinate 29,723,124 of NC_053434.1, forward strand.
GACAATAAGATAATGTGATAGCTTAAAGCTTTCGATGCTACAGAGAGTTCTGAATTATTGATGGGGTTAGAGCTGAGCATCAGGTTTTACCGGAGCCATCTTCTCCAGTGCTAATATTTGAATAGAAATGGGAAAGGATTATTCTCAAAGCCATATCAGAATTATTCCTGTCTTGGAAAGAGGAAAAATTTGATGTAGTTTATTGCTAGATGTTTGATGAGATCTGTGAATCATGCCGGTATGTACTGAATCCCCGCTCATCAAATTTATGAAATTTTGTGTCTATATGATTGTTGGATTTCTTGAAATACTAGTCTTCACTAATCAAACAGAGATTCGAGTTATATATTGTGATTTCTTGGGAAAGCTAAAGGAGGCTTTGAAATTTAAAGGCAACTGAGAGTTGATTTGGTAATCAAGCGAACTGTGTGAAATTATAGAGAGTGTAAGGCCAAGATGAACTGTGTAACACCTCTAACCTGTATCCATAGCCGAAATAGGGTTACTAGGCATTACCAATTAATACACTTCATTCTCATACATTTAAGCAATCATAATCAAAGTTCATATAAATCATTCATAATGTCCCTTACATAAGTCTATGAGACCTTAAAACATGCTTAGAAGTGGTTCAGGACTATACTGATAACATTTAAAAAATTTAGAAAACTTAGAAAATTTTCTTTAATTATAGGGTCACACGCCCCTGTGAACAGGCCATGTCCCTCACACGGTTTCCAGACACACCCGTGTTATAGACCGTGTGAAAATAGGGCATACATACTGAATTGCACCACACGGTCGGAGACATGCCCGTGTGCCTTGGTCGTGGTCAAAACTGACTTGGGTCACACGGCTAACCACACGCCCGTGTGTTTAGCCCGTGTACTCTCCGAAATGGCCACACACGCCCATGTGCCAAGGCTGTGTGCCTCACACAACCACCATACATGCCCGTGTGTCTAGGTCATGCTCGAGACTGACTTTAAATTGTAGGACTGCCCCAGGGGTCACACGGCCGTGTAACATAACCGTGTGTCACACAAGGCTGAGACACACGCCCGTGTCTCTGCGCGTGTGGAAAAAAATAGGTCATTTGAAAAGCCAATTTTGCCACCCTTTTCTCATGCATATCTATCAACCTAAATGGTACCATTTCAAGACATTTATAAACATCCAAAACCAATTAATTCATACTCATATTATGTCATCTTTACACAACATTTCAACTATTCAATTCTATAACCAAAATATACCCAAAATCATTAAACTTGTATGACTTCTAAATGCATTTCATCAACACCTATCCCATAACACATTTGGACATTTTTGCACTTTAACCCCTAAACTTTCACATTTTGACATTTTAGTCCCTATATCATAAAATCCCAAAATTCACATAATTTCACATTTATCATGCTTAGCCAAATTTTCATATAGTCTCTAGCAACCCATATCTTTCATTTATTCACACATTTAACCCCAAATTTTCATATTTTCACAAATTAATCCCTAATATGCATTTTTACTCTAAATCACTTTACAAAACATGTATATCAAGCACCAAGCATTCATTATTCATCATCAAACATTCAAAAACTCAAGCATTCATTAATGAAAACTTTCAAAATAATCAACACATTCCAAAATTTAGGCATGGGCTAGCTAGTACTCAAAGCAACAATCACAAAAACGTAGAAATCATCAAAAACCGAGCAAAATACATACCTTAATTAAGCCACACAAGTGTCGAATGTTTTTAAACATTCAAAAACCTATTTCTTTTCTCATTTTAGGAAATATAAGTGGAAGATGATGAATAGAATCTTTTTGGTTTAATTAATATTAACATATTAACCAATTTACAATTTTAACCTTAATTTAAACCATTTAAAAACATTCATTTTATGGCCATTTATGTCCATATCCACTATGAATGGACTAATTAAAACATACGGACCTTTCATTTAATAAGCCATGACAATCAGAAACCTTTATCAAATAGAATGTAACTTTTGCATTTTACGCAATTTAGTTATTTTCTCAAATTAACCAATTAAACGATAAAATTAACACACCAAACTTTCAAAGATATCTAATATCATGCCATAAACACACAAAATAATATTAAAATATCTTTTTGACTCAGATTTGTGGTCCCAAAACCATTGTTCCGACTAGGGTCTAAACCTGGTTGTTACAAACTGGCTAGTTTTATTATTCGAATTTGAAAAGATTCAAGTATGTGCGTATATGTGACATGATGGAATAGATTGCACCATTTTTTATATGAACTCTTAGATGGAGGTTGAAATTCAGCCGAAGTGGGGTATAGCAATGAACCGCTTATGACACTGATATGAGAAAGTAAAGAGATAAGTATTAGAGGCACAGTCGAGTGAAAGTTCTTTAATGATGACTATGGGAAAGAGAAGTCTACGTGAATACAAAAATCACTTTTCTGGTAAGATTTTCGGGCACGAAAATCCCTAAAGGGGAAAATTGTAATAGCTAAATTTTGGGCCTAACCAGAACAGTGGTTTTAGAAACACTAACCCGAGGTCAGAGAAATTATGTTTTAATATTATTTTCTGTGTTATAGCATATTTATATGAGTGCATAAAAATTTTGGTGAAATAATTTTAGTGATTTCATGCTTAATTGCGAAAAAGGACTAAATCGCATAAAGGGCAAAAGTTTTGTTTTGCTACCTAATGTGTTAAATAGCTAGAGAACCATAATTAGGGGTCTTTATTGAGTAAATGGACCATAAATATGTTAGTGGCTGATCAAGGAGACAAAAATATTGTAGGGTCAAAGTTAGGTAAAATGTTGGTGACTAATTTGACTAGAAATAAAATAAAATAAAGAGAAAGTGGTATCATCTTTCATCTTCCTTCTTCCCCACCAAAAATACCAAAAAATAGGGGGTTTTGAAAGCTCAAAAATATCAGCAACCTCTATCCCTTACAAGTAAGTGATTTTGATGGCCTTTCTTGATAATTTTTGTACTTTTGAGACCCTTGTAGCATAATCTAGCTAATGAGGGGACTATTTTGCAAAATGGTTGAAATTATAGGGTTTTTCCATGAGATTATTCATGTTTTTTACTGAATTTTCATGGAAGAAAATGAATCTTGGTTGTTAAATAAACAACTTTTGTGACAAGATTTTCATGAAAACACCTAATATGGACCATTTTGTAAAGTTTGTTAAATGGATGAGAATTGTGTGAAATAGTTGGAATTTTGAGTTACTGAAAGAGTAATAAATGTTGGGCTAGGCTTGGCTAGTGATGAAATTTGATAAAAATTATTTTACGAGCCTAAGGGCAAAATCGTAATTTTTGTGAAAGTCTAGGGGCAAAATGGTCATTCTGCCAGAGTATGAATTGTGGAACACTTAATTTAATGTGATGATTAAATAATTAAATTTTATTATTTTATATCAAGAAAATCAAGAATCGGGCTTAAATCGAGAAAGTACGTGGTTTAGGACAAAAAGGGAATAATTAGCCGTTTTTGCATTCGAGGTAAGTTCGTGTGACTAAATAAGCATGTTATCCAAGTTATTGTCAATATACTTGAAATCTATCTTGCTATGATTGTATTTAATTATATTTTGATGATATTGAGTATGAGAAAGTGATGCCAAATGTTAATAACATTTATGTGATCATTGAATACATTGGAAATTTGATGGAATATGATATTTCATTGAAACGAGTAAGTTGTGCGTAAATATTACAACTTTATTGTTATTATGCATTGAATAATTGGTATTGCATAAAATGTTTGAATGTGACTATGAACAATGTATGATGAAAATTGATACGGGGAAATCCCCGGTTGAACCGTAGGAATAGGTCGGATATTCATGCCATGGTACTAGGGCGATATGTGTGCTAGTGTAAGACCATGTCTGGGACATGGCATCAGCCACATTTCATGTGCCAGTGTAAGACCATGTTTGGAACATGGCATCAACAATGTTATGAGAGCCAGTGTAAGACCATGTTGGACATGGCATCGGCGTTGATTGAGAGCCAGTGTAAAACCATGTTGGACATGGCATCAGCGTTGATTGAGAGCCAGTGTAAAACCATGTTGGACAAGGCATCGGCATTGATTGAGAGCCAGTGTAAGACCATGTTGGACATGGCATCGGCGTTGATTGTGAGCCAATGGAAGACCATGTTGGACATGGTATCGGCATGGAGACGAGAGCTAGTGTAAGACCATGTCTGGGACATGGCATCGGCCTCGACATATGAGCTAGTGTAAGACCATGTCCGGGACATGGCATCAGCATCTTACCCTATCCTTGAGGCTTATTGAATATCCTGTAGTATTCCAAATGGTTCAACGGGAAATTTACGGTTTATGTCGGAATAAGAGAGGTTATGACCATGTTGTGAGTGGTATAGGTACTTACATGAAATTCATGAAATGAGTGCTCAATTTATGTTTTATGATTAGTAAGGAATGAAAATGAGTAAGCTATGTTTATGATTATGTGTGAGGCTTTTAGGTCAAACTAAATTGGAACATGATATGTTTATCCTTTCACCTTATGGCCTAATGAATATGAAAAGAGAAAAGTCTATTTAAAGATAATTATGAAAAGGTAAAATTAGCATTGAAACAGTTTTGGACAGCAGCAGCAGTCCGAATTTGAAAACCCACCAAAAACTATAAAAATCGAAGTAGAGGATGAATAAAATATGAAATTAAATCTTATTGAGTCTAGTTTGATATAGAAGAAATGGTGTAAGCAAAAGAAGTTCATATTATGAGATATTTGAAATTTTGTGAGACAGAGTCAGAATGATTTTGAAATCCCCCGTTCCGATTTGGGAAAATCATTAAAAATTGTAAAAAAATAATTATGGGTTATAATGTATATGATTAGAATATTTGAAAGTATATTTTCAAAAGAAATAAAAGGCAACATAATCTGAATCCCGTACGAAGAGATAATTAATTTTTAGTGAAGAAGGGTCAGAACTATTGGACAGCAAAACAAAGGTGAATTTAAAGAATAAAATATACTTATTGGCTAGACCAAAAATTCTAAAAATTTTATGCTAAGAAGAAATGTGAGTCTAGGTTCAGGGAAAATTAGCAGATCTTGATTTGGAGTTCTATAGCTGAAGAAATAAATAATTTAATGACCGTGACTTGAGAAAATAGCTTGACCTGAACTTAAGTAAAAGTGCAAATATGGTTGTATTACCTTGAGGAACAAGTTGATAAATTGCTTATTATTTTCATATGGTCTTACTAAGCTATAAAGCTTACTCCCTTCCTTTCCTTTTCTTTAGTGTTGCCAGGTTAGCTCTGGGTTGGAGATCGTCGGAGGCTACACCACACTATCAAATCATCATCTTTGGAATATTGATATATATCTATATATAGATATGTTAAGTGCCTTCAAGTGAGTGGCATGTATAGGGACTTGTTTTTTTTTTATGATATGTGTTAACATGACTAGCCAAATGTATTGGACTATATTAAGTTATTTGTATATGGCCATGAAAGGCGGCTCATATTGTTTATGGTTTGTGAACCTATCTATTTATGCTATGTTCTAATGCTTGTGATGTGATTATGCTTGTTGGCCATATATGGTTGGTGTTATGAAATATGTGCATGATGAATGTTTTATGACCAATCTAAATGGTCATGGCTATGAATTAAATGTGTAATATTGGCATAAATATGTGAAGGATTAAGGGTAACTTAAAGGCTTGGAAAATAGCCTAACTATTAGCCATACAGGCTGAGACACGACTGTGTGTCTCAACCATGTGGGGGACACGGCCTTAGCACACGGACGTGTGGCTTGGCCGTGTGGTTCAAACTATTCACTGACGTCATAGTCAGAGAGTTACACGGCCTGAGGACACGAGCATGTCGAAGGCACAAGAGCGTGTCCTTGTGTCCACACGGGCGTGTGAGCTTGTGTCATGGAAAAATTTTCTAAGTTTTCCCAAAACTTTCTAAGGTTCTCGGTTTAGTCCCTAACTACTTTTGGTGCATGTTTAGGGCTTCATAGGCCCGTGTATGGGACATTATGCATGTGTATGAAAATTTTTGATACAAATGAAATTTTGTAACCCGATTTTTGCATGTTTGTGAATGATTAAGTCCGGAATGCCTCGTACCCTATTTCGGCATTGGACATGGGTAAAGGGTGTTACACGTCTCCATCGTCGGATTAGGGTTACGAGATGCTACAATAATTAACAAGTCTAAAACATACAATTTCAATTTAAATTTTAATTAAAATAATTGTTAATAGACAAGTATTAATTTAACATGATATTCATACCAAAAACAGGCTTAAATTGAGCTTTAAGATATGAAGAGTAGACTCGAGTATGAAAAAGGACCAAATTATAAACTTTTCAAATCTTGCACAAAGTATCAATATCTTTGTAATAGGTATCGATATTTTGTTATTAGGTATCGATACCAAATTAAATATCGATACCATTTTGGCATATGACTAAATTTGGGAATTTTTGGTTCAAAACATTTTTATTGATGCCTTTTTGGAGGTATCGATATTTTTAAATATTTATCGATACTAGAGCAAAATACCTATACCAAATTGGCATTCTGTCAAAATTTAAACTGTTCACTCTGGTATCAATAACTTGATCCTTTTTATCGGTACTTTTTTCAAAATGGTCAAAAACCATAAGTTTAAAGGTTCAGTTCATGTTCAAGTCACCTACTTCTTTTAAGGATACATACATACACATCTCAACTTAAAATAACAAGCCTTTAACCCAATTCTCTTATATAACTAGCATGAAAATATCCATTCGCTTAACTTATTTAAGCATACCCCAAAACATATCAAAACATGCTACATATCAAAATCTAACCAATATGCCATAAGGCACCATCATAAGCAACATTCGAACCTATCATCCAAAGTCATTATCTAGCCAAGTTCAAATAAAACAAGACAAGGTCATGTAAAGTAACAATTTAACATAATTTATTGCACCAAAAGATAATCAACAACTAAATCACATCTATTAAACTATTTATTATAAAGATTATAAGTACAAGTAACATATCATAACATTCAAATCTTACATTCAAGCTATGATTCACCGCATCATTTGCCACAAACATTAACCTTATACATATACTAGTACAAAACATACCACTTAATATGAACACTAATATGCTAACACAAGTTACTCCTATTACATGCCACATTTACCAAAATAAATGTTTTCAAAGCCTACTAAAATTAGCTGGATTGTGTAATCTTCAATTTGATTTGATGGGTCAGTTTTGCAAAACAATATCTATAAGAAAACAAGAATAACAGCACGAGTAATCATCTACGAGCTTAGTAAGCTCACGGGTTGAAATGATACAACTTACCATATTTTCATAGTTTAATAACTAAAAAATTCTTTAACTAACATTAACTCTGTCAATCACAAGCATTCAAAGGTGAGGATAATATATACGAGTGATTTTAAACATATCACTTGTGCAATATAAAACATTATCAAGTCACGATATAATATCAGAAATCATAAAAACGTATACAAGTCATCAACAAGACATCATATCCAAATATCATTTACATATCATCACCATGTCTTTTAACCCTTGAAAAATTTGCTTGATGAACGATATAAATAGATATGTATACATGGTTATCCACCCAAGACATGTCAGAATGCTCAACTGAGCAATCCAACCAATAACATGCCTAGGCACCAAGTGCCTGGTCTGTAGGCTAACATCCCTCCAAAAAAAGGCCTGGGCACTAAAGGCCAAGCCCGTAGGCTTTACATCCTCCCTCAGAAACACGCTAGAATCATTGCATATATAACTTGGTAGTCCGGAACAAATGCTGGACTCCGGTATATTTAGTGTATAATAACAAGTCAAGAATCATCATTTCATCACAAGTCAATCCCGTAAAATGCGCAAAATAACCTATTGACATGTCAATTGTATCATATCCTATGTTCATCTGGGCTGATACATAAGATCGTATAACACTTTACAATTCAATCACTTTCTCACCTTGTATTAATTTGTAACAATTTAATTATATAAACATATACTCGACAATCCATAATTCACGAGTCAACATAATATTATAGATTATACTAAATTAAATCGTATGAACTTATCAAGGCCAAACTGCGGAGATAGAAATATCATGGACTAGTCAACAATTTTCTCTTTTCCACGACTTTCTATTGCTTATTGATCTATATGATAATTTATTTCAATTATCAATTCCAAGTACATTATAAAAGTCCATTTAATGCATATGACTTCTTTATTGGCATTTTTCATAATTTCCCTAAATTTTTACGTTTTATTTAATTTATTCCCTAAATAGAAACAAGCTTATTTTTCTTAATTAAGCCCGAAACTATTATGACTAATTCATTATCATCCTAAAACAACCCTAAAATCATATAATTTATAAGAGATTCATAACATTTTTCAACCATCTAAGAATTTAGTCCCTAAATTCAAAACTATGTAAAATCACTTAATCATATTTTAACATCAAGCTTTAAACCCAAGCATAAAAATCAAGAAAGCTTTAAGAAAAACAATGAAAAGTTTTCAATACTTTGACAGTTTCACAAAATAGTCCATCGGTTAGCTAGATTAAGCTACAATGATATCAAAAACATAAAATTTAAGAGAAATGGGTTCAAAACGGACTTACATGCGTGAGAACTAGATAGTTGAAATACCAAAGCTCACAACCATGGAGTTTTTTGGTGGAAAATAACCAAAGAATAAGATAGATGTCACTTTCTTTTGTTTTTATTATTTTAACTTTTGTTTAATGTAATAATAATATTATAAAATACCAAATTTTAATTCAATTCTTTCAACTAATCGTCCATATTACTTAGTTATGGTCTATTTGCAACATAAATTCTCCAACTTTAACTATTTAAGTCATTTAGTTAAGAAAAATCAATAGCAAGTAACTTTTGCAACTTGTACGATTTAATCATTTCTCTTTAATTAACTAGCCAAACATCAAAATTAAATATTTTGATATGACACTAATTTTAATATAACACTAATGACCTCGTAAATATAAAATAATTGATATTTACGAACTCACACGTTAGAATTATGGTCCTGAAACCACTGTTTCTGTCACCACTAAAAAACGGGTTGTGACAAGTTCTTTATACAATTCCTTTTCAAAATACAGTTATGTGTCACCCCCATAAGACATGTATGATACAGACACAAAGCAGTCAGCTTACAATCGTAATAGCACTTTAGCGTAGTCCTTGAGCAAAATCTTCCTTTTATCAGCAATCCTGAGAAGGAAAAAAGAATAACATAGTAAATTCATTTGAACTTAGTAAGTTCCAAAGAAAAATCATACAATACATTACTTAGTACATTTGTTGAACCCTTCAGAAGATCATACACGAATTACATAGAGTACGCCCATTGGTGTATGCAGAATGCCAACTTACTTATCATCTAGGCGTATATTGTACATCAACTTAACATAACTCAGACAAATCCATCTTCATACCAGCCACATACCCAAAATATAGAATTAATAGCATATCTTTCATAATTACTCACAATCATTCTCCCCCTTAACTCTTCATATTATGTTCATTTAGAACATGTTTTATCGTGATCTGCCAATCCAGTTTGCAATATATTTGCCTTATTGGAGGCTACACAAACATATCTCCACATCCTCATCACTACATATCAAATCATTTCATATCATACATATCAAAAGTAGATGGTAGTGACTTAAACATGAAGAATGACGCTTACTTTATTTTACAGACAAACTGTACTTAGACTGATAATTGTGGATATCTATTATCCATACAAACATATTTCATTTATTATCCACTCACACACTTTTCATCCTTTACAGAGGAAGAATACTTACCTTATATAAAATATAAAATAAAGAAACTACATCATATGGAAATAAGAAGGAACTCACAAGAAACTATAACACAAGTCTATAAAGTAGGTATTTTTCCCTTATCGCTTGGACTTTCATTATCTTCTTGAGCTAAAATAAAATAAAAAAAATTAAACATATCAAATTATCAATCTACCAAATCTGATCATGCATGTAAGAATTAACAACACTTAAATCAAAATTAGGAAGTTTTCTTCCTCACACACCATTCTGACACTTGTACATGCAAAATGAAGACCACGTAAATGACTTAAAGAATAACCTAGGGTTCATCAGCAATTACAAGTAAACTAGTTCTAACACATGAGTTAGCTGAATATTGCGAACCTTACTTCAAAGAGGTTTTTTGAACTAAAGTTTTCAAAGATTTTTTAGAGAAAATCAAGAAAGAATAAGAAAATGTAAAGATGTTCAGAGAGATCATTGTTATCATTATATATTGAAGCTCAAAAGTGGAAAAATCAAATTATTCCACTAAATCTATTGATTCCTGTGATTAAGTGCTCTTAACATAATTTAATTCTTATCATCTATAGTAGTTTAGATCCATTCTAACTAAGTTTCAACTTAACTAACCAAATTACCATACTTAAATAACAAAAAAATCTAAACAGCTGCAAACTTATTGAGTTCACCCAAAACATCTGAGTTGGGCGAATACTTACAAAAGAGTCTGAAAAACCACTATTCACACCAAAACAAAGAGTTCGTTAAATGGCATATCACACAGAATCCTATATTTAGTCAAAACAAACATTTTACTTAATCATATCTATCATTATTTTACCAATAACTAACTAAACAGTAACCAAAAATAGAGACTTCGCAGGGCGAGTTCTTACAATTCTCCCTCACTTAGAAAATTTCATCCTCAAGATTCATATATGTGAATAACTGAGGATATTGCTCTTTCATTACACTTTCTCTTTTCCAAGTAGCCTCTTCTGTATTATGATTTTTCCATAATACTATTACTAGAAGGATCCTCTTATTCCTTAGTCTTTTATGTCTCTTGCCAAATATGATTGGGCTCTTATTCATATGAAATATTTGGTTCTACCTTTAATTCTTCACTCTGCACAATATGATCTGGATTGGATCTATATCTTCTCAGCATAAACACTTGAAACACATTGTGAATCTTGGATAACTCTGAAGGTAAAGCCAATCTATAAGCCACTAGTCAAACTTGATCTAAGACTTTATATGGCCCTAGAAATCGTGGATTCAATTTTCCTTTACGACCAAACCTGATAATCATCTTCTACGGAGAGACCTTTAAGAATACTTTGTCACCAACTTCAAAAGAAATCTCTTTCCTCTTCAGATTAGCATAGACTTTTAGACGATCCTATGTAGCTTTCAAATGATTACGGATAACAGACATTTTTTCTTTTTTTTCACACACTAACTGACCTACTAATTTTCTTTCACTCAACTCCATCCAACATTTGGGTGTTTTACATATTCTACCATACAGAGCTTCAAATAGAGACATTTTCAAACTGGCATAATAACTGTTGTTGTACGCAAATTCAACCAGAGGTAGATACCTTTCCCAGTTCAACCCCAAATCAATTAAATAGCATTTTAACATATCCTCAAAAAATTGAATAACTCTTTCAGACTGGACATTTGTCTAAGGATGAAATGCAGTACTGAATTGCAGCTTAGTTCCCAATGATCCCTGTAGTTGCTTCCAAAATCTTAAAGTAAATCTCGAATCTCTCTCTGAAACTATGGAAGATGAGATTCCATGCAGGCATACTATCTTATAAATTATAAAGCTCAGCTAACTTCTTCAGAGAATAAATAGTGTTCACTGGAAGAAAATAAGATGGCTTAGTAAGCCGATCTACTATCACCCAAACTGAATTTTCCTTTTAAGGGTTGAGGGGTAGCTCTGACACAAAATCTATTGTGATTCTATCCCACTTCCACTCTGGTGTATCCAAAGGATACAACTTACCCGAAGAAACTTGATGTTTTGCTTTAACTCTTTGATAGGTCAGACAAGTTGAAACATACTCTGTGATTTCTCTTTTCATCCCAGGCCACCAATATAAACTTTTTCAAATCTCTGTACATCTTGATACCCCCTGGATGGGGTGAAAAGGGTCTCTGATGAGCTTCTCTTAGCAATTCTTTCTTTAAATCATTTCCCAGTTGGTATAAACATTCTTCCCATGAATCCCAGCATCTTTACTCAGACTGAAATTTGTTGCTTTTTCTGACATCATTCATTATTTATATAAATCACAAGGTGCATCTTTCATATGCTTATCTAGAATTTGAGGAGAAAAAGTTGGCTTAACAGTTAATTCTGCCAACAGTGATCCATCATTAACCATACTCACTCTTTCTTGCAATGATCTCAATGATGCCACTATTTTTCTACTTAAAGTATTAGCCACAACATTTATTTTACCAAGACGATACTCAATAGCCAAATCATAGTCCTTCAACAGTTCCATCCAGTGCCTTTGGTGTAGATTCAAATCTTTTTGTGTCATCAAATACTTTAAACTTTTATGATTAGAAAACACATGACACTTTAAACCCAAAACACTAAGCCCTAAAATCCTAAACCTTAAATCATAAACCCTAAACTCACATAATTGATAAAAAAAAACTTCAGTTCTAGGCAGAGGATACTTATCCTTTATAGTTACCTTGTTCAACTGACGACAAACTCACATTCATTTACGAAAACTCACATCCGTTTTCCCAAACCCGGCGTAGACGTTATGGCTGAACCTGGTGGTCTTACAAGGAATGGGTTTTGAAAATGGTGTAGACTTGATAAATCATTCAAATTTTATATCCCTTGTGTTCGATCACGAATATACTAAAAACGTTATTTAATTATATTTTTTACAAAACACTTACTACGACGAGAGTTTAATAATTGTGATAAATTTTAGAAACTCGATTTGTTAATTTTTAGAAATCCTCCTTTTTGCGTAAAAACTGATGATTTCATAAAATAATTTAATCAAAGCATACATATTATCAACAAACCAAAAATCAATAGTTTAAAACCATAAAGTCCAGAGAGTCCCAAAAATTACAAACTCTCAATCGGAACCCAAAAACCTTAACAAAACCATAAATGAGAAAGTTTTAATAGTTTACAGTCGTGTGGTCACCGCTAAGTCTCTGTCGTGCCGATCTACCTAAGTCTGTGGATTACTTGAACAGAACAGACAAATGGATATGACTTTTCTTAAACTCAGTGTGTAACCCAACAGAAACAATAATGCAAACATATAGATACAGAGTCAGGCTCATGGCCTTTCCAAATACAATAAACAGATTCAAATATACAAATTAGAACACAGAATCCAACCTTCATCCTCTACATACCAACTCCGACCATCCTATCACACCATGTGGGGTTAAAAACACCCACCTATCCCTACACACCATATCGTGCCATTACGACACATGTCAGATAATGTGCAGCCAAGCTACCAGAATATAGGCAACGATCGTTGTATAGAATACTTCCTCCTCATATACAAATCTCACCCCAATAATAGATACAGATATAACAGATTAAACAAGCTCAACATGCGTATATACAGATACAAATATTCATATTGCAATGCAGTTAGACATACGCTTAGCATCTTACTCAGTTTAGTTTATCAGAACATCATAACACACAAAATGAGGTTTAATTAGCCCTTATTGACCCTACAGTAGGCCCACGGGTAATTGAAGCGAACTATACGACCCTAGGAAAAATTACATAAACATGGGCCCACATGCCCAGATTGGCCTTGCCAGTGTGGCCCACATGGCCTGACCCAAAAATCCACACACTCGTGTGGAATGCCCGAATAGCCCATACGCCCAACTTCGCCTAGCTCGTGTGGTCCACACGGTAACACTCCGACCACCACACGGTTGTGCCCTGCCCACAGCCATGCCTTTGTCGATCACAAGGCCGTGTCTCGCACACGGACAGGCACATGCCCGTGTGGCGTTAACAATGAGGTTTTTTGGCTTTCGTCGACGCTCATTTTTTTGCGTTTCGAGTACACATTTGCTATCAATTTGATGCGAAACCACTCCTGAGCCTTCCGAAACCTAAAAATAGTGTACCAAACACCGATTAAGCGACTAAATTTTCAAATTCGTCATCAACAATCTGATAAAAACTCAACTTACCAACAATGAGAAAATCGCTAACCCCGATCAAACAAACGAAGTGAACTCACAGTTCAACGCCTTCTCCTACACCACAAGATACAATAATGTTTCAACCTTTAGAAAATAACGATAAAAAGAATACAAACAAAAACCCACTTACCGATTACATGGAAAACAAGGATTCGAAACGCCCAATAGGAAGGATTGACAATAAAGGCAAGAACAGAGAAAAGATTTTAATTTCTGATAGTGAGAAAAGAAAAAAAACAAAAGCAAAAATAGGGATTTTGTTTTTGGAAGAAGAAGGACGTCAAAACAGAGAGAATTTGGGAAAATAACAAAAATAAAATTCAATTTTGATATCCCCCAACTTCCCACTAACACCTTAATTTCAACCACTTCAGAATTTTAAATCCATCAGAACTCTACCACAAAATCGAGCAAAAAATAATACCCACACTCACGCCACTCAAACCAGCAGGCTCATTCTAATATGAATTAATAGAAAATTTAATAAAAGCCTACTGAATAAGAATAAGGCTTGGATCCAAAAATAACAAAATTGACAGAAGTGGGACTTGAACCCAAGACCTTATATAAACACCCAGAACACTTAACCACTGAAGCAAACAAGAAATTGTGTCAGATACTCACAGAAGCAGAAATATATTATTAAGGGCGTTACAACTCTACCCCCTGAAAGAAACTTCGACCTCGAAATTTACCTGATCAGAAAAGATGAGGATATTACTAACACATCGAGTCCTTAGGTTCCCTCGTAGATTCCTCAATGCTATGATTCCACCACAGAATCTTCACCAACGGAATGGACTTCCTCCTCAGAACCTTGACATCTCGATCTAGAATTTGAACCAGCTCCTTTTTAAAAGTCAAATCTGGTCTAACCTCGATCCGCTCAACAGAGACAACGTGAGATGGGTCAGACCAGTACCGCCTCAACCTCGAGACATGAAACACATCGTAAATACTGTCTAACTCTAGAGGTAGCTCTAACTGATAAGTTACCTGTCCCACAAGCTTTAGAATCCAATACAACCCAATAAACCTAGGGCTCAACTTACCCTTACGACCAAATCTCAAAACCTTCTTCTGTAAAGGAACCCTGAGAAACACGAAATCACCTACAGAACACTCGATATTACGCCTCTTCAGATCTGCATAAGATTTCTGTCTACCAGAAGCCACTTTCAAATGATTTCAAACCAGTCTAACCTTATCCTCGGTCTCAGAAACCAACTCAAGACTCAAAACCTGACGCTCCCCCAGCTGAGTCCAATATAACAGAATGCAACACTTACGACCATATAAAGCCTCGTAAGGTGCCATCTGGATGCTAAACTGAAAAAAATTATAATTGGTGAACTCAGCTAGCGGAAGATAATCCTCCAAACTACCTTGGAAATCTATCACACAACTCCGAAGTATATCCTCTAGTATCTGAATCACCCTCTAAGATTGACCATCGGCCTGATAATGGAATGCAGTACTGAAGTCCAATCTCGAACCCAGAGCCTCATGCAATTTCTTTCAGAACCGAGAAGTGAAACTAGGATATCTATCAGAAATAATTGACACAGGAACCCTATGTAGTCTTAAAATCTTTGATATGTAGAGCTTCGATAACTCTGCAGATAATAGTTCATCTGAATCGGAGTAAAGTGAGTGCACTTGGTCAATCGGTCCACGATGACCCAAACAGAATCTTTCTTAGTGGATGTCAAGGACAACCCACTAACGAAGTCCATTGTCACTTGTTCCCACTTCCACAAAGGAATCTTAACGGGTTGTAGCAAACCCGAAGGTAATTAGTGTTCAGCCTTAACTTGCTGACACGCCAGACAACGAGCAATGAAATCCATAACCTCACACTTCAAACCCGGCCAACAGTACATTTCACAAATATCGCGATACATCTTATTACTACCGGCATGTATAGCATAAGGGCTACTATGCGCCTCCCTCAGAATCAACTACCTCGAGTCAAAATCATTCGGTACATAAATCTGACCTTAAAACCACAGAACACCGTCATTATTCAGCCCAAAGTCCAAAATACTGCCACTCTTGACCTAATGAAACCACAAACGCAGAGATTCATCCCCCAATTGCTTAAATCAAATCTGATCAATCCAAGTCAACTTAACTTGCAACTCAACTAACAAACTCCCATCATCAAACAAACTAAGTCGAGCTAACATCACTCTCAAGTTAGACATCGCTATACGACTAAGAGCATCAGCCACCATGTTGGCCTTACTAGGATAATACTCTATCGTGAAGTCATAATCTTTCAGTAGCTCAATCCAACGATGCTGCCTAAGATTCAAATCCTTCTAGGTAAGGAGGTACTTGAGGCTCTTGTGATCAATGTAGATAATGCATCTCTCACCATACAGATAATGCCTCTAGATTTTCAACGCAAAGACCACCACAACCAACTCAAGATCATGAGTCAGATAATTCCCTTCGTGTGTCTTAAGCTGCCGGGATGCATAGGCTACAACCTTACCATCTTGCATCAGTAATGTAACAGCCCAATTTAGACCTTATTCAGAACGGTGGTTTTGGGACCACGAACCCGATTCAGAAAAAATATTTAAAATTTATTTTTTGTTTTTATTATGTTTGAATTTATATGTGTGAAATTTTCATGATTTAATTTTGTCATTTGAGTGCCGATTTAATAAAAATGGCTTAATCGCGTAAAATGAAAATTTGATGGTTAATTTTAAAAAGGCCGAATTGATGTTGTCTTTATTGCATGAGGCATTTAAGTTGCAATTAGACCATAATTATATATGATGGACGGTTGTGACCTTATATTATAATGGTTGTATATTTTAGAATAAAGGTTAAATATGTAAAATATGTAATAACATGTATTTAATAAAACATAAAAATTGAAATAAGCATGCATATTACTTTGTTCTTGCCTAAAATTGAGAAAGAAAGAAATAAAATATAGCTTAGGGTATTTGGCACTTTGGAAGCTTGATTCAAGGTTAGTTTTTGTTTGATTTTTGATAATTTTTACGTTTTTGATATCGTTACAGTGTAATGTACAAAGCCCATACTTGAATTTCTGATTTTGATGAATATTTTGAGTTATGCCATTGATGAATAATTTATTTTTGTGATGTTAGTTGATGAATTATGAAAGATATGTTTTGGATTAATATGTTTTGTATTGAAACTTTTGATGATTTTGAGTAATTACGACTAAATTGAAAAAATAATAAATTGAGGGACTAAAATGTGAAATAAATGAAATGTATGGACTTGTATGAATATAAGAAACATTCGAGCTAAGCATAGTGTATTCAAATTTTGCATGTTTTGTGTTTTGTGCAATTTGGACTAAATTGTAAAAAGTGTAAAATATCAGGGTTAAAATGGTAATTTTTCCATTTATGTGTTTTTGGACTAAATTGAGTGGAATTATGTTTGAATGAGTTTAATTTGAATATTTTTAGATCAAGAACCAAAGAAATCAGATATGGATTGGGGGAAAACCAAAGTTGTCGATTAGTCGTCCTGTTCCGATTACTGTTGCTCGAGGTAAGTTTATAAGCAAATAGATGTTATTTATTTGATTAATTATGAAATATATATGCTGAAAGGTATAATGTCATAGTATATATGACAAAGTCGAATATGTATAAGCTTGAAATCTATGTGTACGAGTTCGATTCGACCGAGTTACGACGTCCAAAAGTGCCGTACAAACCTTAGGAATAGCTAGGATACGTATGTCATGGCATAGGATTTTCGATATGTGTTCTCATGTAAGACCACGTCTGGGACTTTGGCATCGATATGTGATTAAGTGTAAGACCATGTCGGGGACATCAGCATCGTATTTGATTCGTGTAAGACCCTATCTGGGGCAGTGACATCGATATGTGATTACATGTAAGACCACGTCTGGGACGTTGGAATTGTACGATATGTGTGATTATCTGAGTATCCTATTCAATTCCGAATGGTTCAACAGGCAATGATAAGTTGTGATCGAATGTATAAAACATGCTAAAGTGATCAGGTATGAGATAGCTATTACCTATTTGAAAATAAGGTAAGTTGGTTATTTAATATGTGATGCAAATTATATATGATGTAAATGAAAATATATGTGTCTATTAAAAGTACATTCAGCCAAAAGTTATGTATAGTGGTATCATATTTGTGATCTATGTGCAAACATATATGAATGATTATATTCGGACTTATCAATATAAAGTATGAATATTAATGAAATGATTCATGATTATATGTATATGAGTTTATGTATATTCAGTTAAATAATGATATTATGGTTTTGATATTGTAACATCCCAAAATAGGGCCTAGTCGGAATAGTGGTTTCGGGACCATAAATCCGACACCAAAATATTTATTTTGTGATTATTATAAGGCCTAGAATATGAGTATATGCATGTGTTAAAGTTTCATGAAGAAATTCTAAGCATAAGGTGTCCAATTGGAAATTAGGGACTAAATTGAATAAATTGCAAAACTTGGATTCTAGAAGAAATTTGTATGAAATTGCTTTAGATTATGAATTAGTAGCTCTTGGATAGTAATTTGCCCAAATTCTAAATTTTTGGACAAAAATGGGCTTGCATGGATGAAATTTTAAGGAAAGGGCATAAGAGCATTTTGGTCATTAGGCTTTTTAATGAAATAAAATGGGAAAAATGAGCCAAAATCAGCTCATTTTCTCCTTCATCCAACCAAATTTCAAGGGTCACCAATGTCTCCCTAAATTCTTAATGATAACAGGATATTGAAATCCCGTTCTTCATCGGATTGTGATGAGTTTCACCTTTTATGATATTGAAATCCTGTTCTTCATCAGATTGTGATTTCAGGTATGAGTTTCATCTCTTATTTTATTGTTTGGTTTCTGATTGAAGAAAATCGACAAAATTTGTTTCATGAGAAATTTGGTTTCTTATTTTACTTGTTCTTCCTATTTCTACCCATATTTTGAAAAAGATGTAAATGTGTGGTAGAAATGGGAAAGATAATGAAAAATGTGGGTTGCCATAAGAGAGAAAAACGTTCGGTTAGGCTTGGGTAAGATAGAAATTGCATGTGTTTCATTATACGAGCTTAGGGACTAAATCGTAAAAATGTCGGCAAGACGATCAATTGGACTGGGGGTGGATATTAAACTTGAAATGTATTATGTGGGGTATTAATGAGTTAATTTTGCTATTATAGACCCCGAGGAATAAGTTCCGGAGGTCGATCATGGTAAACGCAAGGTTTCGAAATAACCGAAACACAGTCCCTAAAAGAATACCAGGTAAGTTCAGATAACTTAAAGTAAACCCCTAATATGCATAATTGTATGATTTATGAATGCATGAAATTTGCATTTATTGATAGTATGAAGATGCATGAAATGCATCTTTGGTAATGACTTGTTGATAATCATCTCGGTTGAGGTTGATAACGGGGATTCGATTGATAAACCCTGATTGATATGTGTAACGAGATCTGTATGTGTTGTAGTAAGGATTTAGCTCGGACGGGTAATCCGTTGATCTCAATTATGAAAAAGATCTATCCCGGACGGGTGTTCCTTGAATGATCAAGCCTCCCGAAGAATATATATGCATTACAGATTTAGCCCGGACGGGTAATCTGATTAGGGTCTGAATTTAGCCTGGACTGGTAATTCAGATCCGAACTCATTAAGGGTATTGTCGCTATAAGAGATTTAGCCTGGACAGGTAATCTCAACATTACCTTACGAGTTCATAATATGTGGGATTTAGCCTGGACTGGTAATCCTGCTATATGATGTGAGGTTCGCAGGAGTGCATATGTGGAATGATCATTCCTATAAATTGACGGATAATGGGTATTCCATCGAGATTTCCTAGAAACTCAACAAGATTAACATGGGATATACATATATGAATGAAATGTTGAATGATGAGCTCATCTAGTTTGATTATATGATACATGATTATGTGACTAACTCATTGATTGAGTGCATGTGATAGGAAATCATTTCATAGTGGATGATTTCATGAATTAAGTATGGATGTATGCTAATTACTTGGTAAGTTTACTTTCTGGTTATTTGAGCTTACTAAGCATGAAAATGCTTACCCCCTCTCTTTTCCCTGTTTTACAGAGCTCGAGGACTCATAAAGATTGGAAGACAATTGGAGAGTCAACACACTATCAACTAGTCAGGCTTTGGTATAAAGATACTTCTATTTTGTTAATGGCATGTACAGGGCTTTGAGTATTTTGTCATATGAGTCATTTGAATTGCCAAATGAAGGCATGTAAAGATGCATTCATCTTTTTGTACAAGGCCATGGAAATTGGCATATTTGAAAGTAGACTATAACCTGCCTTTATATGCATGTTTATGCTCCATTATGATGGGTTGCTTCAAGTGGCAATGAGTTCAAAAACGAGCCAAGTTTTGAATGTGTTACAATAACATAAGAACCCATAAATACTAGATGGGAAATAACCTTTTTGAATGAAACCAATGATATGAGGTTTCCATACAACTAATTTCATCAAGATCATTTACAAGTGTATAATCATGTCTTACTTTGAATTTGGTATCTTTTAAAAAAAAAGTAGAAAGGGGTGATTAAAGGCTTGGTAAATAGCCTCTTAAAGTCCACATGGTTAGACACACTGGCGTGTGTCTATGCCGTGTGTGACACACGGCCTATCCCCATGGGCGTGTGGTATGGCCGTGTATCCCCTGCACCTAAAACTTTAAGTCAAATTAGTACACGGGTAGGACATACAGGCGTGTGTCTGGGCCATGTCTAAAAGTCATTGTTGCCCACGGGTTAAAGGAATGGACGTGCCTTAAGCCACATGGGTGTGGGTGATCACACGGGCCCTCATGCACGGGCGTGTGACACTTCTAAATAAGGAAATTTTTCTAAAGTTATGGAAGGTTCCCAGTCCTAACCCGAATCATCTCTATGTATATTTAAGGCCTCAGAAGCCCATTTAAAGGACGAGTTGTGAATGCTTGTAAGTTCCAGTTCGGAGCTAAACCTGGTGAGTCGAGTCAGCATATTTTAAATGAAAATTTTCGGTAATGCCTCGAACCCTATCCCGGCTCCGAATACGGGTGAGGGGTGTTACGTTTATTGGTGTCAGAGCTACAGTTTAGTCGGTTCTAGGACTACCGTAAAAGATGTTAAAGATTCACTATACATGTCATTATTTGAATGTTAATAGTGTGACGTCTCCTAATTGTTTAAATTGTTTTGAATATAGTAAATGTCTTCCAATCAAGCACAAGATGAGCCCGAGGGAGCCGAGAGTCATGCTCTAGCTTCTGTACAATGAGCTATATCTAGTGGTAGTAGAAGGCTGATGTCAGAAGGCCGAGAAGAGGCCCAAACTGCTTCTTTGATATGATGGATGAATGGTTTGGGGATTATCTAAGAAATCGCCCCAATATACCAAGACCTCCCCTGCCCCCTAACCAACCTGACGAGGATGTGCCACGAGGAATGGCACCGATGAGAATCAGTAAAGCCCCTGTAGATAAGCTTAGGAAGTATGGGGCTGAGGAATTTAGAGCGAAAGTTGATAATGACGCTGAAAGAGCTGAGTTCTGGCTCGAGAACACTACGAGGGTGCTAGATGATTTGTCATGCACACTCGAGGAATGTTTGAAGTGTGCTTTGTCCCTTTTGAAGGACACTGCATACAATTAGTGGAAGACCGTATCCTCAGTAGTGCCAAAGGAAAATATTACTTGGGATTTCTTCTTAGCAGAGTTTAGGAAGAAATATATTAGCCAACGGTTTTTGGACTCAAAGCAAAAGGAGCTCCTAGAACTCAAACAAGGTAACAAGACTATAGCAGAATATGAGAGAGAGTTCGTACAACTAAGTCAGTATGCAACTGAATGGGTCAAAACTGAATCAGAGATGTGTAAACGCTTCGAGAAAGGCCTGAATAAGGACATCAAGTTGTTAATTAGGATCTTAGAAATACGGGAGTTTGCTGTATTGGCCGATCGAGCCAAGAAGGCTGAAGAACTTAATAATGAAAGAAAACAAGCTAAGAGAGAGGCTCGAGTTGCAAGCAAGAGGTCTGGTGGTAAAACACTCTCATTCTCCGTAAAGAAAGCCAGGAGCTTGCATGAACGCTCCACTTCGTCAGTGGGATACTCGGGTAGATCGAGAAACTCTAAGCGACAAGGTCAAAAGTCTTTCCCCTCGATGGTGACTAGTGTGGGGAGTGTAGATGATCAAAAACCAAAGTGTAAGGGCTACAACAAATTTCATTTCGGGGAGTGCCGAATGAAGAGCGACGCATGTTTCAGATGTGGTTCTCTTGATCACTTCCTCAGAGAATGCCCAGAGTGAGTTGAAAAAGAAGTGGATGTAACCCCAAAATTGAGTACTCCGATTCCATGAGGTAGACCTCCGAGATACCCAGGGAGTGCTAGTGATAGTCGAGTAGTGACTAAAGACGCTGCAAAACCAGAGGTTTGAGCCCCGGCAAGAACGTATGCAATACGTGCTCGAGAAGAAGCCTATGGTCCTGATGTTATTATGGGTACTTTCTCTCTTTTTAATACGAGTGTTGTTGCTTTAATTGACTCGGGGTCAACACATTCATATATCTGCATGAGATTGGTGTCTAGTATAAACATACCTGTGGAACCTATAGAATTCATTATAGAGTGTCGAACCCACAAGGCAGATCAGTCCTAGTCGATAAAGTCTGTAAGAATTGTCCTTTAACGATTCAAGGTTGTTGTTTCCCGGCTAACCTTATGTTGTTACCATTTGACGAATTTGATGCAATACTTGGTATGGATTGGTTAGCCCTTCATGATGTAACAGTGAATTGTGGTAGTAAGTATATTAAATTGAAATGCCCGGATGGTAAGATTCTGAGGGTCGAATCAAGAGAATTAGGTTCGCCACCGATTGTAATCACAGCAATGGTTGCCCAAAGATATATGAGGAAAAGATACGAAGCCTACCTTGCATTTGTGATGAACACTAAGGAAATTGCATTGAAAATTGAGTTTGTGCCGATAGTATGTGAGTACCCAGATGTATTTCTAGAGGAATTACCCGAATTACCTCCTAAAAGGGAGATAGAGTTTGGTATTGAGTTGGTGCCAGGGATGACTCCCATTTCTATTGCTCCGTACAGAATCGCACCTACTGAGTTGAAGGACTTAAAAGTGCAGTTGCAAGAGTTGATGGATAAAGGATTTGCAAGGCCAAGTTTTTCAACTTGAGATGCCCCTGTGTTGTTCGTAAAGAAGAAAGATGGTTTGATGAGGTTATGTATCGATTATCGACAACTAAATAAGGTGACTATCAAGAATAAATATCCTTTTTCGAGGATCGATGATTTGTTTGACCAGTTGAGAGGAGCCACCATATTCTCCAAGATAGACTTGAGGTTTGGCTATTATCAATTGCAAGTTAAAGACTTGGATGTGTCCAAGATAGCTTTCAGAATGATGTGTGGCCATTATGAATTTCTTGTCATGCCGTTTAGGCTGACGAATGCACCAGCTGTGTTTATGGATCTAATGAATAGGATCTTTCGCCCATATTTGGATAAGTTTGTCATTGTGTTTATTGACGACATTTTGATCTACTCTAAAGATGAGACAGAGAATGCGAAGCACCTGGGAATTGTGTTGCAGACCTTGTGGGAAAAGCAACTGTATGCTAAGTTTAGCAAGAGTAAGTTTTGGCTCCAGGAAGTTGGGTTTTTGGGTCATATAGTTTCGGGTGAAGGCATTCGAGTTGATCCAAATAAGATTTCTACAATTGTTGAATGGAAACCACCAAAGAATGTAACCGAGGTTAGAAGCTTTTTGGGCTTAGCTGGTTACTATCGAAGATTTGTAAAAGGATTTTCCATGACAGCGACTCCGATGACGAAGCTACTTCAGAAAGACGTTAAGTTTGATTGGATGGAGAAGTGTCAGCAAAGTTTTGAGAAGTTAAAGACATTGCTGACCGAAGCTCCTGTTTTAGTGCTACTTGAACCGGGAAAAGAATTTGTGGTATACAGTGATGCATCCTTAAATGGATTTGGGTGTGTGCTTATGTAAGATGGTAAGGTGATAGCCTATGCTTCATGGCAATTGAAGCCTCATGAGAAGAATTATCCAACCCACGACCTAGAGCTTGCCGCTATTATTTTTGCCTTAAAAATTTGGAAGCATTATTTGTATGGAGAGACTTGGCGTATATTCACGGACCACAAGAGTTTAAAATACATGATGACTCAGAAAGAATTAAATTTGAGACAGCAGAGATGGTTAGAACTAATTAAGGATTATGATTTGATTATTGACTATCACCCGGAAAGGGCAAATGTGGTCGTCGATGCACTGAGTAAAAAATCTTTGTTTGCCTTGAGAGCCATGAATACCCGTTTGACATTGCTTGATGGTGGTTCAATTCTGACCGAGCTAGAGGCTAGACCAACATTTCTACAGGAAATTCATGATGCACAGTTAAGTGATGATGACTTGCAAGCAAAAAGGGCTCAATGTGAATATGGTGTTGAGTCAGATTTTCGAATTAGTCCTGATGGATGTTTAATGTTTAGAGATAGGGTTTGTGTACCCAAAAAAATGAACTTATTCAGAAGATTTTGCAAGAAGCACATAACAGTTATTTGTCAGTTCACCCAGGAAGTACCAAGATGTACAACAATTTAAAGAAGATGTACTGGTGGAACGGCATGAAAAGAGATGTTTCTGAATTTGTATCGAAATGCCTAGTATGTCAGCAAGTTAAAGCTAAACATCAAGTACCTTCAGGCTTGTTACAACCTATAATGGTCCCCGAATGGAAGTGGGATAGAGTTACCATGGACTTTGTGACAGGATTACCCTTGACTCCGAAAAAGAAAGATGTCATATGGGTTATAGTGGACAAACTGACAAAGTTGGCTCATTTTATCTCGATAAAGACAGATTATTCCCTTGATAGATTAGCCGATTTGTACATTTCTAAGATAATAAGATTGCACGTCAATTATTTCGGACAGAGACCTGAGGTTCACTTCGAGATTCTGGAAGAAGTTACAAGAAGCCTTGGGTACAAAGTTGAGTTTTAGCACAGCTTTTCACCCTCAGATCGATGGTCAGTCTAAGCGGATGATTCAGATTCTCGAGGACATGTTGCGTTGTTGCATCCTTGAATTTCAGGGTACTTGGGAAAAATACTTGTCATTAGTAGAACTTTCCTACAACAATAGTTTCTAAACAAGTTTGAAGATGGCACCTTATGAGGCCTTCTATGGTAGGAAATGTCGAACTCCATTGTACTGGATAGAACTCAAGGAAAATCAGATTCATGGAGTTGATCTAATTAAAGAAACTGAAGAAAAAGTTAAAGTGATACAGGATTGTTTAAAAGTGGCAGTAGATAGGCAAAAGTCTTATGCTAATCTGAAAGAAAGGAAATTAAGTTTCAAGTTAGGGATAGAGTATTTTTGAAAGTATCTCCATGGAAAATGGTATTGAGGTTTGGTCGAAAAGGTAAACTGAGCCCACGATTTATCCGACCATACGAGATCACTAAAAGGGTTGGACTGTTAGCCTATTGTTTGGCGTTGCCACTCGAACTGGAAAAGATTCACGATATGTTCCATGTATCCATGTTAAGAAGATATAGATCAGACCCCTCTCATGTAATTTCACCGACTGAGATTGAAATTCGACCGAACATGACCTATGTGAGGAACCGGTTATGATATTGGCTCGCGAAGTTAAACAGTTGAGAAATAAAGATGTGGCTCTTGTAAAAGTTCTATGGCATCGACATGGTGTAGGAGAGGCTACATGGGAGCCGGGAGCCGGAAGAAACTATGAGAAGTCAATATCCGAATCTGTTTTCTGGTAAGAGTTTCGAGGACGAAAGTCCCTAAAGGGGGAGAAATGTAACATCCCGAAATAAGGCCTAGTTGGAATAGTGGTTTTGGGACCATAAATCTAACACCAAAATATTTATTTTATGATTATTATGAGGCCTAGAATATGAGTATATGCATGTGTTAAAGTTTCATGAAGAAATTCTAAGCATAAGGTGTCCAATTGGAAATTAGGGACTAAATTGAATAAATTACAAAACTTGGATTCTAGAAGAAATTTTTATGAAATTGCTTTAGATTATGAATTAGTAGCTCTTGGATAGTAATTTGCCTAAATTCTAAATTTTTAGATAAAAATGGGCTTGCATGGATGAAATTTTAAGGAAAGGGCATAAGGGCATTTTGGTCATTAGGCTTTTTAATGAAATAAAATGGGAAAAATGAACCAAAATCAGCTCATTTTCTCCTTCATCTAGCCGAATTTCAAGGGTCACCATAGCTAGGGTTTTCAAGCTTTCCAAGCTAAATAGTAAGTGCTCCCAAGCCCCGTTTTTCATGTTCTTTGTATTTTTGAAATCCTGGTAGCTTGCTCTTCCTATTTCTACCCATATTTCATGCTAGATTTTATGTTCAAAAATTTACCCATACATGAGTTATTGGTATTTTGATGGATTATGGAGGAATATGAAAGATTAATGTGTGTTAAACATCTTTTCCAAGTTGGTTTCCATGAGAAACCCTTATAGGGACTATTTTGCAAAAGATGTAAATATGTGGTAGAAATGGGGAAGATAATGAAAAATGTGGGTTGCTATAAGAGAGAAAAATGTTCGGTTAGGCTTGGGTAAGATAGAAATTGCATGTGTTTCATTATACGAGCTTAGGGACTAAATCGTAAAAATGTCAGCAAAACGGTCAATTGGACCGGGGGTGGATATTAAACTTGAAATGTATTATGTGGGGTATTAATGAGTTAATTTTGCTGTTATAGACCCCGAGGAGCAAGTTTCGGAGGTCGATTGTGGTAAACGCAAGGTTTCAAAATAACCAAAACACAATCCCGAAAAGAATACCAGGCAAGTTCGGATAACTTAAAGTAAACCCCTAATATGCATAATTGTATGATTTATGAATGCATGAAATTTGCATTTATTGATAGTATGAATATGCATGAAATGCATCTTTGGTAATGACTTCTTGATAACCATCTCGGTTGAGGTTGATAAAGGGGATTCGATGGATAAACCCTGATTGATATGTGTAACGAGATCCTGCATGTGTTGCAGTAAGGATTTAGCTCGGACGGGTAATCCGTTGATCTCAATTATGAAAAAGATCTAGCCCGGACGGGAGTTCCTTGAATGATCGAGCCTCCCGAAGAATATATATGCATTATAGATTTAGCCCGGACGGGTAATCTGATTAGGGTCTGAATTTAGCTTGGACTGGTAATTCAAATCCGAACTCATTAAGGGTGTTCTCGCTATAAGAGATTTAGCCTAGACTGGTAATCTCGACATCACCTTACGAGTTCATGATATGTGGGATTTAGCCTGGACTAGTAATCCTGCTATATGATGTGAGGTTCGCGGGAGTGCATTAGGTATAAAGATACTTCTATTTTATTAATGGCATGTATAGGGCTTTGAGTATTTTGTCATATGAGTCATTTGAATTGCCAAATGAAGGCATGTAAAGATGCATTCATCTTTTTGTACAAGGCCATGGAAATTGGCATATTTGAAAGTAGACTATGACCTGCCTTTATATGCATGTTTATGCTCCATTATGATGGGTTGCTTCAAGTGGCAATGAGTTCAAAAATGAGACAAGTTTTGAATGTTTTACAATAACATAAGAACCCATAAATACTAGATGGGAAACAACCTTTTTGAATGAAACCAATGATATGAGGTTTTCATACAACTAATTTCATCAAGATCATTTACAAATGTATAATCATGTTTTACTTTGAATTTGTTATCTTTTAAGAAAAAAAAGTAGAAAGGGGTGATTAAAGGCTTGGTAAATAGCCTATTAAAGTCCACATGGTTAGACACACGGGCGTGTGTCTATGCTGTGTGTGACACACGGCCTATCCCCATGGGCGTGTGGTATGGCCGTGTGTCCCCTGCACCTAAAACTTTAAGTCAAATTAGTACACGGGTAGGAGACACGGGCATGTGTCTGGGCTGTGTTAATTTAACAGAATGCTCAAGTTTTAGACACGGGGTGAGCCCACGGGATTGTGCCTTGGCCGTGTCTAAAAGTCAGTGTTGCCCATGGGTTAAAGGAATGGACGTGCCTTAGGCCACACGGGCGTGGGTGATCACACGGCCCCTCATGCACGGGCGTGTGACACTTCTAAATAAGGAAATTTTTCTAAAGTTATGGAACATTCCCGGTCCTAACCCGAATCATATCTATGTATATTTAAGGCCTCGGAGGCCCATTTAAAGGACAGATGTGAATGCTTGTAAGTTCCAGTTCGGAGCTAAACCTGGTGATTCGAGTCAGCATGTTTTAAATGAAAAGTTTCGGTAATGCCTCGAACCCTATCCCGGTGCCAGATACGGGTGAGGGGTGTTACAGATATTGAATGATATTTTGATATTGGTTATATGTATATTCGGCTAAATGAAATTTTATGTTGTACTTGAAATTGTAAGTTTGAAATTAAATGTAATTATGATAGTATGAATTTGTTTGGATAAATTGAGTTGATATTGTCATTGAGTTATTTATTTGCTTATGACTTACTAAGCTATGATAGCTTACTGTATGTGTATGTTTGCCTCTATTTTATAAATTTTGGAGTCAAGTTGCGAGCTTGGGGATCATCAATGAAGTTTATCACACTATTGACTATTTTTGGTACTTTATAAGTTAAATTTCGAAGCTATGGCATGTATAGGCTAGATAATATTTGAAAATGTTGGATTTTGGTTTGTGTATATATATATAAGCCATGCGAAAATGGCTTGTTTATTTTGTTAGGTTCAGTTTCAAGGTTTGAATAAATTATGGTTATATTTGACGTGGTTGGAGTTTGATTTGGTATGCATATTATATGATTGGTATGATTTGTGTTTTGGTGATATGTTTGGATTTGGTTATTTTGTGAGATAAATGGTAATTTGTTTAAGGTATGATTATATTCGATTATACCTAGTCAAAATAATGGTATATTTTTATGACATGTTTATTTTTGGATTGGTTATTTAGGTTCGATTGGTGATGATAAAGAATGAATGTGATTTATTTGTTAATTGGTTTGATCATTGGAAGTAGTATTGATAACCGAATAGATATAGTTAAATGGCTAGGTATAGGTAGTTTGAATTGGTTTGAGCATGTAAATTTGGTATACTATGAATTGTCTTTTATGTTCAAAAATCATATTAAAGAATGTTTTTAATGAAGGCTGGGTATATGAGTTAAATTATGTTTAATTATATTCAGGAGTTCGAATGCTATGATATTTTGGTCTTATGGTTCGAATGTGGGAATTATGATATAGCAAACATGGTTTTGAAGTATGTTACTTTGGTTTGGAATTTGAATAATTAAAAGATACTGATAAGGATAAATTATTAAACATGTTGCGTATATGTGGAAGAAGTGTACAAGCATGATTTGACTTTATTGGTTTTATATTTCATATTTGTTAAGTTAAATGTTTGTTTTTTTTTAAATGTGCCTTATATATATATATTTTTAAATGTGCCTTATATATGTGGTTTATGAATTCGGTATATGACATGAAATATAATTGTTTATAAGTTAAACATTCGATTGCCATGATTCATTGATTATAATGTTTGAATATTAATATGGAAAATGTATGAATTATAAAATCAAAGCATGTTAGATTAGTTTCAAATTTGACTAGATGATTAGTATTGAAATGATTATATTATTTGGTGCATAAATTGAAATGAATGTCTGTTTTGAGTTGTATTTTGATCGGTAATGCCTCGTAACCCCATTACGACGACGAATAGGGTGTTACAAGTACACATCCCAAACCAACTTGCGATGCATCATTGTACATCACAAACTCCTTACCAAATTTAGGCTGTATCAGAACAGGAGCTTGAGTCAGAACAGACTTGAGCTTCTTGAAGCTCGATTGTTGCACATCAGTCCAAACAAAAGGAACACCCTTACGCAAAAGCTTAGTCAAAGGAGCTACAATCAGAGAGAACCGCTCAACAAACCGCCGATAATAACCCACCAGACCCAAAAAACTGCAAATTTCATATACATTCTTAGGCTGTTTCCAATCAAGCACCTCCTCGATCTTATTCAGATCAACACAGATTCCCCCAGCAGAAACTATGTCCCTAAAAAAGTCACCTCACGCAACTAGAATTCACACTTGCTCAACTTAGCGTAGAGTTGTTTCTCACAAAGTATCTGAAGTACCACTCTAAGATGTTCGTCATGCTCATCCTCAGTCTTAGAGTAAACCAGAATATCATCGGTAAAAACCACGATGAACTGATTCAGTTATGGTTGGAACACTCTGTTCATCAAATCATGAATGCAGCTGGAGCATTCGTCAGACCAAAAGGCATAACAAGGAACTCGTAATGTCCATAACAAGTCCTAAACGCAGTCTTATGAACATCCACCTCCTTAAGTCTCAGCTGATGATACCCGGAACGGTTATCAATCTTCGAAAACACAGAAGCCCCTCGGAACTGATCAGACAAATCATCGATCCTCAGAAGTGAATACTTATTTTTCACAGCCAACTTATTCAGTTGCCGATAATCGATGCACATTCTCATGGTGCTATCCTTTTTCTTCACAAACAGAACTGGTGCCCTCCAGGGAGACACACTAGGGCGGATGAAACCACCATTCAAAAGCTCTTGAAGTTGAGCCTTAAGCTCTATAAGCTCCTTTGGTGCCATTCAGTAGGGAGCGATGGACATCGGAGCTGTACCCGGTGGAAGCTTAATTCCAAAATCAACTTCTCGAGTTGGAGGTAAACCCGAAACTCCTTAAGAAAGACATTCAAAAAATCCCTCATAGTTTTGATATCCCCGATAGCAAAGTCCCCAGAAGCAGAAACACTGACGTAAGCCAAATACACCTTACACCCCTTCCGAACCAGTTTCTCAGCCACAAGAGCCGAGATCACATTGGATAAATAATTTCGTCACTTAGTGATCACAACCACCTCTATATCATCTTTGGTCCTCAAAATGACTCCCTTAGATGCACAGTCCAAACTGATTCGGTGCTTAACCAACCAGTCTATTCCTAGAATTAAATTGAACTCCCCAAATGGAAGCTCCATCAGATTTTCCAGAAAAACAGCCCCTTGCACCACTAACGGAACATCCCTATAGAGTTTACTAACCCGAACAGATTACCCTAATAGACTTAATACAGTGACCTCACTAGATGTGCTCTCAACAGAAATCCCCAGGTTTTCAGATACAGTGCTAGCTACATAGGAGTGAGTAGAACCTATGTCTATCAAAGCAGTATAAGGTACATTAGAAATAAAGAACGTATCGGTGATAACATCAGGATAAACCAACGCAGGTTGCCTCATCACGGTAGGGGTGTGCAAAATTCGGGTAAAACCGAAAAAATTTAGTTAACCGATCGATTAACCAAATTTAGTCGATTAACCGAATTTTTCATTCGGAGGTTGATTAATAATTTTTTAATTTTTCAATTAATGATTAATTCGGTTCGAAACCGGCCAGTTAACTGAATTTTTTCGGTTAAACTGAAAAAATTCAAAAAAAAAATTATCTAATATAAATAGGTCCAATTCATGCAATCCCACAATCCCACAGACCCACATCAGATTATTTGAATTACCCAATTCATAATTACATAAACTACCCAACCCAACCCAATTATGAATTACCCAACCCAACCCAATCTTAAAAATTACAATTAATTTAATAAATAAAAATAAAAATCTAAAACTAAGTCTAAAACTAAAACTAAAAGTCTAAAGTAAACCCAACACTAGTCAACAGAGAATAGATGACAGAAAAAAAACCTAGCCTTCAACTTCAAATCCCTAATTGAACCAGGCTAGCCACCTTCCGTCCGGCACTCCGGTGTCTACCAGGTCACCATCCATCACTGGTGTCTACTTCCATTTCTGGTATTCATCTCAAATTTTATTAGATACATTAGATACTAGACAGTGTGAATGTGCGATGTTTTAGTTTGTCTTAATGTTCTAATGAAGATACTGACTCCTCTTCTCTCATTTCTACAACCCACCATCTGCTCTAGGAAAAGAAAGGTCTTCCTTTCTACTTTTAACCTTTTCTTTCTATTCCAACAATTTGTACCCATCATTTAACATGATTTATTGTATTTTTAAGGATAAATATTATAATTATATATGAATTTTTATGAAAATTGATTTTGTACAATTTTTTCACAATTGTTCATCGATGCCAATTTGCCTAAATTGGAAATACTGTAAGCATGAAATCTGAAATAAGGCAAAGATTTATTAGAGTTATGTGATATTGAGGAGTTTCAAAAAAGGTAAAAAAAACAATGGAATTATTTTGTGATTGAATTACATGATGTTGAGGAGTTGCATTAAAATTGATCAATCAATTTTTTGGTTTCACTATTTTGTATTAGGTAAAGGCATAAAGGGCCAAGGAAGTGTATAACATTTTCTTTTTTTTTTTTTGTTTCACTGTTTTATTGAACAATCAATTAAATAAATAGTATTTTTTTTATAAAATTATCTTTGCATGATAATTTGTTATGAACCTGTCGATTAGGGACCATTTGATGTAAAGTTTAATATAATATAAAATAGAGCCCCAAGGTTTTAGAGTCCAATGGCAATATAAAATGAGAGATTGAATATGCTTTGACCTATGGGAAAAAAATTGGCACATATAGTAGTTAAGGATTGAACTGTGTAAGGTTACTTTTAAATCTTCTAAACTGGATTCATTCTTTTTTGAAAGAAATTTTTAGAATATCATTTAGAAATGTATAAAAACAAAATTTATTTCTCTAAAACTCAACATCAAAATATGTTTAATATTATAAATGAATTTTAATTTATTATATAACTTTTTTCTTGCAGAATAAAAATTTTAAGATGAGCATCCAACCTAAATCCAAATAGCAATAGGAAGGGAGGCCATGTTATATTTATGTGCTTATACCCAGAATTTAATAGATGTTTTTTTTTTTCATTTCAATAGTTCTTATGTTTCAACTTTGTTCTAATGCACTTGTCAATCATTTTACCTTCGATTTATTTTATTTTGAGTCTACCAATTTTAAGGCTATTTTTTGTTTGAAATTTTATTTTTGCAATCTGCTTTTGTTTTATACTATTTTTTTCTTGGAAAATGTGTTTGGTGAATAAACAATAAAAGCTGTTTTTTTTTCTAAAATGTAAAATGTTGAAACATGTCTTGTATCATTGTACATACTTTTATGCTAGAACTTGTATGCTAGAAATGTATAAAAGTAGAATTTATTTCTCTAAACCTCAACATCAAAATATGTTTAATATTATAAATGTATTTTAATTTATTATATAATTTTTTTCTTGCAGAATGTCCACCAAACCAACATCTATTGAGAGTAGTGTTACACCTGCTACTTCGATAGATTCTAAAAATTCGAGAGTTGGAACTTCAAGCCAAACAAAAGGGACTACTGGGAAAAGAAAAGCCACTCATCAAAGGTCAAAAGTTTGGTCTCATTTCACTAAGATTATTAATAGTGAGGGTGCAAGTAAGGCTAAATGTAATTATTGTCAAAAGGAATTTTGTTGTGATATGAAAAAAAATGGTACAGGGTCATTGAAATATCATATTGGTTCATGTAAAAAAAATCCTAGTAATGTTGTTGATACTAGTTAAAGACCACTAGTTTTACCTAGAAAGGGAGTTGATGGGGGGGGGAAGGGCATCTTTCAACTTGGAGATTTGATCAAGAAGCATGTAGGAAAGCATTAGCACAAATGATTGTGATTGATGAATTACTTTTCAAGTTTGTTGAAAGTGAAGGCTTTAAGAAATTTATGTTTGTGGCATGTCCTAGGTTTCATATTCCTTCACGAACTACTATGACTAGGGATGTTTATCAACTATATTTAGATGAAAAGGTCAAGATAAAACAACTTTTGAGAAGTTCTTACTCTAGAATTTGCTTAACTACTGACACATGGGCTCTTTTGCAATGAGTTAATTATTTGTGTATCACTGCTCACTTTATTGATAACGATTGGAAATTGAATAAAAAGATTTTAAACTTTTGTCCAATATCTAGTCATAAGGGTGAGTCTATTGGGATGGTGATTGAGAAATGCTTGTTGAATTGGGGGATTGATAAGTTGTTTACTATTACTGTTGACAATGCAAGTTCAAATGATGTTGCTATCAGTTATTTGAGAAAGAAATTTAACCCTCAAGGGGGTTTAGTTCAAAATGGTAAATATCTTCATATGATATGCATGGCACACATTGTGAATTTGATTGTTGTTGAAGGCTTAAAGGAAATGAATAAATCTGTTGAATGTGTTAGGGGGGCTGTAAGATATGCGAGATAATCTCCAGCTAGATTACAAAAGTTTAAGGAGTGTGTTGTGGTGGAAAAGATAAGAGTGTAAGAAGATGTTGTGTCTTGATGTTTGTACTAGGTGGAACTTGACCTACTTAATGTTAGACACTGCTCAGAACTTTAAGAGAGCTTTTGAGAGATTCGAGGAGAAAGATACAAACTTTAGGGCTGAACTTGAAAGGGGAGAGGGTCGGCCTAGCGTGGATGATTGGGCTAATGTTAGAGACTTGAGGGATTTCTTGGAACACTTTTATGAAGTCACTTTGCGTATATCTGGCACTTCATATGTCACATCCAATAATTTTTTTGATGAGCTTTCTGAAATTGATATTCTTTTACGAGATGCTCAGTTAAATAGTAATGTTGATTTCAATTTTATGGCCATCAAGATGAAAGAGAAGTATGATAATTATTTGGGTGATATTGATAAGATGAATTTGTTTATGTTTGTTGCTTGTGTTTTAGATCCTAGACAAAAACTAAAGTATCCTGAATTTGCACTTAGTGAAATGATGCAAAAATTGAAGGAATATTTGTATGAATTTTTTGATGAGTATAAGCCTCCACTTCATAGTACTTGTAGCCAATTGAGTTTGCCAACACATGTTTCTCTCGGTGAACCACAACAAAAAATGAAAAGGAGAATGCAAGCTTTGTACCAAAAGCATGAGTTGGAAATTTGTGGTGAGGATAAAACATCTAAGTTGGATAAATATCTAGTTGAGGCTAATGAGGAATTTGTTGAAGATTTTGATATTTTATTGTGGTGGAAAGTGAATAGCCCTAGATTTCCCACTCTTTCAAAAATGGCCAGAGATGTGTTAGCTATACCAGTTTTTACAGTTTCCTCAGAGTTTGCATTTAGCACCAAGGGATGTATGCTTGATCAATATAAGAGTTCTTTAACTCTTAAAATTGTACAAGCTCTTGTGTGTACTCAAGATTGGATTCGAAAATCATCATCATAAGAAGACATAAAAAAGATTAAAGAACAAATCCAAGAGCTTGACAAAATTGAAAATGGTATATTTATTGTTTTATTTTAATAGTTTCAATTTTTTTCCTACTTATTTAATTGACTCAATGTTAGTTTCAATTTTTTTCCTACTTATTTAATTGACTCAATGTTTAGACTTTTCTTGGAATGCATCAGAGCCTACCCTAAATTTATGAGCTTTTGTGAGTTGAAGGGTATGCTTACTATCTTATTCTTCTTAACTTATAATCTATTCGTTTGTTTATATTATTTGATTTTTTAAATGCATATATTTCTTGTGATATCTTGAATTAGGGCCAAAACGGAATAGTGGTTTCGAAACCACAATTCTGAAGTAGAAAAATTTATTTCGATTAATTTTTATAATTTATTGAGTGATTAGATGCATGTGTTAGAATATCGATAGAAAATTTCATGAATTGCATGTCTAATTTGCCTATTAGGACTTAATTGCAAAAGTTGATAAATATGAGTTTTAGATGTTAAAGGATTTAATTGAAGAGAATAATTGAAGTAGAGGTCCTTAAATGGTAATTATACCATTAGGTTTTCATGGACAAAAGTGGACATACATAGGTAGAAATAACCAAAGTTTTTAATGAAGGGTATTTTAGTCATTTGGTAATTAAAAGATTAAAAAAAGGAGAAAGATGGAAAAATATGTCCATCTTCTTCAAAATTTCAAGGGTTCTTCATAGCTAGGGTTTGTTTCAAGCTTTCAAGCTCCATAGTAAGTAATTTCAAGCCCTGTTTTTAATGTTCTTTACGTTTTTGGAGTCCCAGTAACTTGATTTAGCTCATTCTAGCAATAATTTAACCTAGGGTTTATATTTGGAAAAATACCCATAGGTGAAATGTGTTTATTTTGATGTTTTATGGTAGAATATGAAGCTTGAAATTGTGTTAAACAACTTTTGCTAAGCGATTTTATGTGAAAACGAGTAAAATGACATAATCGGTAAAAATACCTAATGTTTATAACTACATGTTAGAGTGAGAATTTGATGTTGCTATAGAAGGGAAAAATGATCAGCGTGTCATAAAACATAAGAAAATAGGATGAGGTTTAATTTACGAGCCTTGGGCCAAAAGTGTAAATATGTGAAAGTTTAGGGGCAAAATGGTAATTTTGCCAAAGTTCGTACTAGGGGCTGTTTTGATGAATGTGTGTATTAAATAAATTAATTTGGTATTATAGATCAAGAGAAAAGAGATTCGAGTCGAGATCGGGGGAAAAATAAAGTTTACGAGGAATAGGCTCGACTATTCTCATTTTGTATTGAGGTAAGTTCATATGTAAATATTGTAAAACAACCGTTATTTTAAGTCATTTAATTTTATTTATACGATATTATGATTGTTATCATGCAATTCTATGCTTTGTGGTCATTGTTGGACAACATGCAAAAATTTTGTGAATTATGTGAAAAATGTGAAAGACTACCGAAGTATCGTCATTGGTATTCCAAGAAGAATGGTAATGTAACACCCCCTAACCCCAAACCGTCGCTGGAACGAGATTATGAGGCATTACCGAACATATTAGACAACTTACGAATAATTTACAATTAATAAAACTTTCATAGTATAATATAATAATTAAGTCCCTATATTGGATTCTCGAAGTTCAAACACGTATTAAAAGTAGAACGGGACTTGTTCGAGTATTCCGGGAATTTTTTTTTTATAAAAATTTTAGCAGCATTTCTGCTTATTTTTACCTAAAACCCCCTGCAGATTCAAACCAAAACAACCAACACCAATGTTTCACATTCATATAACTAA
The DNA here is from genome assembly GCF_007990345.1 of Gossypium hirsutum. Classification (NCBI taxonomy): domain Eukaryota; kingdom Viridiplantae; phylum Streptophyta; class Magnoliopsida; order Malvales; family Malvaceae; genus Gossypium; species Gossypium hirsutum. The sequence goes on from NC_053434.1 coordinate 29,760,532, forward strand.
TATTTATATCGCTAACATAATTTTTTTTAACTTAATAACTATCATAGCATCATTCTAAATTGATTAAAAACTTCATTCATTTAACCATCTAAATCTTATAATTCATCCTTCGCTACCCAAAGTAATATACATATTCAAATGACTAAACAACACCTATGTACATGCCACCTTTACCCAAAAGAAAAATATACATCACCAAATTTGTGTTGGAGTCGGGATTGTTCTCGATGCTGAGCCGGGACACTTGACTTCTACTAACCTGCGCACGGAAACAACCGTACGCTTAGTATAGATATACTCAGTGGTATTACCGTAATTCAAAATATATCATCAATAATAAAAATATAAATATTAAAATACATAACAGCTAATTTCTTAAATACTAATTCATACTTTATTTTTATTTTTATTTTCATCATTTCATAATAACAATTCAATTTAATTATTCGTCAATCAATGTATTTTTCACAAACTTGAATTTAAACCACTTATGAACATTTAGCTCATACTTTTCTCTTTCTATCACAATTCCAATTTCTATTCATAATTCAATTTCTTTTTTTATATATATTTCAATGCCTTAAATTCACATTTCAATTTTTCACCCTATTAATGTAACTCGGACTTTGGCGGATACACAGATCCAACCAAACACACCAATATGGCACCCAGTGCCTCATTGGATCGTTCGAAGTAATAGTTGACACCCAGTGTCTCATCGGCCTAGCCGAAGTAAAGTTCGTACCCAGTACCTCATCGAATCTATCCGAAGAAATTTAGTGACACCCAGTGTCTCATCGACTCGAGGTCGAAGTATCCCTGAACACTTCTAATCCTATGGCAAGCCAACTATATCCGACTCAGCCCGACTAGTTAATAGGGTATTCAATTCACTTTCTCAATTCTATATCACTTTCAATTCACAATTCAAATTACCATTCATTTTTCAATCAATACACTTTTCAAATAATCACATATTCCATAATTCACTTATTCTAATCAATTTAATTCAATTTGCATCACTTTCATTTTCACTCAATATTCATATCAATTTCACATACTTACCTCAAGTCTTACTTACCATACATAACAATTAAAAATTCAGCAATCAATAATAATTAAAATTCGAATTATAGTAATACACACCGTAATTCTCTCGTTTTAGTCCTCGATGACTTTCTCCTTTCCTTTTGATGCTGATGCTTCAGGTTCTTTGTTGGCTACGAAAATAATAGTAATTTACATTATTATTTACAGCATTAATTATAATAAATAATTAAATTTCTAAACAATTCCTACCTTATTCCCAATTTAATCCTAACTAAACTTAATTATTTTTTTAATCCAATTCACTCTCTTTTTCTATTCAAATTTTGTCTAAACTTATATTTAACTATAAATTTCTAGCATATTTCCCTAATTTCGAAATTTCTTCAATTTAGTCCCTACAACATAAAACTTATAGCCTAGTTTACAATTTAATCCCTTAATCAATTCTAACTTAGAATTCATTCAATTAAATCCCTAATTCCATAATTTGTCCAACATGACCCATATTTAGAAACATATGAACTCTTGAAATATCAACTTAATTTCATCAAAATCTTGTTTTAAAGCTTCTAAAACATCAAAATTAACTAAAAAGGACTTAATTGACTTACCAAATTAACTCCAAGCTTCAAAAACCATATTTTCCCTTTTTCTTTCTTTTTCTTCTTTTCTTTCCCCAGTTTCAAATGCTCTCTGTAACTTTTTTTCATTTGTTTTATTTCTTTTATGTTATATTTTATATTTAATTAATTTAATAAATATCTATTTTAATACAAATACTAATATTACAATTGGATACATATTTATTTTTACATTTGTACCAATAATTTTATTACCATTGTCATTATTTAATTTGTTTCTCAAACAAAAATCTCATAATTTTAATTATTTAATTATTTAATTAACAAATATCTTTTTACTTAAATTATAAGTAATTAAGTATTTAAATTACAAATGTACTAATGTAATTTTACACATATATTTTTTTTATTACCATACAATTATCTACTATTTAATTTATTTATAATATATTATTAATTAAATAATCATAATAATTTAATATAAAACCATAATAATAATCATTATAATATATAAAACCTAAAAAAATCTTTGATTTTATTTCACCAATATGCCGCCTCATTTGTAGTCAATGGCTTAATTGTCATTTTAATCCTTTTTATTTTCTATTACTTTATAATTAAACTTTTACCCTTTATTCAATTTAATCCTTTTTATTACTTACTCTAAATTAAGCTAAATTCACCTAATTAAATCCTAATTAGACACGTCACTAGGCTCATAAATATTTTTAATAATTATTTTCAAACTTATTTCACTAAGACGGAGGCCCTATAACTTACTTTTTCGGTGCCCGTGGATTTTGGGTCATTACAGGTAAAGAAGTATGAACGAGGAAAGTCCCGTTGAACCTTAGGAATAGATTAGGATATTTGGGCATCTGAGCTCGTTGAGTTGAGTTCGAGTTCACTTATGGATGCGAATGTCCGAGCTCGTTGAGTTGAGTCCGAGTTCGTGAGATGTAACTAGGCATCTGAACTCGTTGAGTTGAGTCTGAGTTCACTTATGGATGCGAACACCTGAACTCGTTGAGTTGAGTCTGAGTTCACTTATGGGTAGGTTACATGGTAGCTTGGCTACATAATTTCCGCAGGCTATTGAGTTTGTCTAGCTGCGGGTATGGCACTTATGTGCATGAAATCCTTGTATTCTAATCATATTCCGATGTGTTCAACGGGTAAATCTTAAGTGGATAAGGTGAGTACCTAAAACGAAGGTGACATGTTGGTAAGTGTGGTGAATGAGAAAATTTGTACTGGTATGTATTTAACCCTCGGGTTGAGACTTCAATAAAACAATAATATGGTAGGATCATGAATGAGAAATATGATATGAATGCTTTGGTGATATTATACAAATGTGGATTTCGTATTATTGCATGGTTATGTTACTTGCTATTTACATGTGAACTTACTAAGCATTTATGCTTACTCCCTCCTTTCTATTCTTTGTAGTTTTGACAAGTCAGCTTGGAAGTCGGGAACGATCAGAGGCTCGTTCACACTATCCGAGGACCATTTTGGTATAGTGGCTTGTATACTTTGAAATATGGCATGTATAGCACTATAATCATTTTGTGTATATAATCTTATGATATGGCTATTGAATGATAAGGAAATGCTTGGTAAATATTAGCCATTCGAATGGCTAATCAAAAATCATATTTGGTGTTATGTATGCTTGTTGTGCTATTTAATCCATGGAAATTCATAACAAGGTGAAACTTACTATAAAACAATGTCATACAACAACAATAACGTGAGTTTGAAAAATCACTAAAAATAGTAGAGATATAATTAAATGATGAATAAAATATTTAATTAAATCTTAATGAATCTATTTTCATGTGGAAGAAACAAAATAGGTAAAAGAGTCGTATTTTATGAGATATTTACGTTTTAGTGAAACAGGGTCTAAGTGATTTCTGGATTCCCTATTCTGAATTTAGAAATCATCATAAATTGTGTAGATATAATTAGTACTCACAATTTATATTTATGGATTCCTTATTGAGTCTATTTTTAAAAGAAACAAATGAAATGGTCATTAGATCTCTGTACAGGAAGAAATTTGATTCGTAGTGCACAGGGGTCAGAGTAGCCAAACCCTAAAATAGGGGAGAATTTAACTAATAAACTGTACTAATTGGCCCTACAAAAAATTCTATAAAAAAATTAGTAAGTAGATATATGAGTCTAGTTTCAGGAAAAATTTACGAAATTTGATTTTGAGTTTCGTAACTCTTAGATATGATTTTTTTAGCAACTGTGGCGCAGATAGACAGTTTACTAGGAGAATTGTTTGAACTTGTTTAAATGCTAAAATAAGTTTAGTAATGTCTCATGCTCGACTCCGGCGACGGTCCCGGGTAAAGGGGCGTTACATTTCTACTATATGCTAAATTGTTGCACATGTTTTTTTTTTGTAGGTTTAATGCAAATGGAGATCTTTTGGAGAGAAGAAATGGATACAAATGGAAAATATTGAAGACTTACATTTCAATTATGTGTTAATTTCAAGACTTATGTAATGTTTTTAATTATGTAGTGATTCAATTCAGGTAATTCGGGTAATTCGGGTAATTTGGTTAATTTGGTTACTTTGGTAATTTTTAACCAAAAATAAAAAAATATATAATTTTCGGTTAATTCGGTTAACCAACCAAATTAACCGAAAAATTTCGGTTCGGTTAATTTTTTTGAAAAAATTTTCGTTCGGTTAACGGTTAAAAATTTTGAAAGGTCGGTTAATTCAGTTAATGATATTTTGAGTCGGTTAACCGACTGAACACCCCTAGTCCACGGCCCCTAGGTGGTTGCTGAACTGCCCACTGAGGCTGTATAGATCTCGGTCCTGAAGCTTGCATCTAATCTATCCGCTGTGGACACTCTCTAATACGATGTTTCAGAGACAAATCATCGTCCAACACTCGCCTGGATGGCGCCTACCATAGTCTCCACAAGGCTGAATCTCGGTGGAGCAACAGGGGCTCCCACTCTAACCGGCCCATCAGATTTGACCTTTTTCTTAGGCCTTCGAACAAAACTAGAAGGCTACGAATCCCTCTCATTCTTGCATCTCTCTCAATCCCTATTCTAGCGCTCCACGCGCTTAACATCCTCGGTGATCTTCACCTTCTCAACTAGAATAGCGAACTTCCGCTCCCTCTATTGAGCAATTAGTACCCTTAAGTTATCCTTCAAGCCATCCTCAAACCGAATGCACTTCTCATACTCAGACGCCATCATGCCTCCAGGGTAGCGGCTCAGCCTCATACTCGGCCATAGATCTATCACCTTGCGTGAGATTCATGAACTCACACCCACGAGCATCCACATAACTCGCCCCCACATACTTCCCTTAGAAGGTAGTCTTAAAGAAATCCCAGTTGAAACGATCAGGCTGAGTACCCTCCTCTACAATTAACCACCACTCGCGAAACAAAGAGACTGTACCCTTTAGTTTATGCTTAGGAGTACAGTCTAGATCATTCATGATCCTCTCGGTGGCCTCCAACCAGTACTCAGCCACATTAGGGGCGGCTCCAGTGACACCCTTAAACAACTCAGCACCATTAGATCGGAGTCGTTCAGTTACTGACCCTCAGCCTATAACTCCAGAATGGGGTCCACTAACCCTCTCCAAAATCCTTAGCATGGCTTAGGACAATGCATCGTCCGTAGCGATCGGCTTTGAGACCCAATCTCAGTAGCAGGCGAAACCAGTGTCAACTAATGTCTAGGTTTCCTATACTGCCTAGAAAAGAAGACTCAAGTCGAGTCCCCCTACGGCCTGTAACGTCCCGAGCCCAAGACCGTTTTCAGAGTCGAACACGAGGTGTTAACGGACTTAATCCATTTACTTACACAGTTCATTTTAAAATTTCCAGACAAGCTGGCTAACTGCATCACAGTCACTTTAAAAATCATATCTCGAGTTTCGAAACTCGAAAACTGATTCCGTAAATTTTTCCTGAAACTAGACTCATATATCCATCTATAAATTTTTTTCTAGAATTTTTGGTCGGGCCAATTAGTACAGTTTATTAGTTAAAGTCTCCCCTAATTCAGGGTTCGACTACTCTGACCTTCATGCATTACGACTTAGATATCTCCCTGTACAGGACTTCAATACTTATGGCGTTTGTTTCTAATGAAACTAGACTCAGAAAGGAATCTGTACATATAAAGCATGACTTCTAATTATCTCTGGTTAATTTATGGTGAATTTCCAAAGTCAGAACAGGGGATCCAGAAATCGCTCTGGCCCTATTTCACAAAAACTTAAACATCTCATAAAATACGGCTCATATGGTCGTTTCGTTTCTTCCATGTGAAACTAGACTCATCAAGATTAGATTACATAATTTATTCATTATTTAATTACATTTCTACTATTTTTAGTGATTTTTCAAACTCACACTACTGCTGCTGTCAGCATCTACTTTAAGGTAAATCTCACCTATTTCATAGTTTCCATGATTCAACTAGCCATTTGACATACATAGCACCAAATATGATCGTGATTAACCATTCTAATGGCTAATCATTGCCAAGCATTTCCACACCTCTCAATAACCATATATATATACACAAAATGATTATAACGCTACGTTCAAAATATATAAGCCATTTTCGCATGGCCATCCGAATATATATACATTACCAAAAGGTACTTAATTAACAACAAAGGTCAGTCCCATACATGCCACTATCGAAGTTCAACTAAAAAAAGTACCAAAAGGGCTTAGATAGTGTGGACGACTTCGACTTTGACAATCCCGAGTCCGATAGCTGACGAATAAAATCTATAAAACAGAGAATTAAAGAAACAGAATAAGCATTTAATGCTTAGTAAGTTTGAGTAATGAAATTATTTACGACCAAAGTATAGCGTTCATATGACTAAATGAATAATTGCATATATGTTCTCAAAATCATACTTACTTCACGCTTCAACCATTATATTCATACACAGGGAATCAAACCTAACTAGAGGCCAGAAGTTCGTTAATCAATTGAGCGAATACTATTTAATAGGAATCAACCTTTCCGATGCATATACGAAACATACCTTATCATTTGGATTTTTATGAGCGTATTATTTGAAATTATTACAGCAAGATCGCTCACTTCCAAACCCAAGTACCTTCGGGATTTAGCTGGATATAGCAACTCGCACACATGCCTTCGGGTCTTAGCCCGGATATAGTCACTAGCACAAATGCCTTCGGGACTTAGCCCGGGTATAGCAACTACTCGCACAAATGCCTTCGGGACTTCGTCCGGATATAGTCACTAGCACAAATGCCTTCGGGACTTAGCCCGGATATGGTCACTAGCACAAATGCCTTCGGGACTTAGCCCGGATATCATCCGAATAATCATGCACATATATCAATAAATCATGACACATCTATATTTCATTTTCATAACTAGAATTCAAACACAAGACACTTATCAACCATTACCATTTTCGGCTCAATAGCCACATACAAAGAGCATGATTTTGATTTGCTTATTAACATGATCTCTATACATATTCGGCTGCCCGTCATAAGTATAAACTAATCACCTCAATATATAATTCAAGTAGAATCATTATATCTCCGTTTATTTGTTATGCTATATGTCATGACTTAATCAAATCATAAACTAAGTTCCATTACTCGAAAATTTACCTTGGATGTTGTCGAACGACTTCAACGGCTATTCAATTACTTTTTCCTTTCCTTTATCGGATTTAGTTTCCCCTTTGCTCTTGAGCTTAATTTAACAAATAAATTGATTTAATCATCTTGAACATCAAGAGAAATTCAAGGTACTTAGCCCATATATATATTAGACATTAGAGTCATATATATGAAATCATGAATCAAATTCAACATATTAGCTAATATTCTCCTTTAGCCGATTATCTAAGTCAAGATAGAATCATCAATATGCTTACCTATAGCCGAATATATGCAACACCAATCTATGTATTCATTCATGTGGTCAAGTATACATATTCCAATATGATATCATTTCCATTTCATTTAACACTTAACATTTACCACATATCAATTAACCCATTTTTTTTATAATTACAAAACTCTTCATCTATTCATGCTCTCATATTCGGTTATCCATACCTATACTAACCATATAACTAAAAATTCTAAGTTTAAACACAATACAACATTTTAGCACCATGGCCGAACACTTCATGAAGTTGCTAAGACCCATCCTTTTCAAATTCTCACACACACTCACATCCAATCCTTTTTATTAAGCACTCAAACTCTATCATCTTCATACCTCATCAACACAACATCAAACACCAACCAAGAAAGACAACATCCATGGCCGAGTATCATCTCCATCAAATAGCAAAGATTTAAACCATGGGCTAGGTAGAATTCAAACTAACAACTAAAAATATGCATAAATTTCATGGAATAACATCAAACATACCTCTTCCTAATCATCAACCAACCGAACATGAAGTAAGAGAATTCTTTTCTTCTTCCTCCCTCAAGTCACGGCAATGGAGGAGCAAGGATGAAACAACTTTGGTTTCTCCTCCCACTCACCTCATGTTTTATTATTCTTAATTCATTATTTTATTTTGTAACTAAAAAAAATGTTAATAGAAAAATACATATTACCATTAATAGCCCATACCATGGCCGGCCACTATCCAAGATTTGGCTAATTTGACATGCAAGTACCCTCTTTTTTGACATCATGCACTATTAGATCCTTATAGATTAACCTATCACATTTCAAAAGTGTCACACCTAAGTCCTATTAACTAAATTCACATGCAATCGACTAAATCGAAGCTTAAAACTTTCATACATTCATATCCACATATTTTAGACAATAAATATTATATTCAAATACTTCGGTGATTCGGTTTAGCGGTCCCGAAACCGTTTTCTGACTAGGGTCAATTTAGGGCTGTCACAACTCTCCCCCACTTAAGAAATTTTCGTCCCCGAAAATCTTACCGGTAAATAGGTTTGGGTATCGTTCTTTCATAGAGTTCTCAGTTTCCCAAGTAGCTTCTTCGATCCCGTGTTTGAGCCATAACACCTTTACTAACGGAACCCTTTTATTTTGCAACTCTTTCACTTCACGAGCTAGGATACGAATCGCTTCTTCTTCATAACTCATATCGGCTTGAATTTCAACCTCGGAGGGATTTATTACGTGCGAAGGATCGAATTTGTAACGTCGAAGCATCGAAACATGAAAAACGTTGTGAATCTTTTCGAGATCAGGGGGTAAAATCAATTTATATGCCACTGGACCAACTCGTTCAGATATTTCATACGGCCCTATGAACCTCGGACTCAGTTTTCCCTTATGGCCAAATCTGAGTATCTTTTTCCAAGGTGAAACTTTAAGAAACACTTTGTCTCCCACCTGATACTCAATGTCTCTTCGTTTTAAATCCGCGTACGACTTCTGACGATTTGATGCTGCCTTCAGACTTTCACGAATTATTTTTACTTTCTGCTCAACATCTTTAATCAAATCAACTCTGAAAATTTTACTTTCACCGAGCTCGGTCCAATACAATGGTGTACGGCATTTACGACCGTACAAAGCCTCGTAAGGTGCCATCTTAATACTTGATTGAAAACTATTGTTGTAAGCGAATTCAATCAAAGGTAAATACCGCTCCCATGAACCACTAAACTCAAGGATGCAACATCTCAACATATCCTCGAGTATCTGAATTATCCGCTCGGATTGACCATCAGTCTGTGGATGAAAAGCGGTGCTAAAATGCAACTTGGTACCCAAAGCTTCTTGCAATTTCTTCCAAAATCGCGAGGTGAATCTCGGATCTCTATCCAACACAATAGAAATAGGTACCCCATGTAATCTCACAATCTGAGAAACATACAATTCAGCTAGTTTATCCAGTGAATAATCCGTACGTACGAGAATAAAATGAGTCGACTTAGTCAGTCTATCAACAACAACCCAAATCCCATCTTTCTTACTCGCCGACAATGGCAACCCAGATACAAAATCCATCGTGACTCGATCCCATTTCCATTCAGGTATCATGGTCGGCTGAAGTAAACCTGTAGGCACTTGATGTTCCACTTTCACTTGTTGACATATTAAACACTTCAAAACAAAATCGGAAATGTCTCGTTTCATACCATGCCACCAAAACTGACGTCTCAGATCGTTGTACATTTTCGTACTCCCCGGGTGAATTGACATCCGGCTACAATGAGCTTCGTTCAGAATTGTCGAAATAAGTTCTGAATTTCTTGGAACGCACAAACGACATCTGACCTCAAACAATCGTCATCATCGATTTGAAACTCTGATTCCATATTCGAAACACATTCAGCCCGTTTTGCAACCAATTCATCATCGACTTTCTAAGCTTCACGAATTTGATGAATCAACAATGGTTTGGCCTTTAATTTTGCTATTAACACATTATCGGATAGAACAGACAAGTGTACATTCATCGCTCGTAAAGCACACAGTGATTTACGACTTAAAGCATCCGCAACCACATTAGCCTTTCCCGGGTGATAGTCAATGACGAGCTCATAATCTTTCAACAACTCAAGCCAACGTTTTTGTCGCAGATTCAAGTCTCGTTGAGGCATCAAATATTTGAGACTTTTTTTATCCGAATATACATGGCACTTCTCACCAAATAAGTAATGTCGCCATATTTTCAAAGCGAATACGATGGCAGCCAGTTCGAGATCATGGGTTGGATAATTTTTCTCATGTGGCTTCAATTGTCTCGACGCATAAGCTACAACTCGACCTTCTTGCATCAATACACAACCCAACCCAAGTAAGGATGCATCACTGTAAATGACAAACTCCTTGCCTGATTCGGGCTGCACTAGTACTGGAGCTTCAGTCAAATGAGTCTTCAATTGATCGAAAATTTTCTGACATTTTTCTGTCCATTCAAACTTAACATCTTTCTGAAGTAGTTTCGTTATGGGTGTGGCTATCATCGAGAAACCCTTTATGAACCGTCTATAGTAACCGGCAAGTCCCAAAAAGCTCCGAACCTCAGTAATATTTCTCGGAGGCTTCCAGTTAAGTATGGCTGAAATTTTGCTCGGATCAACTCGAATACCCGATGCAGATACCACATGACCCAAGAAGCTAACCTCTCTTAACCAGAACTCACACTTACTGAACTTAGTATATAACTGTTTATCCCGTAAAATTTGCAACATTAATCCCAGGTGTTCAGCATGATCGGTTTCATTTCTCGAATAGACCAAAATATCATCGATAAACACGACTACGAACCGATCCAAATACGGTCTGAAGATCCGATTCATCAAATCCATAAATACCGCAGGGGCATTAGTGAGCCCAAACGGTATCACTAAGAACTCGTAGTGACCGTATCTCGTTCTGAAAGCAGTTTTGGGTATATCTGAATCTCGAATTCGCAACTGATAATAACCCGATCTCAAATCTATCTTTGAAAACACTGAGGCTCCCTTTAGTTGATCAAACAAATCATCAATACGCGGTAACGGATATTTATTCTTTATTGTCACTTTATTCAGCTGACGATAGTCGATGCACATCCTCATGGTTCCGTCCTTCTTTTTCACAAACAATACTGGTGCACCCCAAGGTGAGAAACTCGGTTGAGCGAAACCTCTATCCATCAACTCTTGCAACTGAGCTTTCAATTCCTTTAATTTCATTGGTGCCATACGATACGGAGCTATCGAAATCGGTGTAGTCCCAGGTATAAGTTCGATGCCAAACTCTACCTCCTGAACAGGTGGTAACCCCGGTAATTCTTCGGGAAAAACATCCGGATATTCACAAACCATTGGTACCGATTCAAGTTTCTTTTCTGACTCTTTATTATCAAGTACGTATGCAAGGTACGCTTCACACCCTTTTCTCACATATTTTTGAGCTAACATCGAGGATATTATTGTTGGTAATCCATTCAAAACAGTAGACTCAACTCGGATTATCTCATTATTTGCACACCTCATCAATAGTCTTACTTTTGCAATTCACAACTGCATCATGTACGCTCAACCAATCCAAACCGAGAATAACATCAAATTCATCAAACGGTAAAAGCATCAAGTCAGCCGGAAAACAGGAGCCTCGGATTATTAAGGGACATTTCTCACACACTTTGTCGACAAGCACATAACGACCCAAGGGATTCGACACTCGAATTACGAACTCAGTAGACTCAACATAAGCTCTAGCAGGAGCACGAGCCTCAGATCTGGTGCTAACATCTCTAGATCCTCTCGGACCGCCGCTAGCATTCCCCCCATTTTTAGATGGTCTACCTCGAGCAGTAGTAGCACCCGGTTTCAAACTCTGATTTACATTTTGTTCGGACAGTCTCGGGCAATCCTTGATAAAGTGGTCAGCTGATCCGCACTTATAACAGGAGCGGTCATGGAATCTACAACTCCCCGAATGCCATTTACCACAATACTGGCACTCTGTTCTGTCTCGACGATCATTTCCAACACTGGCAACCGAAGTGACTCGTATACTCACAGGGGGTCGATCACGATCTCGTCTAGAAAAGCCCGAAGTGTCTTTAGATCGGCCTAAATCATCTCTAAATTTCTTCGATGACTGTTGAAAGGGCTTCCCCGAAGATCTCTTACGAAACTCCTTTGCTCCCATATCAGCTTTTCTTTTCTCCTTACTGAGCTCTTCGGCTTTGCAAGCTCGCTCGACAAGTACCACAAATTCTCTGATTTCTAAAATGCCAACATACAGCTTTATATCATCGTTCAGTCCATCTTCGAAACATTTACACATTACAGCTTCTGAAGAAATGCATTCTCGCGCGTACCGGCTAAGCCTTAAAAACTTTCGTTCATAGTCAGTAACCGGCATGGAACCTTGTTTAAGTTCAAGAAATTCTTTTCGTTTTTGATCAATGAACCTCTGGCTGATGTACTTTTTTCGAAACTCGGTTTGGAAAAACTCCCAAGTTACTTGCTCTCTGGGCACAACAGAAATCAACGTATTCCACCAATAGTAGGCAAAATCACGTAGCAAGGAGATCGTACACTTTAGGCATTCATCGGGTGTGCAAGATAGTTCATCAAGTACCCGAATAGTGTTGTCCAACCAAAATTCAGCTTGCTCGGCATCGTCGCTATCTGTAGCTTTAAATTTAGTAGCCCCGTGTTTTTGGATTCTGTCAACTGGGGGCTTATTTAACCTCATCTGGTCAGTTACCGGAGGTATCGCAGGTGTGGGGGCTGTATTAGTCGGGAATGGAGGTTGTGGAATAGCCGTATTAGTTCGAATATACTGATTGAACCAATCATTCATCACGCTATAAAAAGCCTGTCTAGCTTCATCATTCTGATTACTAGCAATAGGTTGAGAGTCCCCCGGCGCTGTCCCTTGTGCGGGAGCAGGCGCTACACTCTCAAGATCATCAGCTACCGCTCGGTTGGGATCGGGATCCATTACTATAAATAAACACATTTTTAACTGTCAGAAATCTCCACACTATCAAATAAACACATAGTGGCATGTATAGATAGACCCGGACGTATTACGGTAGTCCTAGAATCGACTAAACCGTAGCTCTGATACCAATAAAATTGTAACGCCCTGAGCCCAAGACCGTTTCCGGAGTCGAACACGAGGTGTTAACGGACTTAATTCATTTACTTACACAGTTCATTTTAAAATTTCCAGACAAGCTGGCTAACTGCATCACAGTCACTTTAAATATCATATCTCGAGTTCCAAAACTCGAAAACCGATTTCGTAAATTTTTCCTGAAACTAGACTCATATATCCATCTATAAATTTTTTTCTAGAATTTTTGGTCGGGCCAATTAGTACAGTTTATTAGTTAAAGCCTCCCCTGATTCAGGGTTCGAGTACACTGACCTTCATGCATTACGACTTAGATATCTCCCTGTACAGGGCTTCAATACTTATGCCGTTTGTTTCTAATGAAACTAGACTCAGAAAGGAATCTGTAAATATAAAGCATGACTTCTAATTATCTCTGGTTAATTTATGGTGAATTTCGAAAGTCAGAATAGGGGATCCAGAAATCTCTCTGGCCCTATTTCACAAAAACTTAAACATCTCATAAAATACGGCTCATATGGTCGTTTCGTTTCTTCCATGTGAAACTAGACTCATCAAGATTAGATTACATAATTTATTCATCATTTAATTACATTTATACTATTTTTAGTGATTTTTCAAACTCACACCACTGCTGCTGTCAGCATCTACTTTAAGGTAAATCTCACCTATTTCATAGTTTCCATGATTCAACTAGCCATTTGACATACATAGCACCAAATATGATCGTGATTAACCATTCCAATGGCTAATCATTGCCAAGCATTTCCACACCTCTCAATAACCATATATATATACACAAAATGATTATAACGCTACGCTCAAAATATATAAGCCATTTTCGCATGGCCATCCGAATATATATACATTACCAAAAGGTACTTAATTAACAACTAAGGTCAGTCCCACACATGCCACTATCGAAGTTCAACTAAAAAAAGTACCAAAAGGGCTTAGATAGTGTGGACGACTTCGACTTTGACAATCCCGAGTCCGATAGCTGACGAACAAAATCTATAAAACAGAGAATTAAAGAAACAGAATAAGCATTTAATGCTTAGTACGTTTGAGTAATGAAATTATTTACGACCAAAGTATAGCGTTCATATGACTAAATGAATAATTGCATATATGCATGTGCTCAAAATCATACTTACTTCACGCTTCAACCATTATATTCATACACAGGGAATCAAACCTAATTAGAGGCCGGAAGTTCGTTAATCAATTGAGCGAATACTATTTAAAAGGAATCAACCTTTCCGATGCATATATGAAACATACCTTATCGTTTGTATTTTTATGAGCGTATTATTTGAAATTATTACAGTAAGATCGCTCACTTCCAAACCCAAGTACCTTCGGGATTTAGCCGGATATAGCAACTCGCACACATGCCTTCGGGTCTTAGCCCGGATATAGTCACTAGCACAAATGCCTTCGGGACTTAGCCCGGGTATAGCAACTACTCGCACAAATACCTTCGGGACTTCGCCCGGATATAGTCACTAGCACAAATGCCTTCGGGACTTAGCCCGGATATCATCCGAATAATCATGCACATATATCAATAAATCATGACACATCTATATTTCATTTTCATAACTAGAATTCAAACACAAGACACTTATCAACCATTACCATTTTCGGCTCAATAGCCACATACAAAGAGCATGATTTTGATTTGCTTATTAACATGATCTCTATATGTATTCGGCTGCCCGTCATAAGTATAAACTAATCACCTCAATATATAATTCAAGTAGAATCATTATATCTCCGTTTATTTGTTATGCTATATGTCATGACTTAATCAAATCATAAACTAAGTTCCATTACTCGAAAACTTACCTCGGATGTTGTCGAACGACTTCAACGGCTATTCAATTACTTTTTCCTTTCCTTTATCGGATTTAGTTTCCCCTTTGCTCTTGAGCTTAATTTAACAAATAAATTGATTTAATCATCTTGAACATCAAGAGAAATTCAAGGTACTTAGCCCATATATATATTAGACATTTGAGTCATATATATGAAATCATGAATCAAATTCAACATATTAGCTAGTATTCTCCTTTAGCCGATTATCTAAGTCAAGATAGAATCATCAATATGCTTACCTATAGCCGAATATATGCAACACCAATCTATGTATTCATTCATGTGGTCGAGTTTACATATTCCAATATGATATCATTTCCATTTCATTTAACACTTAACATTTACCACATATCAATTAACCCATTTTTTTATATTTACAAAACTCTTCATCTATTCATGCTCTCATATTCGGTTATCCATACCTATACTAACCATATAACTAAAAATTCTAAGTTTAAACACAATACAACATTTTAGTACCATGGTCGAACACTTCATGAAGTTGCTAAGACCCATCCTTTTCAAATTCTCACACACACTCACATCCTTTCCTTTTTATTAAGCACTCAAACTCTATCATCTTCATACCTCATCAACACAACATCAAACACCAACCAAGAAAGACAACATCCATGGCCGAGTATCATCTCCATCAAATAGCAAAGATTTAAACCATGGGCTAGGTAGAGTTCAAACTAGCAACTAAAAATATGCATAAATTTCATGGAATAACATCAAACATACCTCTTCCTAATCATCAACCAACCGAACATGAAGTAAGAGAATTCTTTTCTTCTTCCTCCCTCAAGTCACGGCAATGGAGGAGCAAGGATGAAACAACTTTGGTTTCTCCTCCCACTCACCTCATGTTTTATTATTCTTAATTCATTATTTTATTTTGTAACTAAAAAAAATGTTAATAGAAAAATACATATTACCATTAATAGCCCATACCATGGCTGGCCACTATCCAAGATTTTGCTAATTTGACATGCAAGTACCCTCTTTTTTGACATCATGCACTATTAGATCCTTATAGATTAACCTATCACATTTCAAATGTGTCACACCTAAGTCCTATTAACTAAATTCACATGCAATCGACTAAATCGAAGCTTAAAACTTTCATACATTCATATCCACATATTTTAGACAATAAATATTATATTCAAATACTTCGGTGATTCGGTTTAGTGGTCCCGAAACCGCTTTCCGACTAGGGTCAATTTAGGGCTGTCACACGGCCTCTACCATGGCCACGAATACCACGTCCGCGAGTTCCACGAGCGCTCATCATAAATTTTGAATTTTTATCTACATTATAAAGTTTTATGTGTCAGTTCCAGTATTTATTAGCAGATATTTTATGCAAAAATTATCAGAAGTTTAGAAATGTTTTCAGAGGTTTCAGTCTTCTAACTATTTCACTACAGTTTTAGAAAGTATTATCTACAATGTTTTAGAATAGTTTTATCTAAGTAAAGAGATACTTACAGGATCGGCACCGGAGACTCGATGTACCACATACTTTCACTTACTCTTCAAACCATTTAGAAATCAATTCTTTTTAGAACAAAATTTTGGAACTCAAAATTCACAGCCCGAGTTTTGCAACCTTACTCTGATACCACTAAATGTAACACCCCAAACCCGGCCTAGACGTTATGGCTGAATCTGGTGGTGTCACAAGGAATGGATTTTGAAAACGGTATAGACTTGATAAATCATTCAAATTTTAGGTCCCTTGTGTTCGATCACGATTATACTGAAAACATTATTTAATTATTTTGTTTACAAAACATTTACTATAGCGGAAGTTTAATAATTGTGATAAATTTTAGAAACCCGATTTGTTAATTTTTAGAAAACCTCTTTTTTTTGTAAAAATTGATGATTTGATAAAATAATTTAATCAAAGCATGCAGATTATCAACAAACCAAAAATCAACAGTTTAAAACCATAAAGTCTAGAAAGTCCCAAAAATTACAAACTCTCAATCAGAACCCAAAAACCTTAACAAAACCATAAATGAACAAGTTTTAACAGTTTACGGTCGCGTGGTCACTGCTGAGTCTCCGTCGTATAGATTCGCCTAAGTCTATGAATTACCTGAATAGAAGATACAAACGAATGTGAGTTTTCGTAAACTCAGTGTGTAATCCAACAAAAAAAGGCATGCAAACATACAGAAAAAGAGTCAGACTCATGGCCTTCCTAAATACAGTACACAGATTCAGATATACAGATTATAAACAAAATTCTACCCCCATCCCCTACACACCAACTCTGACCATCCCATCACACCATGTGGGGTTAAAAACACCCACCTATCCCTACACACCATATTGTGCCATTACGACACATGTCAGATAATGTGTAGCCAAGCTGCCAAAATATAGGCGACGATCGCCGTACAGAATACTTCCTCCTCATATACAAATCTCACCCCAATAATAGATATGGAAAATCAGATACAGATATAACAGATTAAACTTGTTCAGCATGTGTATATATAGATACAAATATTCATATTGCAGTACAGTCAGGCATACGTTTAGTATCCTACTCAGTTCAGTTTATCAGAACATCATAACACACAAAATGAGGTTTATCTAGAGTAGAAATCCTACACAAAATATGTTAAATAAAGGGTATCCGCAAGTATACAGGTCAGGTTGTAATATAGTTACAATGAAGTATGTCATACCCCGAGGATTGTACCAAAGGGAGGCAAGCACTAAATTAATCCTAACCTAAGTAAAAAAAAGCTAATTAGTACTTTAAATAAATTATATTATGACTAAACAGAAAGAGAGAGTTTTTAATAACTAAAGAAATAAAATAATATAAATGGAAAAACTTTGGGAAATTTGATATGGAAACTTAATGAGATCTGAGCAGTGACTAGCTTGTTTTGGTAATCATAACTAACTATTGCTTCGACTTCCCTATTCAATAAACTAGTCGTTACCCTAGCAGGATCTCTTGATCTTCCACTAGAATAACGAGTCAACAAGAACAACTTATCTCTCAAACTTATAGTCCAGACTGGTTCCGAGTAAAAGTGTTCACTGATAAACTATGCCAATTTTAGGTTAATTCTCACCTAAATGACTTCCTAGGTTCGTTAAGGCAGGGTTTAAATTCTTTATTTCCCAGACAGATGATTTACTAAGAAAACCCTACACAACAATCAATTAATCATACCTTCACTTGCTAACCCCCCACAAGAGGATTTGTTCCTAATGGATCTCAAGAACATAATAAACTTGATATAAAAGATGAATATGAATAGTAAATCAAGATAGGAAGGTTTAAAAGAAGCCCGAATTGTATTTAATTGAAGCACGAAATCCACAAAGAGTTTATTGAGTTCCACAAATCAGATCTCTCGACAAATGTAGAACTAAAAATAACCTAAAGCCTAAGAAAAGGGAAAAACTAAAAAACTAAAACTATAAAGAAAATTATACGGTATGAAAAGTTGTCTATAACAAGTGCTAAATGAGTCTATTTACAGAGTTAGGGTTGTCGTCATTCTCAACCCTAGATCAGCTGACGCTCTCATGTTTAATATTTTATTGTGCAGACCAAAATGCCCTTGGCTCGTAAGTATTTTTTGTACAGGACCAGTGTCGTAACACCCTAGTGCCTATGTTGCGACATTGAAGGCATTATATTCGTACTCTGTAACACCCCAAAACCCAGCCTAAAAGTTTAGACCAAATCCTTGAGGTTACATTGGCCACTAAAAGTGGCGGAAAACAAAAACTTTAATTCAAAACAAGAAACCCATTTGTTCATTATGTTTGAAATAATATTAAACCGACATCAAACATTCAGAAATAAAATCCACAGTTTCTAAAGTTCAGTCCAAATAACACCTTACGAAAGTCCAGCTTAAAAACTTGTACCACAGTTTATATAATCATTTTACAAACCGACTTAAAATTAACCGTATAAAACTTATGAGATTTTACTTAAATCGAATCAAACCATATCTTTCTGAGACCACCAGTATGTCGAGTCCAGCTCCAAAACACAGAATGTAACTGAAAGGAAAGACACTACAGAGATGAGCTCCGCGAGCTCAATGTGAGTCCGAAACATGAACAGATGGCAAAAGACGGAGTGATACAATAAATACTTCAAACAAGCATATGTATAAAAATATCACTTACGAAAGTCTCAATCGGTATGTCAAATACAATATCAAACCACAGAAATAATGTTCCAATCATACGCAATAATCAGAACATATTACATGACATTAACTACATTGTCAATAACCAAAAGTTCACACAAACAGACAAAATGTTCTGACAAATAGAGGTATATTAAGATGCGAACAGATGCACAATCAAAATCCCACCCCACCAACCAAACACCACTTCGTCCATCCAGCACACCACATAAGGAATATGGTAGGCCCGTCCACCATGCACACCACATAGAACCATAATAGGTTCTTTCACCCTACACACCGCAATGTGGAACTATGCCACTTGAGTAACTGTATACAGCTGAGCTGATATATGTATTGGATAGTGCAGTAAACTGCTATACAAAAGTATCGCATTGAAAACTGCTAAGTCTGTCTTCTTCCTTTTCATAACCAGATCCCAAAATTTTCATGCTATGCAACAATGCACAAATTACGCAGGCAACATACAGAAATAGACATTAGCATTTCGAGATGAACAGATTCAAATTTAATTACACTTGTATTCTAATATTTAGTTACGATAACAATAATAAACTCATACTTATTCATCACATAAATGAGCAATAAAATTAAAAACCATAAATGCACATATATACACGAACCAAACTGAATCGAGTCCCAAACACACTTATCGAGGCTTGACTGAGGGTCGGATTACACAGAAACATAAAACAGATAGTTTATGACGCAAAACGAAAATTCTACAAAATAGGGCTACATGGTTGTGCGCCCCGGCCGTGTAAGTAGCCTGTGTAACTCACTTTCTAAAAATGCCAAAAATAAAAAGCAGAGGAGACACGGCCGTGTGGAGATCTCACACGCCCGTGTGGGTACACACGTTCATGTGGCCAGGCCATGTGGAACCAAAAACCTTCGAAAACCCTAAATTCCCAATTGCACATGGCCATGTGGACAACACATATGTGGCACACGCTTGTGTGGCTACCCGTGTGGTCACGAAACCACACTGAAATAGCCTAAAATTCGTGTTTTTAACATCAAAGCTATCGCTATCCTTTGGTAACCCAAAAATATGCTGAAATATACAGAATATCATGTAATCCATCAATAACTCAACACTTAAAATCAATATTTTTGGAGACACACCTTAAATCAAAATTGCAAACAACAAAGATTAACCGCTTCACCTCCACAAGATTATTCTGACTCACATCTGATTACATGAAACACACAAGAGCAATCTCCTTTGACAGAATGATAAATAACAATTGCGTAAAATAGAAGAAGTAAGAAACAAATGAAATTGAAATTGGAAAGAATAGAAAAAAAGGAACAATGGGGGAAGGAAAACAAAGAACGAAAAAGAACGTGAAACTAAAAGAAGACTCCTCTTTCAAATTTTAAAAGTAAATCTTAAAAAAATTAAAAAAAAACTAAAATAAATTAATTCTTCAAAACACACATAGGACTCGAACCCAGAACCCAAAGGTAAACTAACACACTCACCACCATCAAACCAACAGGCTCATTCTAACATTAAAACGCAAAAACCCACTCAAGTGATCGACCTATTCAATGACCCTAACCATAACCTCGAAACTTCTAACCCTAAATTCTAGGGTATTACATACTCAGTGTAGCTTTAAGGGTATGTCGCAACATCCCTTGGTAGTGTCACAACACTGAAGGCAGTCTTTGGAATTCTTGCTCTCTACTCCCTATGTTGCAATATCAAACTCTCCGTGTTGCAACTCAATAGCCAGTATTGAGTTGGTACAACTTCTAATGATCTTTTGTACACTCATAGAGTATGTTAACTCACATTTAGGCCTCATTTGGCCCCTAAGGTCAATAAAAGACTCAAATTACACTTTTTATTCAATGTAAACAAAACTAAGAAAACTTGATTAGAACATAATAAAAATGCTTGCATTCAAGCTGTTCAAATGCGCAAACTAGTTTAGTCTACTACACGGAATTATGATAGTTCAGGTGGCATCCTTAGAAGCTCTCCTGGAAACACATCTAAAAATCCCCTTACAACTTGAACTTGACTATCTTTCGTTCTTGACTCTAATAAATCCATTATGTATGCCAAATAAGCATTTGTGCCCTTAACAATCAACTTTCTGGCAGATACAGCAAAATTTATTCTATTCGCCAAACTAACCTATACGTCGAGCATCAATACTTCCTGACCCTCAGAGGTTATTAGACATACACCTCTAGTATGACAGTCAACCATAGCATTATGCCGAGTCAACCAATCCAATCCCAAAATAACATCAAATTCATGGAAACTCAGTAACAAAAAGTATTCCAAAACTGTGTGCTCATTAAACACCAATGAGAAATTATTTATCATCTTATTCACTATAAAACTCTAACCTAGTGGATTAGTTACTAACACATTTATTTCAGAATATGTCATATCAAGACGTAGACTCTTTATAACTTTAGTACAGATATATGAATGAGTGGATCCTGGATCTATCAAAGCATAAATTCTATTTCTTATAAAAGAAAATTTACTCATTATAACTTTTGGCAGATTAGCATCTTCTATTTTCCTTACATATGCTTGGTTTGACACTCTAGAACTTGGCTTACTAATTTTTTTTCCTTGGTGCTCTCTGTACTAAACCAAACTTTGTTGTCATTCTAGACTTGGTCTCTTGATGAAACTTCTTAAATCCTCGAACAGACTGTTCTATGCTTGTTTCTATCTTGGAGGGACAATCTTCGGCCATATGATCCCTAGATCCATATCCAAAACATGCGTTTGAACGTCTTCAGCATTCTCCACCATGGTTTCTGCCAAAGTGTTAACATTTAACATTTCTTACCACTCTAGACACACCAGAACTTGCCATTGAGATAGTTAGTCTATTAAATCCTTGACGCTTGAAACTTGTAGACTGTGAATCTCTTCTTGAAGTTGAAAAAGTTTGATCTCTAGGCTTCTTAAAACTTGCTGGAGATGGAGAACTAGTCATTCCCCTCTGCATATTTTCTCTTTCAAAATTTTTGCTCCTATCTCTAATAATAGTTTCTATCTCATGAGCATTGGTTGTCATGGTTGCTAAACTTTTACGTTCTGAAGCTGCTACTAACAAATGATTTCATTTCTTATCCCTTACTTAAACTTATCACACATTTCTTTTTACGTTCAAAACATGTTTTAGCATAAAGATTAAATCTAACAAATTCTCGCTCATATTCCATCACAGACATTCTTCCTCATCTCAAATACAAAAATTCTATTCTTCATTTGCTCAACATGCATCTAGTTTACATACTTTTCTTTAAACTTTTCAAAAAGAAGTATCAATCAATTAGCTTTTCAAGAGTTACACAAATCAATGTTTCCCACCACTAGTAAGCTTCCCATTCTAGCAAAGACATGGCACATAAGAAATTGTCTTATGATGTGCACTTCAATTCTTTTATCACTCCGCATACACGAGATAACCACTTCTCAACCATAGTGGGATAATCATTTTTAGCCCTAAGAAACTCTTTAGCACCTATTTTATGAATTTTTTCATAGGGTCAACTCTAGATGGAACCACAGTAGGTACTAGTAGGGCAGGTTTGTTGAAATATGTATATATTTTAAATTTATTTAGGTAGATAAATCTTATTTAGGTAGATAAATTTTATTCATATTCTAGGAATATTTTTATTTTATATTTTAGTAGTTTATTAGAATAAGGAAACTATTTTCCCTTATGTTTTAGTAGTTTATTAGAATAAGGGAACTATTTCCCCAATTATGATTAGGACTGTTTTCTCTATTTAAGTTTAATTCTTTCGTTAATAATTATAGAACAGTTTTATTAAAAGCTCTCTTGGAAACTCTTATGGCATCTGAGCTAGGTTAAATCTCTAGTAACATCATGGTTAAACCTTGGTGTGATCACTGCAAAAAATATTGGCCCACTCGAGAAATGTGTTGGAAGCTCTGTGGAAAATGGAAGGAAAAAGAGTGGCAATGGTCGTGGTTCATAATCAGGGGATAGCAAAGCTTTCCAAACAACTAATGGAAATTATGAGGGCCAAATTTCTCTAGAAGGGTCTTCATTCACTAAGAAACAATTAGAGCATCTACACAAGTTTTTTCAATCACCACAGTTTCAGATGAATTCTTCTATTCCTAACTTATCCAATAATCCTTCTTCCTCTTTTGCCCAATCAGGTACTGATTTTTCTATTTTTTTCAGTATCAAGCCTTCTAAAAAAAACACGTGGATTGTTGATTCTGGAGCTAGTGATCACATGACTGGTAGTCATTTTCTTTTTTCAACTTACACACCTTGCGCAAGAAACAAAAAGATCAAAGTAGCAGATGGGTCCTTCTCGGCAATAGCCGGGAAAGGCACTGTTAAAATTTCATCTTCCTTGGTTTTACATGATATTTTACATGTGCCAAATCTAGCTTGTCATCTCATATTGGTCGGTAAATTATCCCAGTCCTCAAATTGTCATGTTATATTTGACTCCTCTATGTGTAAGTTTCAGGACATGGTCTCGAGGAGGATGATTGGCAATGCTAAAAAATTTGGTGGAATTTACTTTCTTAAAGACGACCATCTAAGTCAACTAACAACTACTTTATGTTTAAATTCTATTTCTGATTTTGATAAGGTTATGATTTGGCATTATAGGCTTGGACATCCTAATTTTTACTATTTAAGATATTTGTTACCTAATCTATTTAAAAATAGAAGTCCTTTTTCTTATCATTGTGAATTTTGTGAATTGGCTAAACATCATCGGTCATTCTTTCCACCTCAAAAATATAAAGCCTCCAAACATTTTTTGTTAATTCATAGTGATGTTTGGAGACATTAAAGAGTCTCAACTTTTTCAAGAAAACGTTAGTTTGTCACATTTATTGATGATCATACTCGAATTTGTTGGGTGTTTTTATTAAAAGATAAGTCTGAAGTTAAAAATGTGTTTCAGTCTTTTTATGCTATGGTGGAAACACAATTTGGTGTGAAAATAGAAGTATTTCGGGCTGACAATAGTGAGGAATTTTTTAGCGACCAATTAGGCATTTTCTTAACCAAACATGGAATATTCCACCAAAGTTCTTGTACAAATACACCACAACAAAATGGGATTGCAGAAAGAAAAAACTAATATCTTTTGGAAGTAACTAGAGCCTTGAGGTTCACTAGTCAGGTATCATGTTATCTTTGGGGCGAAGCCCTGTTAACAGCTACATATCTTATTAATAGAATGCCCAGTAAAACTCTAAACCATAGAACTCCTTTTCGCCTCTTTAAAGATAACTTTCCTAACTCTAAATTGATCACAAATTTATTCCTCTGAGTTTTTGGGTGTAGTGTTTTTATTCATCTTCACAACCAAAGTAAACTAGATCCTAGAGCAAAAAAAATATGTCTTTGTTGGCTATGCTTCTAATAAAACGGGTTACAAATGTTACGATTCAATTGATAGGAAGATTATTGTTACCATGGATGTCACATTTGTTGAAACACAATCTTATTTTGATTCTAATCTTCAGGGAGGGAATTATAGTACGGAAGATTCTATAATTGATCAAGAAAAGACTAAAAATATACAGCATAGGGATTCTAATAATGGGGAAGGCGAATTTATGATTAACACAGAAATTAATGATGTTAATGTTAATGAAAAGGAGTATGAAGGTGTAGAGTCTGATCATGAGAATAAAGAACAACCAAAAGAGTTAATTGTTTACTCAAAAAGAAATCGAAATCAAGAAAGTTGAATCCACCAGATTCTTCACCAAGAATCCGACCCGCAAGATCCTGTCAAAAGTCCAGGTAAAGCTCATAATCCAGCCAATGAATTTTCTGATTTAGATATTCCAATTTCCAAAAGAAAAGGTTTTAGAAATATTGTCAAATATCCCATGTCTAACTTTGTATCCTATAAAGCCTTGTCTTCGACATTCTCAACCTTTGTTTCGTGTCTCGATACTGTAAAAATACCCAAAAATTTGAAAGATGCTTTACAAGTTCCTGAGTGGAAGGAGGCTATTTTGAGGAGATGCGCGCTCTTGAAAAAATAGGTACATGGGAAACAATAGAATTACCTGTAAGTAAAAAGTAGTGGGTTGTAAATGGGTGTTCACAACCAAATTCAAATCAGATGGATCTTTAGATAGATAAAAAGCCCGGTTGGTGGCTAAAGGGTACACTCAAACATACAGGATAGATTATCTTGAAACATTTGCTCCAGTAGCTAAATTAAATTTTGTTAGAGTTCTTTTATCAATTGCTGTTAATCTTGATTGGTCTTTACAACAACTAGATATTAAGAATGCTTTCCCAAATAGGAAACTTGAAGAAGAAGTTTACATGGATCCTACTCTAGGTTTTGAAGAAAAATTTGGAACTCGAGTATGTAAACTCAAGAAATCTTTGTATGGTCTAAAGCAGTCTCCTCGAGCTTGGTTTGAACGATTCACTCAAATTGTTAAAAAGCAAGGTTACTTACAAAGGCAAGCTGATCACACAATGTTCTATCGACATTCAAAAAAAGGTAGAATAACAGTTATTATAGTTTATGTCGATGATATCATTCTTACAGGAGATGATGTGGATGAAATAAGGCATCTCAATGAGCATCTAGCATTGGAGTTTGAGATCAAAGATCTAGGTCCTTTGAAATACTTTCTTGGAATGGGAATTGCTCAATCAAAGAAGGGTCTTGTAGTCTCTCAGAGAAAATATGTGATTGCTCTTTCAAAAGAGGCTGGGATGAGTGGTTGGCACCCAGCTGACACACCAATTGATCCAAATGTAAAATTTGAAAATAAAGAAGGTCGATTAGTTGATAAAGGGCAGTACTAAAGATTAGTTGGTAAGTTAATTTACTTATCACGTAGAAGGCCAAACATAGCTTTTGCAATGAGCTTAGTGAGTCAATTTATGCACTCTCCAATGGAAGAACATGAAGAAGCAGTATTTTGAATCCTAAGATACTTGAAGAATTCACCTGGGAAGGGTTTATTCTTCAAGAAATCTGAACAAAAAGGAATTAAAGCTTATACATATACAAATTGGGCAGGCTCAATAACAGATAGAAGATCTACATCAGGATACTGTACATTTGTTTGGGGAAACCTTATGACTTGGCAAAGCAAAAAATAAAGTGTTGTAGCAAGAAGTAGTGCAGAGGCTGAGTTTAGATCATTGGCTCAAGGAATTTTTGAAATGATATGGTTAAAAAGAATTATGGAAGAGCTGAGGAAACCAATAACTTCACCAATGAAGTTGTACTGTGATAGCAAAGCTACCATTAGTATTGCTCACAACCCAGTCCTACATGACAGAACTAAACATGTTGAGATTGATAGACACTTTATCAAGGAGAAGATTGAAGAAGGCCAAGTGTGCATGTCATTTGTTCCTTCAGAACAACAGATTGCTGGCATACTCACCAAAGGACTCTTTAAGACAAGCTTTGATTTTCTTATAAGCAAGTTGGGCATGATTGATATATATGCACCAACTTGAAGGAGGGTGTTGAAATATGTATATATTTTAAATTTATTTAGATAGATAAATCTTATTTAGATAGAAAAATTTTATTCATATTCTAGGAATATTTTATTTTATCTTTTAGTAGTTTATTAAAATAAGGGAACTATTTTCCCTTATGTTTTAGTAGTTTATTAGAATAAGGGAACTATTTTCCCAATTAAGATTAGGACTGTTTTCTCTATTTAAGTTCAGTTCTTTAGTTAATAATTATAGAACAGTTTTATTAAAAGCTCTATTGGAAACTTTCAAGGTTATGCTGGACGAACCACTTCATGCTAAGGTTGTTGAGGTTGTTGTGGCTGGGGCATTTGAGTATTCCCCATAAACTTATCAAACATCTGTGCCATCATTGTGAAAAAGACATTTCTGAAAGAATTTCTAGTGGTGCCCATACTATTTGCAAGGCTCTACTCTTGAGTAGCATGAGGCATATGACTTACTATTTCTTCTCCAATAGCTTCACTTGATCTATCTGACAACTTTCTTATATCACTACATGAAAATTCAAATTAGTTCAAACAATAAGGACTAAGCCAGAGGCGTGAAATATCCTTTAGATTTTACGAGAATTGGCTCAACCTTGGCTCTAATACCAAACTTGTAACACTCCAAACTCTACCTTATAATAGAATTCGAGTATGGTGTGTCACTACATGAAAGCAAACTAACTTTAAAACATTTCAGTGAAAGCTTTGAATAATTCTTACAAAGTTATATATATAACATATTTTAATTGTTATTTTACCAAGGTGAAACATATATCATCAGTTTAAAAATGATATACAAGTCATATGGCTTATAAGCTCAAATATCGTAACTTTGTAAACAAATTATATTAACTTAAACCAAATATTGGTACTTTATAAAAATCTCATCAAAGTAGAGTTTTAACAAAAAGTTCTTTATATAATTCCTTTTAAAAATACAGTTATATGCTACCCCCATAAGAAATGCATAACACAAACACAAAGCAATCGACTCACAATTGTGCCAACACTCAGGCATAGTTCTTGAACAAAATCTTCCTTCTATCAGCAATCTAGAAAAGGAAAAAAGAATAATAGAGTAAGTTTGTTTGAACTTAGTAAGTTCCAAAGAAAAATTATAAAATACATTACTTAGTACATTTACCAAACCCCTTTGAAAATCATACACGAATTACATAGAGTATGCCCACTGGTGTATATAGAACACAGACAGACTCACAACGCCAACTTACTTATCATTTAGGTGTATATTGTATGCCAACTTAACATAACTCAGACAAATCCTTTTTCATTCTAGCCACATACCCAGAATACAAAATCAATAGCATATAATTCATAATTGCTCACATCATTCTCCCCCTTAAGTCCTCATATCATTTTCATTGAGAATAGCATGTTTTATCATGACCTCTCAATCTGATTTGCAATATATCTACCCTACCAAAGGCACACAAACATAACTCTATAACTCCACATCCTCAACACCACATATCAAATAATTTTGTATCATACATATTAGAAGTAGATGGTAATGACTTAAGCATGAAGAATGGTGTTTACTTCATTTTATAAATAGACTATACTTAAACTAATAACCGTGGATATCTATTATCCACACAAACATCTTTCATTCGTTATCCATTTACACACTTGTCCTCCTTTACAGAGGAAGAATACTTACCTTACACAAAATATAAAATAAAAAAACTATAGCACATGAAAATAAGAAGGAGCTCACTAGAAACTCTAACACAAGTCTATAAAGCAAGTCATTTGCCCTTATCACTTAGACCTATGTTATCTTCTTGAGCTAAAATAAAATAAAGATAACTAACCATACCAGATTACCATTATATCAAATTTGATCATGCATGCAAGAATTAACAACACTTAAACCAGAATCAGGAACTTTCTTTCCTCACACATCATTCTGACACTTATGCATGCAGAATGAAGAATACATAAATAACTTAAAGAATAACCTAGGGTTCATCAATAATTACCAGTAAGATGGTACTAATGCATGAGTTATCTGAATATTGTGAACCTTACTTCAAAGAGGTTTTATGAACTTAAGTTTTCAAAAAGCTTTCAGAGAAAATCAAGCAAGAAAAAAAACATAAGGGTGTTCAGAGAGACTGTCGCTATACTTATATACTTAAGCTCAGAGACAAGGATTAGTGAAAAATTAGATAATTCCACTAATATACTTAAGCTTGGAGACAAGGATTAGTGAAAAATTAGATAATTCCACTAACTCTCTTGATTCTCCTAATTAAGTGCTCTTAACTTAATTGAAGTCTTATCATCTACAGTAGTCTAGTTCCACTCTAACTAAGTCTCAACTTAACTAACAAAATTACCATACTTAAATAATAAACAAATCTAAATAACTGCAAACTTATTGAGTTCACCCAAAACATCTGACTTGGGGGGATACTTACAGAAGAGTCCGCCAAACCACAAAACACGCCAAAACAAAGAGTTCACTAAATGACGCTTCACACAAATAGTATACTTAGTCAAAACAAACACTTTACTTACTCATATTGATCCATATTTTACCAATAACACACCAAACAGTAACCAGATACATAGACTTTGTCGGGCGGGTTGTTACATAATAACTATAACCCACATTGCCTTTATTCAAAGTGTCCAAAAATCATAAAACCACCTACTCAAAAGTTAAGCCTTGGAAGGATCGACGCCTGCCCACTCCGAACTCTTTGAATGCATTACTAGCCTATGAATTTTAAGGAAATAGTGTAAGCTTTTCAAGTTTAGTAAATGTTCGGCATTACTGTAAAGCATACACAACAACATAAGTTAAGCAAGAGCATACTAAGGCACATTCACAACCATATATTTATCAAGTCAAAAATAATGTATTCATGTTTCATTATCTCACAAGTCTAGCATATGCTCTTACATGCATTTACACACAACATATCTCATATATACATATAATTCAAGTAATGATAATTTAGTAGCCTAAGATTATGAAACATAAAAGTGTACTCTATCACCACACTTCGGATAAACGGATCTCCATCACACCAATGACTCAAAAAGTCTAACATGTCCCAAAAGTGTAGAATTAAGCTAAACACTCTCCAACACCCTAACCTGTCCCGATGAATGGAGCTTAGGTTGGCATTCCCTTATCTCCCCAACCTGACCCGAGGCCTCAATGCCCAAATCACAAAACACTAAGGTGAGTACTCACAATCCTATAGCATGCCAATTATATTCAATGGTTTTAATAGATCACAAGGTCAAATATCCACAATTACACATATTTAATTATTGTTTTAATGCGCATAACCTCTGTCCATATTCATCAATTCACATCACAATATCATACACAATGCATGCTCATTAGATTCATATTTAGTTGCACTTTAAATGCCACAATAATTCTCATTGAGCTATCATCTGTCAAATCTCATATGTGCATGTTAAAAACAATATATTACATATTACATTCACATTTTTTCGCATATTACCTGTTGCAATAGCATCACTTAACACAACCCAGCTTACTTAGGAATGACTTTTTAACAAAAGCAACAAGTATAAAAAAGACTTACTCTCGAAACTTAGGATAGGGTTTAGGCTAACCTTAAGCTTCTGATTAATACTACATATCGTGTATACCAGCAACGACTTCGGACACTCACCAATCACACTTCTGCTTTCTAGTTGAAAGCTCAAACAAGCTTTTCAGTACATTTAGACTTGCTCGAAATGGCTCTCGATTGATCCAGCACTTTGTACACACAACAAAAATAGTCCAAACCCATTAAAAACAGCCTTGAACACAACCAAACAGCAAAGAAAATAGAAATCAAGCCTCTCATTTCTCACTACTAAAAACTAGCTAGTTTTGTCGAAATTGAAGTTTCAACCTAAACCCTCTATTTAATAATTCGATTCTACTAACCTGATTTTTGGGATGTGAACATTTTCTATATACTTAGCCAATAATTTTGTTTGATTAATTTTCAACCACCGATTTTGAGTGGTTGGTGAAATTTGGTTTGTTAGAGAATTTCAAGATAATAATGATTTACTAAAACAAAGTAATTCTAATCATATTTGCATTGAAGTGTTTGTTTTCCATAGTATTAATTAATCAACCATCGATCTTTTGTTGTATTATGAGCCACTTGGTCGAGTCTAATTTATCAGTAACTAATTGTTTTCATTTTTAGATAATGATGTTACTTTAAATAATAATGAGTTTACAAGATATGCGTCCACTAAGGGAGTGATGAGAAACTACCTTGGGAAATGGATTACTAGGTTTAATCACTTCTTGGGAAAATGTTTTGTCTTTGATGTTGATTTATGGGGTATTTTGGATGGTCTTATCCTATTAAAAGAACAGGGGTTGGAAAGAATTTTTATCTATACAAATAATCTCGAGGTGGTCCAAACAATAAAAAAGGACTATTCAGCTTGTTCAATCTTTGCACTGGTTAGGCGAATCCAAAAGCTACTATAACATAAAGAGTTTTGGGTGGTTAAACCCATATTGCCAAGATGATCTCTACTGATATAGTGGAACTAAATGTGTTGATAACAGTTCCTGTAAAATTATTAAAAGACATTGATAGTGATAAAGCTAATGGTGTTTTTTATATTGTAAGTTTAGTTTAAGGTTTTTTTTTTCAACAAAAAAAATTAACCCATCATATATTTATATATATAATTTATAACAAGTTTTTAGAAAAATATGGAATGGAAGCTTTGTTGATATCCTTGATTGGATGACAAGTGGCATATGAAATTATAAATATATAGGTTTTACTGGCTTAATATATAATTACTTGATTAGGATTTTAAACAAATAACCAACATAGGTGATTTATTAGCAATTGAGTTATTTATTATTAGCATTTTAAATAAATAATCATTATGTTTTACATTTTTTAATTTATACATAGAAATATAAATATTTATAATTTAGAAAACATTATTTCTACAATAATATTTTTGCAAACAATAATAATATTACGATATTAAACTTTTATATATTTCACAATTAAAAGTAAAGGAATACTTTTATTTCGAGTGATAGTTTACTACTTTATTGATTAAATTACTAAATAATTTTTGTAATAAGAATTAAGACAAATATAATTATTTCATATTTAATAAATATTTTTTTTATTTCTATCAATTTAATGTTTAATTTAAATCAAAATTTTGAAATATTCAATTTTTACTTATATTTCCATAGAACATTAATTATATCCTATCCAATAAATTAATAACATTTTCAATGTTTAACTATTTTTAATTCAATTATTTTAAGCAACCAATTTCTTTTACCTCTTTTTAATTTGGACAGAAAATATGACCATTGTGATCAGAAGTCATGTTGTTATTAGAAAATATTTTCAGTGTTTTCGAATTAAGATGTAAATTTGAAGAATCATTAAATTACAAAATTACTAATATCATGCAGTAGGTTAAAAAAATATAAGATTTGATTTGGAAAGGATGCTGATATGTTTGTAAGGATGAGAATGTTTATATGATATTTATATAGTCCTTAATAACAAATTATAAATATATATATATATATATATGGAACATATAAAGATTAAATATTCACTAATGTTAAAAGACATTGGTTCTAGCTTTTACTATTAATTTCCGTTTCCATAGCTTTTGCTGCAGCTTCATCCCCTGCCATCAGGGTATCATCCTTGTATGAAACTACATTCCTTCTCCCACTCTTCCTGAGTCAAGACTAGTTTTCCTTAAAGTTTTCCCATCAGATTATATTACTACTATTCTTATTTTAATGAAATAAGTTAAATCTTTACAATTATTAGTGAAATGCATCTTTAGTTTGTTTCTAAACTTTTCGATTATTGTTAATCTTTCTCTTCTATTGGGCTTTTAGTAGATAATGGTATTGGTGCAACAATTTATAGTATTTTATTTGTTGTTTGTAATTTGTATCACGTCTATGTATTATTATTGTTTATTGTTCATGATAAAGAAAATAAGGCTTTCTTTGATTTCCTTAAACATATATACGTCATTCTTATTTTTGTTTTCCTCGAAAATGGAAAATATTAAAGAGAATATATCTGATTAAAAATTTTAAAAATAATTTTTAGAAAATAAAAAAAATTGTTTGAAAATTAAAAAATAATAAGAATTGTTTTTGTTTTCACTAAAAATGTTTGTAAAAGTAAAAATGGTTAAAAAAAATTTAATGAATTCGTACAAGTTCAAAATTCAAAAATGTTATTTTTTAAACAATGTTTCAAATATTAATTCCTGTACCCTGATTCGAATCTATATAAATGTAATTTTTATTTTATTTCTTATATTTCGATTATAGAAAAATAGTTACTAAATGTGTTTTGGAGTAAATTTATTTTTATTTATTAAAAGAGTTTCAATTTTTAAAAATTAAAAATTATTTTTTGAAAATCAAGATATAAAATTTTTTGGGTAAATTGTCTAGTTGGTCACCCAACTTTTAAGGTGTTTTCATTTTGGTTATCCAATTTTTAGGATGCTTTCATTTTAGTTACCTAAACGTTAAATCTCTAACTGTGGTTAACGGTACATGTCATATCATGTTTGTACTTTCATTTCGATCACCCAACTTCTAGGTCGCTTTCATTTTAGTCACCTAAAAATATATATTTTTTAAGTATTGATTGGGGTAAAAAAGAATCAATGATTAAAGTGAAAAAATGATAGAAACTAAAATCATACAAAAAATTATCAAATTGTACTTGTTTATCCCTTTGTTAAAAATCGTAAATTTGAATTTTGAAATATAAATTTTTAAATATTAAAATTCAAAATTATAATAGCAAATCGGTTGACATTATAATGGATAAAATATTTTTCAACAATTTATTTAAATTATTTTAATGTTTTGAAATTATTTCAAGAAAAATTATTGTTTTTAATAGTTTTTTACGAAACTTAAATTTCTTTTAATTATATGATCTTAAAATTTTTATGCTAAGCTAAAAACAAATAAAAATTATTTCAATTAATTAAATTAAATAATTTTATCTTCCATTCCAAACAAAGCTCATAATTTTTTTCATCACTTCTCTACCCAAACGAAGAATAAGTAATTAATTTAATTAATTGCAAGTACTTTTTTTCCCTTCACTTCTAGCTTAGCATGAAAGATTCAAAATTATATAATTAAAAAAAATTAAATTTCCTATACAATTATTAAATATGAGTTATTTGAATTAATTTCATTAAGGATGATCTAGAAACATAAAATAAAATTTAAAAAGTGGTTAGATTAATTAATTTTAATAGTATAGTAACAAATCGATTGACAGTATCAATAGATAATAAATTTTCAACAATTTATTCAATTTATTTTTATTTTTTAAAATTTAAAATTTAAATATTAAAAAAATAAATTTAGAATTTTGGAAATGGGATAAACAAGTATAATTTGAAATTTTTGTGTGTTATTTTAGTTTTTACAACTTTTTCACTTTAATCCTTGATTTTTTAACCCCAATGAACACTTAAAAATAATATTTTTTTTTGGTGAGCAAAATGAAAGGGTAAACATGATATGGTATGTATAGTTAATAGTCATTAAAGATTTAACACTTAGGTGACTAAAATGGAAACATCGTAAAAATTGAGTGACCAAATTGTAAGGATTTCATTCTAAGTGATCAAAATAAAAACATCCAAAAAATTAAGTGACCAACCAAGTAATTTACCCAATATTTTAAAAAATCTACCTTAGCATTCATCTCAAAAATCTCACCAAAAATAAAATAAAATAAGATGTAAATCGAACGAAAATTTATTCTCAAACATGGGTGCATGTTCACGCAACACGTTATATATCAAGGAGGGAGCTGGCTATTGACCGAATGAAACTCGATTTTCGAATTTTATAGGAAATCGAAACATTCAAGGATTAATGGCACGCACCACATTATTTTATACATGATAGATAAAAGAAACTCATTATTGTGATTTAATATAATTTTTTTTTAAAATCTAGCCTCAATAAATTTACTATATTTTTAAGTCTTATTTCCCTTCCTAAACAGTCCCACCCTCCTAAAAAAAGAACAAAAAAATCAGAAAATAAATTAGCTGATGTAGATTACACCAAGACGACATTAATGGTGTTCTAAGATTGAACTGCCTTGCCACAAAATAGTGCATTTGGAGGAATATCAGTTTCAGTATACAAGCTTTTCTCGTCGTTCCAGACTCTAAGATAGACTTCTTGGCCTAAGTACCGCTTTGACCAGGTTTGCGACCTCAAGTTCCACATTCCTTTGTTGTCCAATGAGACCAAAATTGAAGTCCAGCTTTTAGGATAAACCTGCCAAGATTTTACTAATTTTAATTATTTATATGTCCTATTTTTGAAACATGGGAAACCCGAATCAATCTCCAAGAGGGTTACCTGAACAGTGTTCCTAGATACTGCATCAACCAGGTTGTACCTTTTTCGTCTTCTTACGTCGGTTGTCCAGTTGCCACCGCCATATCTGAAATTTTAAAGAACACGTTAATTGTTAAACTACTATATATATGTATGTGTGTAGATAAAAATACAGGGGGTATGGAAACATACCCGGCAACAAAGAAGTTATAACCGTCAAGATGCCAAGACTGGATGGTTTTTTCAGTGTTCTGGAAGACAATCTCAACAAAGTCATGGAGCGTGAGTCCAAAGGCCGAGGCACCCAAGGTTGGAGGCCCTGAAGGAGGAGCATCCTTGGTCCCGTTCAAGACGAAGACACCAGGGATGTTAAACCAGTCTGCAAGCTTCAATGGAGTGGCTGGATCCACATAGGATATCCCGTTAACAGCATACCGCAATTTGTCATTTATCTCGACTTTTTCATTAGCCAATAAAATTGTCCTCACAACCTTTATTGCCCCATAGTGGAATGATCCCTGAGGATTAGGCCTAGCTGCATTTGCTGTCAAGTTCATCCTAAAACATAAAAATGAAGGAAAAAGAAGGGTTAGGATTATGGTACATGATAGCATTCATTTGTATATTTAAAGAGCAAAAAAGAAAATGTTAGAGCAGCACCTGATAGTCCTGGCATGTTTCATGGACCAGTGAACGTGATAAGTTGGGGCAACAGGCAATGGCAAAGAGGGCGGAGTTTGGGAACCCTGATAGCGAAGAATACCGGTAGTGGTGAGGATGGGCTTGGTGAAACGGGTCGAAGCCACAATGAAGTAGTCTTTAACCGACCCATGTAAGGTAACCAAAACAGCTATGGATTGACCCGCATGAATATCGATGGATTCATACACCTCCTGCAGAGTATGACATCCTTCAACTTCAACAAGAGTCATTGGATGACCCTGGATCCTAAAGTTAATTGATGTTGATATTCCCACATTTGTAACCCTAAATTTGTAAGTTTTCCCTTTCTGACCAGTCAAAGAAAAGTTACTACCACCATTTATGAGGAGCCCATCTGGCAGAGGAAGATCCAAGCCTGAATCCAACTGCTTCTCTAAGGCCTGTGTAAAAAACTTGTAATTGATTCGAATGATTGGATAGAAGCCATTGACGATGATCTAGTTAAAGAAATAAGAAATGGTATACCTTGTGGCCCTTGATGTACCAATCACCAACAAGCAAAGTTACATCCTCATCAAATGCTGGGTAAGGGATTGAAATCACAGATCTTTGGTTAATGTTGAAAGCCCCAAAGCCACCCGAAGCTCTATGCATTATAGTTGAAGGATAGTACATGAAGGTCCCAATTTGATCCTTCACCTGGAATTTGTATGTCCAGTTTGAGTGGGAAGGGATTGGGCAATTGGTTCCTAGCACACCATCTTGCCATGATGTTCTCCTTTGCATAATTCCATGCCTAATTTCCAAAACAAATCAGGTTATTGCCATGCATATCTATATTATATTGAATTAAAGTATGATATCAATTTAGTTAAAAATTAACTAAAAAATAAAAATAAACCCTAAATCAAATACTAATATAATAAAGATATATTTTCATTTTTATATAATCTAGTTATAAATTAAAGCAAATGCATAAGTAAGAAGAAAAAAGAAAGTTAAGGTTGGGGATCAACGAACCAGGTAATGAGGAAGGGTTCATCTAAATGATTGATGACATTAACAACTATGTTGTTATTAGTCACAGCTTCAATTGGAGGTCCAGGGAATTGATTATTAATAAGAATAACCTGCAAATATTAAACGAAAAACAAATCTTCTGCTTAGAATTCAGGTAAAAGTAAACATCTGAGTATGAACATTAATTATTAATGTTCTTCAACAGAAAATAATAAAAAGAAAAGAAGATTACAAACTAACCTGCTGGGGAACACCAAGAGGTGCCCGAGTTCCATATGTGACTTCCCAAGTATAGAATAGATATGGATCTTCTGCATTGGTGCAGAAGAAGAGAGTAGAACAAACAATTATTCCAAGTAAAAATTGCAGCAAAGTGGCCTCTTTCATCGTTTTAGCTGAACTATTTCCTCCCAGTTCAATCCTTTTTGCCCTAAAGAAGGTTGAAAGAAAGAAAAATAAAACCCTTGATGTGAGGTTTACAGGAACAACCAAATTATATACTACTAGTAAACTCAAAAGGTGTAAAAGAAAGAAACCCACCGAAATTGTAGGTCTTCCCAACAATTAGACTTTGGATGAGTCGTGTACGAACAATGACACAGCCTTGTTTATACTTATATATGGAAGTGGATGGTTAAAGATCGTGAAAATATGACAACATGCAGAAGTTGTTCTTTTGCGCCGCACTTCATGCTCAATGCAAACTCCATGAGCTATCACAACTCATGTACCTGATGAAAATTACTCGGAATAATTAAAGTAATATATTGCCAGCTAAGTATTATTAATTCAGACGTTTCGGATATATTTGAGAATATTTTTATTTTTATTATTATTATTATTATTATTATTATTATTATTATTTGGTAGCCCAAGAGGAGAAGTTCACTAAAATATATTTGGATTGGGAAAGCGTCAGCAATAACAATAGTAGCGGGAGAGGGAAAGAAGGAAAATGTAGGGATGGCGGGAGCGACAACAGCGCATCCGTGTACGGATCGTATTTAAGTGCAAGGGAACGTGGAGAGAGAGATTTGGGTTTTAATTGTAGTTTCATTGGAACAGTCTTTTTAACTTCAACTAGATTGTGGTTTAATAAGCAAAACAAATTTTATGTATAAATATCTATCTACGATCTTAGAAAAAAAAATATCATTTATTTTTTTTCATATTATTAAAGTTGTATTTAAAAATAATTATAATATTTAATTTAAAATTATTAATTAAAAAAGTTGAAAGAAGATGAATTTTTTTATAATTATACATTTAATAGAAGTTATAATAATTACAGAATTTAAATAATAATTGTTAGTTAAAAATTTATTCTAATTTTAAAATAGATTTATTACTTGAATAAAATTCTAAATATTTTAATTAATATTAGAATTAATTATATTAATTATTTATTTTTGAATTATGTTGTTTGTAAAACTACATTGAATAGGTTAAAAATGCTTTAATTATTATTTTAAAAATTTCTATTATAATATTTGAATTCATAAGTTAATATATTTTAATTATATCCAATAATTAAAATTAAAAATATTATTTTACGCTAATTACTGTAATTAAAAATAGAATGTTAAAAAATATATTTAATTATTAAATGCGTAAAATCGCATACAATGCATATAACATTAGAAGCTAATATTTATAGAAATTTTAAGTAAAAATAAAATAAGTTTTTAGTTAAAATGACAAGATTAAAGTTGTAATGTGTGTTTAGATGAAAACTTTTAAAACTTTGGTTCTTGTTTTTAAAATGTTAATATTTTAGAATTCCTTAACCCCTAACCATTATAATTACTTCATTGGGATAAATAATGGTTTTAAGGAAAATCAAGTTATTAGAATTTTACAAATTATAAAATAAGAACGATTATACTAAAAATAAATAATATAAAAGCTTCAATACATACATCATCATATTTTTAAATATTTTTAATAAAATAAAATATTAAAAATATAAATTAGAATTAAATAAAATTAATTTTTTGAAGTTTTAAAATTTTTTATAATGAAATTAAAGAAAAAAATTATATTTTGATGGACATTAGTTGTTTTGTATTATAATAAATTTAAAGTTCACTACAGCATTTCTTTTATAACAGATTTTCATTCATTTGATTTTAATGTAAATTATATATTCAAGTGATCAAAATTTTATTAAGTGAGAAAGCCATTCCAGTTTTTCTACTGATATATATTACAGTGCTTTAAAAAACAGTTGTGTTTATATATTAAAAAAAAACATTTGTATTCATAGAGTCATTACTTAGATAGAATTCTAAGCATAAAATATAGAAAATAATTGTGATAATTATGACTATAATTTAATTTATAATTATTTGTTATAAAATATGTAAAATGTTGTGTTATTTTTATTTTTTATTGTGTTTATTGATGTAAAATAAAATTATCATTTGACTAGAACTATTACTTATAGGGGTGTTCAAACGGTTAGTTCGGTTAATACTCGAACTGAATTACGAATTAATTAAAACTTATATTTTTTTATTAAAATAAATACAAAACATATCTAATTTTAGTTGTATATATTTGATTAAAGAGAATAACGTGAAAGACATAAAACAAGTTACTGTAAAATGATGTAAAATTAAATAGAGAAATAGGTGCCCCAAGCTGAACGGCAGTGAAAAGTGAACTGCAATGAAGGGTGAACAACAACGGACGGTGACCAGAAATGAACAGCGGTGATGCTCCTGCTGAATGTTAGTGAATAGTGAACGGTAGAAAACAACGGTGAAGCTACTGTTGAATGGTGGTGAAGCTATTGCTAAATGTCAATGAACAGTGAACTGATTTAGGGTTTTTTTAATTGTTTTAGGGGTCTGGGATAAGTTTTTTGGGAGAAGGGATGAATAATGGGTTGAGTATATTATTTATTTCGGTTAATTACCTAATTTCAAATTGAAATAACTGATAATTGAAATTTTAAAAAATCATTAATTGATCTTTAACCGAATTAAATTCAACCATCGACTGATTAGTCGAATTAGAACGGTTTGGTTAGTTAATTCAGTTTTAACTGAACTGTGAACACCCCTAATTACTTAAATAGAACTCTCAGCATCTTAATTATCACTTAATTAATATTAGAGTTATGTACCAATTAAAATATGAGTTTAGCTTTATAAATAGCATTCGGTAATTAAGCATATTCAATCCAGTAACATTTAAGAAAAATTATTAGTAAAAAAAGAAGAAGAGATTTTTAGCATTAATAAGTTAGAATTATAAAAGAATGAAGAATTAAAACCATGCTTCTTTGAATAGGTAATTATTAATCATATTTAAACAATAATAGCATCGAAAGTTATTTAGTTGATGATGAGGTAATATGATTTTATGATTTTTTTTTATTTGTTTGGTGTAGGTGAAAAATGTTTTGCGGGTTTGTTTTGAAAAGAAAGTCAAATTTCAACAATTATTTTTTAATCACTATTATTAAATATATCTATTAATTTATTTTAAATATCTTTCCTATTTATCATTAACTATTATTATAATTGTTACATGTTGTTTTACCTATTTTTACCTATTTTTTAAATTAAAAATTATAGTTAACTTTGTTATATGATTCCAAATTTATATATTATTTAAAAACTAATTAAAAATTAAATGTACAAATTTACATGCAACACATGTAACACTAGAAACTAGTTAGTTACAATATATGAATAATCTATATAATATTATACTATTATATTATGTTTTAAAACATAAAAATATAATTTCAAACACATATTAAATTAAATAAATATTAGAATAGTATAAATACTTTTTTTAAAATGTTTAATTTCATTTTTAAAATATCATATTTTTCTAAAAAAATTCATGTTTAAAATAGTTTTTAAAAATTAGTATGTTTTAAAATTAAAATATTTGGAATTATTATATAAAAATATTTGAAAATTTGAAGTTAAAATTTTATATTACAATATTAAAAAATTGTTGCACTACGTACGTGCCAATCTATCCATAACATTAATGAATTTAATTCAAAATAATAATTTAACA
This sequence comes from Gossypium hirsutum, assembly GCF_007990345.1. NCBI lineage: Eukaryota > Viridiplantae > Streptophyta > Magnoliopsida > Malvales > Malvaceae > Gossypium > Gossypium hirsutum. The sequence goes on from NC_053434.1 coordinate 29,801,521, forward strand.
AATTGATTAGAAATAAATTTTAACAAAAATTTAAAAATTTAATTTTGAAATATTATATTTAAATTTATTTCTCATTTTATTAATAAAATTTAAAAAAATGTGTAGTCACATTTTAAATTTAATTAACAATCTACTTTCCCTAATTAATCATTAAAATAAAGTTGGAAACTATATATAAAATTAGAATTTCATATAATCTATTATTATAAAATTTATATTTTAAAAATATTTCAATATATTGTCAGTCTAATATTTAGTATCATGTTTTTAAAATTAAACTTATATATTATTATGCTTTAATTTCATTAACATAAAGTTACAAAATTTATAAAAAATTAAAAATAATTAATTGTAATTTAATTAATACATACAATCAACTCGTGGCACTCCCCATTTGGAAAAAAAATAAAATTTACATAATTTTTTTTATGAAAAATGAAAATAAACAAGCATGTTTATGTTATAATTTCTTTTTGAGACAAAAGGGCTTCCATTTATGCATAAAACAAACAAAGCACCTGTTGGGTAAGGCTCAGGCGGAACAGAGCATATACACGGGCCCAACAAATGACCCAACAAGAAAGTTTCAAAATAGAAAAAACAAAAGCAAGACAATAACCTTACCAGACAATAGTTAAAGGAAACTGAAAGCGTTCCACTATCCAAGCAGATGAGGAAAAGCAGAGTAACAATGGAGAGACACGTGAGAAACAGAAGAAAGGAAAGCAATCAAGCGCTGTTGCGTTAGGGGAGACCATGAACCAAGTGTAGAGCTACTTCGCTTTAGCAGCCACTGTTAATTCCACCTGAAAAGGTACTTTCTCCACCCAAAACCGATCTTCTTCCCACGAAATCCTAATACGGCAAGGAGTTAGGCCACTGAATTTTTTTTCTCGAAAATAGTGGCGAACAGCAGCTTCAGAGAAATCTGTAAGTAAATGTCGTCTGCCCTCATGAATGAGTGCCCTGATTTCGAAATAATCGTCTTGTGAGGATGTTAATCGTTGAATAACATGCAAAGAATCTCCTTTAAACAGAACCCGAGAGAGGTCGAGATCACGGGCAAAGATCGCCACAGTGAGAAAAACCAGCATCTCCCCCGCAAAAGGAGAGGATGCATACTAATGTTGATGAGTACAAGCCCCAAAAACCTATCCTTAGCAATCTCGAATCACCACTCCTGAGCAAAAGGAACTTGTTCTACCTCGGAATGTAGCATTAAAGTTTGCCTTTACCATGGGGGCAGCTATTGGTCGCCAATGCGTAGATCGAAAACCCTTGGGGACCGAGACATGAACAGCAAGCAGTGGCAGAGAAGACAAATAGGAGAGGATGAAAGAAGCCAACTCTAGTGGAGTGGAAGCGATGCCTTCATGATATAAGTGATTTCTCTCTAACCAAAGAGCCTAGATTGTTGTAAGTGTAATTTCTGTTCCACCCTCTATGGATAACGTACACAAATGCCCCAACCAACTAACAAACCCAAAATCATTATAGGTATCTGACTAAGAGCTGTCCAAACAACCCCATACCAATGCAACAGAAAGACAGTCTCGTGTAACATGGACTATAGTTTCGGGCACAGTAAGACCCGAGGGCAGAACTAGGTAAGAAAAATTGTAAGAGAAATATATTTGTTGTATAAGATTAGACAAAGTAGGCACATAGTTCTTCAAAAAATGTCATGTTGTAATTTATACCTTAGGAATGACATAAGCCTTCCAGATCTATGTACAAAGAGCTGTCAGACTCATACTAGAATCAGAAGTAAGAGGGAGAGTGATAGGAGTCGAGAACGATCGAAGCAATTGGTATCCACTTTGGACCTAGTAACAACCAATTGGAACCACATTCCAAATAAGCACATCGTGGCCAGCCAAAAGAGACAAGAGAATATAGAAGATATGCGTGGCCTCTTCAGCAGGAAAGAGAGCTTGTATCAAAGCAACATTCCAAAGGGCGGAATAAGGGATAATTAAACCACTAACCAATGAAACAACAGTAATAACAAGTGTATGCACAATATGACATGGTCCTAGCCCAGAGAGCCAACATTCATTCCAAATCAAAATGGAGCAACCATCACCCGCTCTCTAATCCAGTCCCTTTTTCAACAATACCCAAGAACACCAAATACCATGCCAAGTATAAGAAGAGCGAGATCCCAACTCGGCCCCTAAGAAATCTATATACTGAAAGTAACAAGCTTTCAAAACTTAACTTTAAATACTAGTCGGTTTAGTCACAAGACACCATCCTTACTTCGATAGAAGGGCAATGTGAAAGGTAGCCAAATCAAGAAAGCCCATCCCTCCAACATATTTGGGAGCGCACAACAAGGACTATGAACTCTATGGAATACCCCAACTACGACCTAATATCCACCACTAAAACTTATTCATAATAAGCTTCAAATTACGGCATAGGGAAATAGGAAACAGAAAATACTGCATAGCGAATGTGGGGATCGCCTGTAAAATGACTGAATAAAGACACCCCTACCACCTTACGAAAGACATCACATATCCCTCCTATCCACACTACGTCGAAACCAATCATTAAAGTGTTGGAAAGTAGCTTATTTATTTCTCCCAACTAAAGGCGGAAGGCCCAAGTACTTGTCAAAATGATCAACGACACATATACCCAAAACTGATCCAAAAAGAGGTCTCATAGAAAGGCCAACGTTGGTGCTAAAATACGTCACAGATTTATCAAAATTCACTAATTAACATGAACACCTCCCATATTCATGGAGGATAGATTGAACTGTGGAGGCACTATCAGCTGTAGCCAAAAACCATACAATTATCAGCAAATAAAAGACCCGACCACCCCACACGAACCCTGGGAAAGACCCAAGTTTATTGAGCCAACCTGAACAAAGTAGAGAGCCCCTCCCTATATAAAATAAAGAGAAAAATACTCAATGGGTCACCCTATCGAAGACTACGTAAAAGTAAAAAAGGGCCTCCCACACTCCCATTAAAGACCACAAAGTAAGATACTGTACGTACACAAAGCATTATCAAAAAGACCCAAGTAGTACAAAAACTCATCCAGAGAAAACAGCCTCCAGGAAATCCGACACAAACCGGTCATGGGCTTTGCTCATATCAAGCTTAAGGGAAAAAGAACCTAAGTTCCCATAGTGTTTCTTTCAGAAAGAATAAATGACCTCATACGCAATAAGGTAATTGTCAACAATTTGTCTACCGGGAACAAAAGTGCTCTATGTCTCGTCAATCCAAATAGGCAAGACGTGTTTGATCGATTTACTAGAACAGTGGAGATTATCTTATAGAGCATATTATAGAGACTAATCGGGTAGAACTGGGACAAAAGCATCGGGTTGCAAACCTTAAAAATGAGGACAAATTTTGTCACATTTATATTAGTGAGAGGAATGTTACCCCGAAGTACCCTCAAACAAAACTCAATAACATCATGGCCAATAATGTGCCAATACCGTTGAAAGAACAAAGCTGGAAAACCATCCTTGTTAAGAGCCTTTAAATGAATCATGCCATCAATAGCAAATTTAATTTCTTTCGAAAAGAAATTTGACATCAAACTCACATTCATCGAAGGAGTGACAAAAACAACAATACCCTCTAAAAGATGAGAGAAGTCACCCACATCGAGGGACAAGAACAATGTTCGAAAATAATCTAAAGCCACCTGAGCCATATTTGTATATGCAGTACAAACAGCCTTGTCCTGATCTATCAGATAATAGATCATGTTCCGATGTTTCCGAAAAGAGGTATATATGTGAAAAAATATTGTGTTACGGTCTTCCTGATGCAACTAATTCACTCTAATTGTTGACACTAAAACATCTCATTTTGTTCTGCCTCCAAATTAAGATCCAACTTAATGTCCGTTATTTCGACCAAAATGTCATCAAAAGGTTCAGCAGCAATCAAACAGTCCAATCTAGCGAGAGTATCTTGCTCAACTCCTTGTTTCGACTGAGTGAGTGCTCAACCCCACATAGAAAAGTAAGTCCTAACGCATGAAGGCGTGAAGGAATCGACACGTAACTATCAGACCATGCACGTCAAATCTAGTCTTCATAGGTAGGCTCAGAAGCCCAACGAGGCTCAAACCGAAACAAACTCTTAGGCACACCAATAGAACCAACAGACAAAGTGGCACTAATAGTAACAATAAGAGGACATTGATCAGAAATCGAATGGGGAGCATGTCGAACCTGTGAAGCAAGAAACCTATCATTTTATGAAGAAGTTGCAACACAATGATCTAAGAACTCTCGAATATTTAAGGCCAAGGACTTAGCCCGTTCCCAAGTAACCTTGTAAAAAGAAAGCCCAAATCATGAATATCACAGTCAACCAGAGTAGAACGAAAATCCTTTATCTGTCTATCCCGATAAAGTCAACCAGCCCAATTTCTCAAAAGCATACACAATCACATTAAAGTCGCCAAAAACCATCCAGGGCAAATCAAGGTCACATTGCAGTCATCGAAAAAGGTTCCATGACTCAGATCGCTCATGCTCTACTAGCGAACCATAGAAACCTATCAGTTGCCAACTAGTCTCATCTGTATCATCAACAATTACCAAATCTAAATGGTGAGCCGAATAACTCTACAAATAGATTTTTCATCCCGATTTCGATCCTAAAAAAAGGCCACTCTGAGTACCAATAATTGGAACATTCAGACCATATAGAAAATAGAAGCGATGGTGAATCAACTCCATCCGTTTAACATCAAGTTTCATTTCCAAAAGAAACAGTAGTTGTGGATTGTAACGACGCAGCATATGCTGTACACGACAAACTCTCTGTGGGTTCCCCAAACCACAGATATTCCAACTCATTAGATTCATAATAGTCAGCTACTCTGCATCGCAGAGCCAGTCGCATCACTAGAAGTAGTTTGTGCCGAATTCGAGGTTGTAAAAACAACAGAGATAGAAGAACTAAGTTGTGCCCATTTTTTCCACCCAAAACAAGTCGAGTTCCTTTTTATGAACACTATGTAAACTCTGTCAAAACGGAAAAATGGTCATCCACTATCGTGGCCACATAACTAGTCCCAGTGGGATTCGGTTTGTCCAAAGATAGACCCAAACTAGTACCCACTTCTTGAATAAAATCCAAAGTAGAAAGTAGTGAAGGGGAAGCATGTAAGGAATGCGATCCATCCCCCAAAAGTGGTGCAACAATCAGTGGATTATTGATCAACTAAACACTAGTAAGAGACTGTTGACAACACGGTTGTACCCGCATGTAAATATCCCACTTCAATAAAACATCTGCAGAACCAAGAGTCAACTTACGAGAATAGAAACTTTTGTTATGGCCCAATTTGCCACAAAAGAAGCAAAAGAGGGACAGTCACTCATAGCAAAATCGTGCATATACCCAGTGTTAAGAAGTTAAAGCAATGTACTTTTTCTGTATTAACGGAAGTTGGACATCCAACCAAACCTGAATATGCAGAATCTGTTGTAGACCAGAACTTGGGGTTGAAGAGTCTAGTGCCAAGAAAAGCACCAAATTTTCGTGTCAAACTCTCATTTCTATACCCCACTAGGATGTCATGAATTTGAACCTAAAAGTCCACAAAATCAAAGGATACTTTAAAAGGATCTTCCCCCGACATTAAATGATGAAACATGAGAAAGTGTTATTGAAAGTACAAGGGCTACCTTGGAGTACTCAATCAATGTTCAAAACCTCATAAAATTGAAATTGAAAGCAATTCTCACCCAGATCAGAAATAGAGACACCCCCAATGGGATGCCAAAGATTCGCCATTATCGAGCGTATGGCTTCGAATCAGATCACACTCTCAGTCAAAAATCTACCCACCAAACATAAATCAAAACTGAAAACCCTACTTGAAGCATCAAGGGTAATCATCTATGTTTTTTCCTTGTCATCATGAAGGGATAAACCTATTGTAATAGCCCATTTTTAGTCAAATCAGAATAATGGTTTTGGGACCACAAATTTGAGGTTGAAATATTTATTTTTTATTATTTTGATGTCTACAACATGATAGTGTGATTGTGTAAAAATTTTGTTAAGAAATTTTATCGTTTGAATGCTCAATTCGATAAAAAGGACTAAGTCGTGTAAAGTGTAAAAGTTGAGTTCTATTAGCTAAAGATGTCTAACAGCTATAGAACTTTAAAGTGGAGGTCTTTCAATGGTAATTAGACCATTAGTATGTTAGTGGTTGATAATGGCTTGACAATTTTATAAATTGAATTAATTTTTAAGGTTATTAAGTAAATAAAAAATAATGATAAAAACTAATGAAATAAATTATGCTATCATCTTTTATTCATCATCAACCTAAAATTAGGTTTTGGTAAGCCATTTTTATGGTCAAACTTTTGGCAACTTCATCTTGCTATTACGTAAGTGATTTTATCCCATTTTGTAATGATTTTTATGTTTTTAGAGTTGTTGTAAATTAATCTAGCTAGCCCAATGACTAATTTGTAAAACTATTAAAGGTTTAGAGTTTTACCATTGATGAATATGTGTGTATTTTAATGTTTGATCATAGAAAATGAATGGTTATTGTTAGATAAACAACATTTGTTAAGTGATTTTTGATAAAGTTGTCAGTTGGAGATTAAATTAAGAAATGTGATAAATTGTGTGGTAAATGCGTGAAATAATAAAAATATGTGCTGCTATGAGTATAGGTGAAATTCAGCTAGCATGAGTGTGGACTCAATTGCATGAATTTGCATTTTTATGAGCTAGGGACTAAAATGTAAAGAAATTGAAATATTAGGGGCAAAAGTGTAAAATTGACATAATATGAAATTTAGATTAAATTGAATAGAGTGATAACTAAATGAGTTAAATTTGATTATATAGATCAAGAAAAGCAACGTACGAATCTAGATCGGGGGAAAAATAAAATATTGGACTAGTCGATCATGTTCTGACGTTTTTGTGATCGAGGTAAGTTCGTATATTAATAAGCATTAATATAATTGTGTTTTAAATGTTTTATTATTGAATTAATTATGAATACGACCTTACGGAAATGTTCAACGAAGAATTTGCTACGTGTGAAATCCCAGTTGAACCTTAGGAATAGAGTAGGATACAAATGACATGTTATTAGGGGTTATTGTGTTTGGATGCTGGTCTATACGTTCTACCGGTGGATGAGTTTTCTGTATGTGTTGTAGATTCTCGTCAGCTTGTGTGAGCAACACCGTATAGTTACGTCTTGACCGTTAGCTTGTGTGAGCAAACCCATTGATAGCTCAAGAGTGAGCATTATATGAGATATGAGATTAAGATGGTTTCGACCATATAGTGGCACTTAGGGTGCAAGATTCCTGAGTATCCGATATTATTTAAAATGATTCAACGGGTATATTGAAAATATGAAAGGGTAAGAGATTGATACGTATCATTGTAGGTATGTACGTAAACCGTATAAGTATTGAAATCTATGAAGTTTGTAAGTTACATGATCTACTATGCGAATGAATTTATATTAGCTTTGTGATTAAATTAAATTGTAGTATTTTATGATAAATAATTTAATTTTTGAATGACTGGTAAGTTATATGTATTAATCATACGAGCTTACTAAGCTTTATAGCTTACTTTGTTTACTTTTCCGTGTTTTATAGTTATTCCAAAGCTTGCTCGGATTGGGAGTCGTTGGAGATCTCATCACACTATCCAGTTGTCATTTTGGTACTTTTGAACTTGTGTATTCGGTTATAAGGCATGTATAGGAGTTGTGGTTAACACAGCCTATATATTGGTAATGTATTTAGCCAACTGATTTGGCTTGTAAATGGTGAATGTTTTGGTTATGTGTATAGCCATGTGATTTGGCTTGTTTTGGTATACTTGGTTGTGTATATATATGTGGAAATGGTATTTGGCTATGTAGTTTATATTTGCTTTGTGAATACCTTGTTGAGAATTGGTATTGAAGGTAGCAACTAGATGAAATTAAGAATGTATTAGTATGATAAGCATTAGTCAAGTTAATGCATATGTGAAGTTAACCATTTAGGTGAATTGTGAATATGAAATTGGTATGTATTGAACTGGCAAAACATGATCTTATAAGGATTATAGTTGTTGATATTGGTATAGCATGATTTAGGCTTGGTTGAGATTGGTTTGAATGCCTATTGATGCTATTTTATATGCCATTTGACATGTTTAGGGGGATGCAAATTTGGGTGAGAAAGATGGCTTGGTAAATAGCCTATTTTTGTCCACACGGGCAAAGACACGAGCATATGTCTTAGCCATGTGTGACACACGGTTACGTGACATAGTCGTATGTCCCCTGGTACTTATTTAGAAATCAAGTAAATATTCTCCACACGGCCTAGCATAGGAGCGTGTGAGTTGGCCGTGTGGCATAAGTTAGTATACCTTATAGTTTTGGCACGACCTAGCACACGGTCTGACATACGAGCGTGTGAGGCCATTTCGAAGGGTACACGGTCTGGCACACAGGTGTGTAAGGCCATTTCGAATGGTACACGGGCTAGTCACATGAGTGTGTGGTTGGCCATGTGACCCAAGTCAGAGAGTTACACGGGGTTGGACACAAGCCGGGACACGGCCATGTGATCCCATTTCGAATGTCTATACGACCTGTTACACGTGTGTGTGTCCCATATATTTTGATATTTTTTTATGTTTCCCAAAAAAATTTCTAAGTTCTCGTTTAGTTCCGAACCACTTCTAATGCATGATTTAGGCCTCGTAGGCTCGTATTAGGGACAATTTGATTGATTGTGAATGACTTTTATTTGGTTATGAAAAATGTACGAGAATTGTATATTTGTTTAAGTAATAAGTCCAGTAATATTCTGTAACCCTATTTTGGCATTGGATACAGGTTAAGGGTTTTTACACTTATTGGTATCAGAGCTACGGTTTAGTCTATTCCCGGACTAACGTAGCGTGTGTAAGTCTAGCTATAGATGCCATATTTAACCTGTGATAGTGTGATATCTCCTGACTATTTTAAATTGTGTTTTTATATAATAACGGATCCCAATCGAGCAGTTGTTGATGCTGTAGAAAGTAATGCACCAACCTCCGTTCAAGGAGTAGCGCAGTCTGAATCGAGACCTGTATCTAGGAGTCAAGGAGAAGAGGCTAATGAAGCCTTCTTCTAAATGATGAACGAATGGTTCATTGAGTTTGTCTGAACGAATCTGGCTGCTCAGCAACCTCCACGCCCACCTATTCCCCAATCGGTTCCTATAGCTCCTCAAGGTTTGGAACCTTTATGTTTGAGCAAGCAGCCTGTTGATAAAATTTGAAAATACGAGGCTGAAGAGTTTAGAGCTACAATTGATGGTGATCCTAAGAGAGCTAATTTTTAGCTTGAGAATACGATTCGAGTATTTGATAAACTATTTTGCACGCCAGCAGAATATGTCAAATGCACTGTATCACTTCTGAGAGATACTGCATATCAGTGGTGGAACATTTTGATATGTGTGGTGCCGAGAGAAAGAGTCACGTGAGAATTCTTTCAGACTAAGTCTAGAAAAAAAAATATATAAGCTAGCAATTTATCAATCAAAAGCGCAAAGAATTTCTGGAACAGAAATAGGGTCGTATGACTGTGACTGAATACGAAAGAAATTCGTGAAACTAAGTAAATATGCTCGATAATATGTTTTAACTAAAGAAATTATGTGTAAGTGGTTCAAAGACGGGTTGAATGAAGACATTAAACTTCTAGTTGGAATTTTGGAAGTAAAAGAATTTGTTTCTTTGGTCGACAGAGCTTGTAAATCCTAGGAACTTGGCAAAGAAAAGAGAAAAGCCAATTTTGATCCTAGAGATTCGAGAAAGAGGCCAATGAGTAAACCCTACCATTCTTCTTCAAAGAAATCACAGGATTCGTATAATCATTCAAATGCTTCAATGGGGTATTCTAATAGAGATTTTAGGAAGCAATACACGAGTCCTCAAGCTCAAGCCACTTCAGTATCGAGCGTTGGTAGTGTTAGAACTGACAAACCCGAGTGTCAACAGTGTGGAAGATGGCATTTTGGAGATTGCTGGATAAATAACAAAACTTGTTTTAGATGTGGCTCACAAGATCACTTTATTCGAGATTGTCCTAAGTTACCTAAGAAAGACAAATTTCTAAATACAAGATTGAGCAATACAACTACCAGAGCTAGACCATTTAAAAATACAGGAAATGTGACTAGTAGCAAAGGTGCAACAAAGGATTCTGTACTGAGATCCGAGGCTCAAGCACCAACTAGATCTTACGCTATTCGCACTCGCGAAGATGTGCTATCACTAGATGTTATCACCGGTATATTTTCTTATTCGTATGTTTGTAAGAATTTAGTATATAGTAAGAGTTTACCTGTTGAGTCAACCGAATTTATGATTAAAGCATTGAACCCTTTAGGCAAGTATGTCCTAGTTGATAAAGTTTGCAAGAATTGTCTGTTGATAACTTGGGGTTACTATTTTCTAGCTGATTTGATGCTTTTACCGTTTGATGAATTCGATGTGATCTTGGGTATGGATTGGTTAACTCTGTATGATGCTGTTTTGAATTGTAGATGAAAGACTATTGAGTTGAAATGTCATAATAATGAAATTCTTTGAATTGAATCTGATGAGTTGAGTGGATTGCCTATAATGATATCGACGATGTTAGCTCAGAAATATGTGAGGAAAGGTTGTGATGCTTATCTTGTGTATGTACTGGATACAAAAGTGTCTGAATTGAAAATTGAATCAGTGCTAGTGGTTTGTGAATATCCGGATGTATTTCTAGAAGAGTTACCTGGGTTGCCACCGATCAGAGAGATTGAATTTGCTATTAAATTAGTACCGGGAAAATCACCGATATCGATAGCTCTGTATAGAATAGCTCCTACAGAATTGAAAGAGTTGAAAGCTCAGTTGCAAGAGTTAACAGATAGAGGTTTTGCGCAACCTAGTTTTTTGCATTGGGTGCACCAGTTCTGTTCGTAAAAAAGAAAGATGGATCAATGAGACTGTGTATTGATTATCGTCAACTCAACAAGGTTACAATTAAGAATAAGTATTTTTTGTCGAGATCTGATGATTTGTTCAATCAGTTGAAAGGAGCAATAGTATTTTCAAATGTTGATGTGTGACCTGGTTATTATCAGTTGAGAATTAAAGATACGGATGTGCCGAATCCTACATTCAGAACAAGGTACGGACAATATGAATTTCTTGTTATGCCATTCGGATTAACTAATGCTCCTGTAATTTTTTTGGATTTGATGAATAGAATTTTCAGATCTTATTTTGATAAAATTTTTGTTGTATTCATTGATGACATTCTGATCTATTCCCGAGACGAATTTGAGCATGCTGAACATTTGAAAATTGTGTTACAAACATTGAGAGATAAGAAACTGTTTGCTAAATTTAGCAAATGTGAGTTTTGGCTCCAAGAAGTTGGATTTTTTAGACACATTGTTTCAGCAGAAGGCATTCAAGTTGATCCGAGTAAGATTTCAGCAGTTGTTAACTAGAAACCACCAAGAAACGTATCTAAAGTCAAAAGTTTTCTAGAATTAGCTGGCTACTATGGCGTTTTGTAAAAGGGTTCTCGATGATTGCTACATCGATGATTCGATTATTACAGAAAGATGTGAAATTTGAGTGGTCCGAGAAATGCCAACAGAGTTTTGAACAGTTGAAAACACTGTTAACTGAAGCACCAGTTTTAGTTCAGCTTGAGTCGAGTAAAGAGTTTTTGATTTTCAGTGACGCGTAATTAAACGGTTTGGGATGTGTATTAATGCAAGAAGGCAAAGTGATAGCTTACGCGTCCAGACAGTTAAAACCGCATGAAAAGAATTATTCGACACACGACTTAGAATTGGCTGCTATTATGTTCACATTGAAAATTTGGCGACATCATTTATTCGGTGAGAAGTGCCATATTTTTGCTGACTGCTAGAGTTTAAAGTATCTAATGTCTCAGAAAGATTTGAATTTACGACAACGAAGATGGCTCAAGTTGTTGAAAGACTATAAATTAGTGTTGACTATCATCCGGGGAAAGCGAATGTGGTCGCGGATGTTCTGAGTAGAAAATTTTTATTTGCCTTGTGGGCAATGAACACACAATTAACCTTGTCTGATGATGGTTCAATTTTAGCTGAGTTAAAAGCTAAATCGATATTTTTTTAGCAAATTTTTGAGACTCAAAAATGTGATAAGGAATTGCAAGCTAAAAGAGTAAAATGCGAGTCGACTACTGATTCAAAATATCAGATCGGATCCAATGATTGTTTACTACTCCGAAGTAGAATTTATGTACCGAGAAACTCCAAGCTTATTCAGAAAATTTTACACGAAACACAAAGTGATTGTTTATCTGTTCTTCCAGGGAGTACTAAGATGTATAATGATTTGAAACAGTTGTACTGGTGGTCAAGCATGAAACGAGACATTTTAGAATTTGTATCAAAATGCTTGGTTTGTTAACAAGTTAAAGCTGAACATCAAGTGCCTTCAGAACTACTTCAGCCAGTGATGATACTAGAGTAGAAATGGGATAGAGTTACAATGGATTTTGTATTAAGGTTACCTCTATCTTTGAAAGAGAAATATGCTATATGGGTTGTTTTAGATCATTTGACGAAATCTGCACATTTCATTCTGGTACGTACAGACTTTTCACTCGAGAGATTAGCTGAGTTGTACATCTCTGAGATTGTTAGATTGCACAGGATGCTAGTCTCAATTATTTCAGACAGAGATCCGAGGTTTATGTCATGATTTTGGAAGAAAATGCAAGAAGCTTTGGGTACGCAGTTGCACTTTATTATTGCATTTCGTTCTCAAACCAACGGTCAATCTGAGAGAGTAATTCAGATTATCGAAGATATACTTTGTTGTTGTGTTTTAGAGTTTGAGGGCAACTGAGAAAAATATTTACCATTGGTTGAATTCGCGTATAACAATAGTTTTTAATCGAGCATAAAGATGGCACCGTATGAAGCTTTATATGGTCGTAAATGTAGAACTCTGTTATATTAGACCGAGCTTAGCGAGAAAAACATTCACATGGTTGATTTGGTTAGAGAAACCGAAGATAAAGTTAACATAACTCACGACAGTTTGAAAGTAGCTTTAGATTGACAAAAATCATATGTGGTTTTGAAACGTAAAGATATTGAATTTCAAATCGGTATCAAAGTGTTTCCAAAAGTATCTCTATGGAAGAAGATTCTTTGTTTTGGTCACAAAGGAAAATTGAGTTCGCGATTTATCAGGCTGTATGAGATTATCGAAAGAGTTGGGCCAGTAGCTTATCGGCTAGCTTTACCATCAGAATTAGAAAATATTCATAATGTATTTCATGTGTCGATGTTACAACAGTATCGATCAGATCCATCGCATGTAATTTCTCCAACAGAGACTGAAATTTAGCCTGATATGACTTATAGTGAAAAACCGATCAGAATTCTGGCTCAAGAGATTAAAGAAATAAGAAACAAAAGCATAGCTTTGGTGAAGGTTTTATGGCAACTTCACAATGTCGAAGAAGCTATGTGGGAACCTGAGGAAGCTATGAGAAAACAGTACCCTAACTTATTTTCTGGTAAGATTTTCGGGGACAACAATTCCTAAGGGGGAGAGTTGTAACAAGTCGTTTTTAGTTAAACCAGAACAGTGGTTTTGGGACCAGAAATTTGAGGTCAAAATATTTATTTTATTATTATTTCTATGTCTACAGCATGATAGTATGATTGTGTAAAAATTTCGTTAAGAAATTTTATCGTTTGAATGCTCAATTCGATAAAAAAGGACTAAATCGTGTAAAGTGTAAAAGTTAAGTTCTATTAGCTAAAGGTTTCTAATAGCTATAGAACTTTAAATTGGAGGTCCTTAAGTGGTAATTAGACCATTAGCATGTTAGTGGATGATAATGACTTGGCAATTTTGTAAATTGAATTGATTTTTAAGGTTAATTAAGTAAATAGATAAATAATGATAAAAACTAATGAAATAAATTATGCTATCATTTTTTATTCATCATCATCAACCAAAAATTAGGTTTTGGGAAGCCATTTTTATGCTCAAACTTTCGGCAACTTCATCTTGCTATTAGGCAAGTGGTTTTTGTCCCCTTTTTAATGATTTCTATGTTTTTGGAATTATTGTAACTTAATCTAGCTAGCCTAGGGACTAATTTGCAAAACTGTTAAAGGTTTAGAGTTCTACCATTGATGAATATATGTGTATTTTGATGTTTGATCATAGAAAATGAATGGTTGTTGTTAGATAAACAACATTTTTTAAGTGATTTTTGATAAAGTTGTCTATTAGAGATTAAATTGGGAATTTGATAAATTGTGTGGTAAATGTGTGAAATAATAAAAAATTGTCACGCTATCGATCACCTTGTTGGTACTTTTGAAGCTTTGTATATATGGTATATGGCATGTATAGGCTAGTATTATTTGGGTATGTTTTGAATGATGATATTAGCCATGAGATTTGGCTTGTAAATGTTGGTGTAGTGAACTTGTATGTGTTTAGCTATGCTTAGCATAATTGAATTGATATGCAAATGTTCTTATGATGACTTTATTTGTATATGGCTTACTAAGCTTTTAAAGCTTACTTTGTGTGTTCTTTCCCTATTTTATAGATTATCGAAGCTAGCTCGGACATCGGGAATCATCAGGAACATCGTCACACTATCGATCGTCTTGTTGGTACTTTTAAAGCTTTGTATATATGGTATGTATAGGCTAGTATTATTTGGGTATGTTTTGAGTGATGATATTAGCCACGAGATTTGGCTTGTAAATGTTGGTATGCATTTGGCCATTTAAGTTGGCTTGAATTATGTGTTTGATAAGTGATATATGTGATGCATATATATATGTGTATATATATATCCTTATGTTTTGGCTTATTTTGTAATAGTTATAAGTTTGCTTGTGTAGCTAGTTGATAATTGGTGTATTAATGTCTGGAAGATAGCATGCAGTGGCTCGATTATGAGATGATGATGATATGGTATGTTTTGTGACAAGAAATGGTAATTAAAATAATGAAGAAATACATTTAGAAGTTATGTAAATTTGATGATTTTGGCATATTGATTTGGTATGTTTTGGCCATAGATTTGAGTAGTTAAGAGGATGGTTTCTCAATGGCATGAATTGTATATGAATTGGCATGTTTTGGCTGCCTAGAAATGTATTGAAATGGTACCATTTTGGTTGCTAGGTGTCATGAGAAAAGGGTTGCAAATTGGCTTTGCAAATAGCCTATTTTTGTCCACACAGGCAGAGACACGGGAGTGTGTCTCAGCCGTGTGTGACACACAGTCATGTTACACGGTCGTGTGTCCCTTCGGGTAGCCCTTCAAATTAAGTCAATATACCCTACAGGTTTGGCACTGCCTAGGTACAAAGGCGTGTCTACTGGCCGTGTGTGGCACACAGGCTGACACATGGGCGTGTGGCTGGCCGTGTGACCCAAGTTAGTAACCCTACCAATTTTCCCATAGCCATGATACACGGACGTGTCTCTGGCCATGTGGTGCAAGTCAATATGTATGCCCTGTTTTCACACAATCTATGACACGAGCGTGTCTGGTGGCCTTATGAGGCATACAGCCTATTCCAACGGGCGTTTGACCCTTGAATGTTTGAAAATTTTATGTGTTTCCTAAAGTTTGCAAATGTTATCGGTTTAGTCCCGAACCTCGCTTAAGCATGTTTTAAGATCTTGTAGAACCTTATAAGGGACAATATGATTATGTTAGATTGATATTTATGTGAAATTGAATCATGTATGAGAAATGTATATTATATGTTGTGCTTTGATCGGTAATGCCTCGTAAACCTATTTCAACGACAGATACGGGTTAGGGGTGTTACATTACGTTAGTCCTAAAATCAACTAAACCGTAGCTCTAATACCAATAAAATGTAACACCCCTAACCCGTATCCATCGCTAGAGTAGGGTTACGAGGTATTATCAATCAATTCACAACATATAGCATATCTTTGTCAACCATAAAGCATTCATTCTCATAATCATTCAACACAATCACATTGTCCTTTATAAGGGCCTATGAGGCCTTAAACATGCTTTAGAAGTGGTTCAGGACTAAACTGATATTATATGAAAATTTTGGAAACCTAGAAAATTTTCAATCATACAGGGGTCACACGAACCGTGTGCCTTACACGGCTCCAGACATACCCGTGTCTTAGGCCGTGTGGAAACAGGGCATACATACTGACTTGGGTCACACGGCCAACCACACGCCTGTGTGTCTAGCCCATGTGCCAGGCCATGCACTAGGCCATGCCAAAACTGTAGGGTACTGACTTATGCATCACAGTCAAGCCACACGCCTGTGTGCTAGGCCGTGTGCCAATTAGGGGGTACACTGACTTGCACCACAAGGCCAATCACACGCCCGTGTGCGAGACCGTGTAGAGCATACTGACTTTATTTTAATAACAACACTAGGGAACACATGGCCATGTAACATGATCATGTGTCACACACGGCTGAGACACACGCTCATGTCTCTGCCCGTGTGACAAAAATAGGCCATTTGAAAGGCCAATTTGCCACCCTTATTCATGCACACCTAAACAATCAAAATGGTACCATTTCATCATACAATTAGGCAGCCAAAACATCAACCAAATGTACAATTCATATAATATCTATTTCAACCAATTTAAATAATCAATTCAATGCCATTTACCTAATCAAATACTTATCAACTCAACTGCTAAAATCATACTTCACCAAAACATATCTCAAGCATTTATACTTCACAAGTCATTTAACCATATTCATACCAAACATGCCAAAGTAAGTCATCATTCATGGCTATATATACAAACCAAAACATATACATTACAAGCCATTTCTAATGGCCAAACACACATCAACATTAACATCATTTACAAGCCAGCTCTCATGGCTATAATCACAACCAAAATACCACATCTATCCTATACATACCATATACCATATATACACAACTCAGAAGTACCAAATAGATGTTTGATAGTGTGATGATGTTCCCGATGACTTCCAGATCCGAGCTAGCCTTGATTCACTATAAAATATAGAAAAAAATAACATGCAGTAAACTTCATAGCTTAGTAAGCTCGTATGTAAATAACTTGATTTATCGCATAAGTGTTAATCAACCAATTTCACATTAACTACAAACCTTTCTCTATTTAATACTCGAATAGGTTCTGTACATACATGTATCGCCTCGTACTAACCTCTTTCTCAACCACATCATTTGTTTACTCGTTGAACCATTCGGAATAGAAATTGGATACTCAATAGTCTCATGATAAGTACCTATACCATGTCCCGTAGCCAAATCAAGGTAACTTATCCTCAAAAAAAATTTATCATGGCCCGAAGCCAAATCATCCGATATGCGTGGCTCAAAGCCAAATCAGTGTAGCTCGCACCTGAAGTGCTAATATCATGGCACGAAGCCAACTCAACTTATCATCTAATAACAAGAAACTAGTATCCAAACCTAATCCTAAAGTTCAACTGGGGCTTCACACTTTTCGTTTCTATCATTGAATGCATTCGTAGAGTCGTTTTCACAATTCAAACATAACCCATAATCTCATAATCACAATTTATACAATATCAAAGCTTTTAACATACTTTTATAATGAAATTACCATATACGAACTTACCTCGAGTATGAAAACGACAAAATGAGTCAATTACTCGATAATCTTGTCTTTCCTCTAATCTAATTCTGAATTCCTCTTTTCTTGATCTAAATATATCCAAAATTAACTTCTTTAATCAACCACTCATTCAATTTAGTCCAAAACATACATTTAGGCCTATTTGCACTTTAGCCCTTAAACTTTTACACTTTTAACAATTTAGTCCCTATTTCACAAATACACAAAATTCACATATTTTCAATAAACCCAAGCTTGGTCAAACTATTCATAGGTCCCTACCAGCCCAAAACTTTCATTTATTTCACATTTTGACCACTCAATTTTCACATTTCACAATTTAATCCCTATTATGCATTTTCATCAAAAATCACTTTTACAAAACATGAAAATCTATTATCAAAAATTCATATTTCATCTTCAAACACCAAAGAACACATAAAATCATCAATGGAAACTCTTAAAATTTTTAACAGTTTCAAAATTAAAGGTACGGGCTAGCTAAATTAAGCTGCAACGATTACAAAAACAAAGAAATCATCAAAAACCAAGCTAAAATCGTACCTTAATCAAGCTAGGAGTGTGCCAAAATTTAAAAGCTTCAAACCCTATCTTTCTTTTCTAATTTTCGGTTTCCAAAGATGAATGAAGATGAATTTTTGGCTTGTTTTTATTTAATTATAACTTAATTAACTAATTTACCTTTTTAACCTTAGTAAATAACTATCAAAATACTTTAATACATGTCCATAAAAGTCCACTAACATTTAAAATGGTCTAGTTACCATTTAAGGCCATCATATTTAAAAACCAAAGCTATTTGACACCTTTAACAAGTAGAATGCAACTTTTACATTTTACACGATTTAATCCTTTTTCTCAAATTGACTATTCAAACGATAAAATTAACTCACTAAATTTTCACACATATCAAATAACATGTTGCAAATACCGAAAATAATATTAAAATAATTTTATAACATCGGATTTGTGGTTCCGAAACTACTATTCCGATTTAGCTAAAATCGAGCTGTTACAATATGATTGATTGTGAATGACTTTTATTTGGTTATGAAAAATGTACGAGAATTGTATATTTGTTTAAGTAATAAGTCCGGTAATACTTTGTAACCCTATTCCGACGACGGATACGGGTTAGAGGTGTTACACCTGTAATTTCATCTTCCATAGTCGAATATGAGAAGCAACATCCTCACAAAAAAAAATTGGAAAAATGAAGTTCAGACAAACAAACAAAGAAACCGCACGTGCCATAAGGCAGACTAGTATTTAGAGGTGTGCATGGGCCGGGCCGGGCCAGGTTCGGGCCGGGCCCATAAAAAAATTTCAGCACGTTTTCAAGGCCCGGGCCTGGCCCGGCCCGAAAAAAATGGTAGGCCCTAGCCGGGCCCGGCCCGGCCCAGTCATATTAATTTTTTTTGCTTTTTTTATTAAATAAAAAACTTTAAAATATAATAAATCAAATACATTTAAAACATAAAAACAAATATTAAAACAAAAAATAAATAAATAATGGGACTAAAATAATTATTAAAATAATACATAAATTAAAAATATAATAAAAAGTAATTATATTAAAATTGAAAAATTGAAACAAATTAAAACTAAATTAAGAATTAAATTATATTAATAACAAAAGTTTTACAATATCAAAATAACATCAAAACAACAAAAAAAAGTAAAGTAAAAGTACTAAAGTTATTTAAAATTAAAAATTAAAAAAATTAAAAATAAAAAATAAAATAATTTAAAATAATTTAATATTAAAATCGAGCCGGGCCGGGCTAGGCCCGGGCCAAAAAAATCTTACCCAAGGCCCGACCCGTTTTCTAAACGGGCCTCGTTTTTTGTCCAACCCCGTTTTTCGGGCCTATATTTTTACCCAAACCCTCCTATTTTTCGGGCGGGCCTTCGGACCAGGCCGGGCCGCCCGGCCCATGCACACCTCTACTAGTATTAGTATTGATAAATATTTTTTTTAGTATAGGTGTGTTACAATTTCCTTTTACACATAACACTCTTATTTAAAGCACTTATTTCCAATTCAGATAAATTACTCTTGTACTCCTAGTCTTTTAAATTATATAAGATAATTGACTTTAAACATTATATTACAATTTATAAAACTTTTTTTAAAATTAATCTTATTTGCTATTGTTTTTATATAATAAAATTCTTTTTCATAAATTAATTTGTCTGTTAGTACATAATTTTATAATAAAACATTGGTATATCTATTTATTATAATCATGTTAACATAATATTTTAAATCCAAACATTTTCAATATATTTTAATAATTAACATCTCTATTTATTATAATCGTTTTAACATCATATTTCCAAACTTAATAATAAAACATATATTTTATATACTAATATGTATTATCGATTTTTTTATGTTAAGATTAAATTTTATTTTTAAAAAAACAATTACATTAATAAATACTATAAGTCAGTGTCTTGTACAACTATACAAATTAATATAATGCATGTGATAAACGCATAATATGAATGGTTAATTAAATGGTAAGAATTTTTATGGTGACTAGGTATGTAATATGAAACCAAACAAGCACATGACATGCATGAGAACAGATCATAACTCACGATAGATTAAATTTAGAAAGTCAACTTGTGAACTGTTCAGATATGAAAGTCAGCTCAAAAGGAATCCCAATGCGAGATCTGGCGGGCAAAGGGAAATTAAGGCAAATTAGATTGGTTTTTTTTTTTGGGGGGGGGGGGTGGGGGGAAGCTTCATGGCTCATAGATGAATTCTTAACATCTGCCCTCATCAGTAATCTTAACTTTCATTTTAGGGATCAAATAGGCACATCATTGACCAACAAATTGAAAACTCCTATGTTTTGTATATTGTCAAAAGATTCCCTTTGAATAATATTTTTTTATTTAGTATTTATATTTTCATAAAATGTTTAATAAAATATTTGTATTTTAAAAATATCTAATGTAGTACTTAAATTATCAATCTATGTATTATTATGACACTTGAAGTTAACATCGTTAATGAATGCTAAACTAGTCAACGAAAATTCAACATGTAGAATTATTTTCCAAATAAACAAATAACTAAACCTAAATTAATAAAAAAAAAGTTAATACTAAACTTATATAAGCAAAAACATTGTTTTTTATTAAAGTAAAAATAATGTTATCTTCTCTAAAGAATTTTCTATTTGAAATCAAGTTTCCTTTACATGAAACCCTAATTTATTTTAATGGAAAAGATGACGTCTTTGCTTATGTAAGTTTACTATTTACTTTTCTTTTATTAATCATGTATGGTTTAATATTAGCTATTTGTTATTTAATTTAATCTTATTGTTGTATTTAGTTTTTTTACATAATGTTATATTATCTGGACTTGATTATTTGAAAAAAAAAATCACAAGTTGAATTTTCATTGGTTGATTTAAAATTCACTATTAATAACTGTAAGTACCATATTTATACAAAAATTGATAATTTAAATACCACATTAAATATTTTTAAAATATAAATACCATATTAAACATTTTATTAAATTACAATATTACATAACCCCAATCATGTCATGTGATCCATATGGAAAATAAGAAACGAAGTAATATTTAATGATGTGCACCCGGATCCATATAAAACCAAAGCAGTGGCACATAAATTATCCAATCTGATGCTAGAGGCTGTCCAACAAATGAAGGAATTTCAGAGGTGGAACCACTAAACTCATATTGAAACGAATCAACCTCTGACTCGGCCTATTGATAATTTCCAAATGACTTGGGCGTTTGAGAAGTTAATGCGATGGGGTTATGCGACCATTGGTCACGGACCTTTTTTGGGACTATGTTATTGTCTAGTGTTCGTTTCCCAACACATATTCGAGGCACAGTAGATTGCTTGCCTTTAAGAGAATAATTGTTCAAACTTAAAAAGGAATAAATGCAATAGGGTTTCTGCTAATTGTTCAAACTTAAAAAGGAATAAATGCAATAGGGTTTCTGCTATGATCCTCGTAACCAATGGAGAAGGCTACTATTACTTAATAAACAAATTGGGGTCACGGTGAACGCGACATGTGTAACCTCTTCAATCCGGTTTAGACGATAGACTCGAATTCAAGAAATTGTATTAAACATATAAATGGTTCGGTTTTTATCAAAATTGATTTTCCTTTTTAAAATTCAAGTTTATAAAAGTGATTTACAATCTATATCCTAATTTAACTGATTAGAAATAACAGCAGAATTAAAACATAAGTTATTTTAATAAAAAAATTGGTTTAATAAAATATTAACAAATAATAACTTAATTTTTATAACCTATACTGAATAAGATGCACTTAACAATTAAATTAAAACCAAATCCCAAACCACGATTCGTAATGAATGAAAACAGAAAATACTCAACCTACTAAGGAATTAAAAATAATAATGTTAACAGAAATAAAGATGGAACAAAAGCCGAGACCCTTCGAGTGTCGTGTTTGCGTCCTAGTCTGAAGGATTATTTGTAAAGATGGAAATTAGGGGGAGTGAACTATGGAAGCTCAATGTGAGTTCCTTTACAATAAACCAAACATATAGTTATACTTTTAAACATTAAATAACATCATACAACACTATCAAGACTCAATTGGTTATAAATATATGTCAATTTCAAATACGATAATTTTGTGTTGTTACTTTAGTCAAGCAATAATAATATTCCCAAATATAGACAATTAACTGAATTAATTTTAGGGTTATTTATTCTGTTCACGAAAGATATATGCACATAAATCAGTTCAATCATTTGATCAAGTAAATTCAGTCATGTATGCATAAATTGACAAATATGCCATACAAAAATCGGTTTAAAAATTGGTTGTCCTAACCCCAACCACTAGCTCTCCAAAATTGGGCGTTCCCCAGAACTCCCTCCACCATCACTCCAATTTGTGGAATTAACACCACATTCGGATTTGAGTAATTGCATATAAAAGCTATCAGTAATTGTGGAAACACAACCATCTCACATATAAAAGCTGTTAGAGGGACTGTGAGAGCAGTGTGAAAACGCCGTAGTTAGGATCTACTATAATTGTGGGTACACAACGAAACTGTCACAGTTGAAATCTGCTATAACTGTGTGTACGCAACAAATGATTAAATGCAGATATATTGTCGATTCTTCCTCCAATCATATTAACCCAACCCATGCAAATGCATTATAATTAATTCAAAAGCATTCAAACATTGTAATATTCAATATTCTATCTCTTTGCAAATCAATAGCATTCATTGTCAATTTAAGCATTCAATATGTCAACCATTTAAGGCATATGAGTTATTCAATCGGGTATTCATACAAATAATATGTAAAGTCATTCATGGTGCAATTAATCAATCAAGAGTAACCACATATATAAGTTCAATTATCCTTATATCTCGTTGTTCTATTCCTAATCCAGGACCTAATTGCATAATCTAGTTCTCTAAATGCCATTAAAAACTAAATCAGGGATATATTTGAATAAAGTAATAAAAGTTGAGACAAAATTGTAATTTTTGAGTTTCAGGGGCCATAGACTGTGTGATCGGACCATGTATGAAGCCCTAGGTTCTATGTGATTCAAATAGGTGAGGTGTAGTGGCCACAGGACTGTATGTGACACCCTAGGTCATGTGTGAAATGAATAGGTAAGGTGTAGGGGCCACACAGTCACACGACCAAGGCTATGTAGGAAGCAAAGGTACGAAAGATTACAAAGGGACATGGCCGTGTGTGAGGCCGTGTGATCCACACAGAATGAATAGACGTTTGTGTGGTAGGCCGTGTGCAATTGGGCAGGTTTGAATTTTGACTCGATTTTTCATAAAAGAACACACACATCACTTTCGAGGTCTCGTACGATGGTTCTCATGTCTAGGTACGATCCGGATTACCTACACGAGTCTTTCTATTGACAAAAATGCGAGAATTAATGACAGATTTCAAGATTTAAAGAGTTTTTCGGCAAAATCGTAAAAGATTCGTAACAGATGAAAGATTTAAAGAAAATAATGATTTTCCAGAATTGATGGGATCTAGCTATTGCGAAACGAGAAAGACTTACCGATCTTAATAGGAATCTAGAGATTGATGGTACGAAATTCAACGATTGATGATAAACGATTTGATTTGGACTTGATTGCAAAGTTAAGATTCAAGAGCTAAATTTCTAGTAAGATCTTTGAAAGAATTTTGCAAAAGAGGGTTTTTAGAGAAAATTGAGAATAAATAGAGAGGATGAGGGTTTCAATTTAAGTTAGAATCGGATAGGAAATCCTAACTGTGCTAGGAAGTGGTTTATTAGTTGGATTAGGAAAGCAATAAGGGTTGTTTAGCAATTAACTCTTTTTGGCTGAAATTAAGCAATAATAATAAATAAATAAAAAGAGGAAGTAAAACCAACATGACTTGAACCTAAAATCAAAAGAATGGAAAAGATGAAACTTAGTCATTAGCTTAATTCCCATCTTATGGTCATATTTTACCACAAATAATACATAAGTTACTTTAACCTTAGTTCCTTAGGTGAAGAAAAATTTAAAGGAAAAGTGAAAAAAGGTAAAATTTGAATCTTGGTTCTTTAGAGATTTTATTAAACTCTTAACTATTAATGCTAAGACTAATTTATATCAATTTTTTAAATTCTAACATCTTAATTTTTGTAGCGTTGCAACATCTGTTAGTGGAGACAAATGAGTAAGTTGGCAATACACAGCTTAAAAGAGATAAAGCTTTTAGTTGGCTTTAATTGAGATGTATTCAAATTCTTGTGGATTTAAGTTTGTAATTATTATTTAAAATACTTGTGGATATTTTTTAATTGTAGTGAATTATTTTAATATTATTATCAATTAGATTTCGACTTTAAATCAAAAGACTAAATTCTTAAGATTAAAACTAAAGTTTCAAATGAACAAAAAGGATTTAGAGATTAAGAGCATAATTAAACCTAGTTTAATGGTGGGCTTGATTTGGTGGTACCACAGATTCTAATGGATTGATCATGGATCCAAATGCATGAAAGCTTGGATTGCTTAGTATAACTATTGCAATTTGACTTTCTATTTATGTTTGCAAAGGTTCTCATTGTCTTATTGAGGAGCTTATTGGATTGTCTTTTGGGAGGTTAGTATGTTTGCAAATGTTAGGGTTTTTTACTATTTTAATATAAAAAAAAATCAAAATAACACCAAAAAAATTATGTACCAAAATGGTGGTGCCGCCTCTAGCAGTGGCATGACCACCCTACTTTTCTGCCACCAATAGTGAAAAAAACAAAAACAGTAAAAAAAATAAAAGCTGAAAAAAAGTCTGTAACAAAAAAACAAACAGGGCAGGCGGCATAAGTGAAGGGCCTACCGCAGGCGGCACCGATGGTGGAGGTGGTAGAGGCGGCACCGGGTGATGAGACTCCTCATGCAGGTTTTTTGTTTTTTCTTTATTTGGGGACCATAATATATGGTCCCCAAGTTCATTATGGGAAGAAAGAAGGAGAAGAAGAAAAGAAGAGAAGAAGAAGAAGGAGAAGGAGGCGGCACTGGTGAGGGAAGAAAAAAGAAAAAGAAAAAGAGAAGGAAAAGGAGAAGAAGAGGGAGGGAAGGAAAAAGAAAGAAAAAGAAGGAAAAAATATAATTTTTTTTATAAATTGAGTAATTAATGTTAATTTAAGGAAATAATTTATTTATTTTAGGTGTTATTATTATTATTGTTGATTGATTTTAATTTAATTCAGATTTAATTTTTAAATTTATTTTTTTGCAATGTATTATTTGGTTAAAAAGAGATATTAAGGTATGTTTGTATTTATTTTATATTTTCATTCATTCCTAATTTATTTTTAATTTTTATTAAAGTAAAAAAGCCTATGTATGTTATGTGCAAAGAATGTTTTATTATTATTATTTTATGTAATTTATTTGTTAAGTGTGATTTAGTTGATTATATATATTTTTTATGAAATTTATTTGGCATGTTATATTATGATTAATTTTTTTTTATTTTTTATGTGATGAGGATTTAAACCTTTTACAAAAATAGTATAAAAAATAAAATACTAAAAAAAATCTTAATCAAAAAATAAAATACGAAAAAAATAACTTTTGTGGGGAAAGTGGTGTTGGCGGGTTTTTTACTAAAATAATATAAAAAATAAAATCCGAAAATTTAAAAAAGGTTATTTACTAAATTAATATAAAAAACACTAAAATAATACATTTGAAACATTATGTACTAAAATAATATAAAAATTAATTACGAAAATTGTATATTTTAAAAAATAAAATCTAAAAATTTAAAAAATACAAATAAATGGTCAAAATCAGGGTTATTTACTAAATTAATATAAAAAAATTAAAATAATACATTTGAAACAATATGTATTAAAATAATATAAAAAAATAAAATACGAAAATAGTATATTTTAAAAAATAAAATTCAAAAATTTTAAAAAAAACAAACAAATGGCCAAAATCAAGGTTATTTATTAAATTAATATAAAAAACACTAAAATAATACATTTGAAACATTATGTATTAAAATAATATAAAAAAATACGAAAATAGTATATTTTAAAAAATAAAATCCGAAAATTAAAAAATACCAACAAATGGCAAAAATCATCGAAAAAAATTAAGAATATTGCAACATAACCCCTCCTTGTTTTCCATCTTTTTTATTTCCCAATGAATTTAATTACATATTATAATATATTTTAAAATGATCTTGAACAACTTATCATGTGTTTTTTTTAATTATTATTGCATCACTTACATTATTATTAAATAAAAGTTAATTTAAAATATATTGAACTGCATGCTAGGTATATTATACATATATATATTATATTTTAAACTAAAATATTTTACTTATTATCATTTTAAAATAATAATAATAATATTTGTATTTGAGTTGTTATCTATTTATTTTTTAATGTAGTATAGCAAAAAATATGTTGTCAAAAAAATTGTTTAGTATTTTTTTTGTAATTAAAAGCAATATATAAAATTTAGTTATTCTGATAAATATTTAAAATCCATCAAACATTGAAATTAATAACCAAAATTTATTTTGAAATTGCAGGCATCGCAATGGCTTCATTGATTACGAAAAATCATCACATATCTGACACAGTTAATAATATAGTAATATATTGTTATTTGTTACTCACGGGTTCCATTAAAAAAAGATCTACGTAATTTAGGAAATAAATTGTGTTATTATAACTATTTTCTATAATTTAACACTGTCAGGGCTCGTACCACGCATTAAGGAGCCGGGTGAATAGTTTAGGATATTCCCCGGATGCACGACTGATGCCCTACTTGGAGCTAGCTAGATTCAGGTCAGCAACATTGATCCGGACTAGAGGTGTTCATGGGTTGGGCCAGGCTGGGTTCGGGTTGGGCTCAACTACAAAATCATGCCCATTTATTGGGCTCGGGCCGGGCCAAAAAACGGGCCTAAAATTTTGCCCAAGCCTGACTAGGATAAAAATACTAAAACTCGGGCCCGGCCCGACCCATCCGTATTAATTTTTATATTATTTTTAAATATATATAATACATCAAAAATACTAAAAACATCAAAATAAATATTTCCCAACAAATTGAAAATAAATTTTAAAAAAATATGTAGACTTAAATAACACTAAGATAAATGCAACTTAATAAGCAAATGCCTCTAAAATAATAATAAAAATTAACAAATGCCTTTAAAATAATAAGAAAATTAGCAATAAATTAAGTTTTATACAATATCCAAACAATAACAACAAAATAGTTGCAACATAATAGTAAAATGGTAGCAAAATAGTGAGTAAAAAATAGAAAAATAACATTTAAAAATTAAAAAAAAATGTAGATTTTTTTTGTCCTCTAGTGAATTAGGACCGGGCCCAGGCTAAAAATACCTTACCCGAGGCTTGGCCCATTTTTAAAATGGGCCTTATTTTTTATCCAAGCCCATTTTTTGGGCCTATATTTTTGCCCAAACCCTCTCACATATCGCACGGGCTTTTGGGTCGGGCCGAGTAGCTTGACCCATGAACACTTCTAATTCGAACGTTCGATTTGTGGTACGATTTAGTATCCGCATTGGTCCAGTGTTGGTGCCTAGAGACCCACACTTTTCATTTGCCGTGTAGGGAGTGCACTGTCACTCTAGAGGATGTTGCATTGCAATTTGGGCTCCCAATCGACGGGAGTGCCGTAACGGGCGTAAGTGTGATAGCTGAGCCGGCTGCACTTTGTTATAGCCCACTAGGAGCCTCACCCGACGATGATGAGTCTTATTTTTCAGATTTGAAATTTACATGGTTGAGAGCCAATTTTGAGTATTTATCAATTAATGCCACTGAAGAAGAGTTGATGTACACAGCTCGAGCCTACATTATGCATATTATAGAGGGTGTACTGATGCCTAATGCGAACAACAACAGGGTTCATCTCCAGTATTTACTTCTATTAGCTGATTTGTGTAATGTTCGCTCGTATAGTTGGGGTTCCGCAGTTCTAGCTATGTTTTATTGTGAGCTTTGTCGGACAACAAAGCCTAATGCCATAGACATAGGCGAATGCCTTGTATTGTTGTAATCATGGGTTCTTTATCGGATGCCATGCTTGGCATCGATTAGTCACCAGCCATACGTATTTTCACTAGTTAACAAGTGATACTTGTTATTAATTGACAATTTATTTATAATGATACTATATTTACTTGAAAATTGTTTTTGTAGATGGAGTATTTATCCGGGTATCGGGGGGTCATACACTATCCTGATATATTGTCTGATGATTGAACAACATGCTGGGGAAGGGGTAAGCTATTCCAATATTCGTGACATGTAATTACTTTGTATATCTTACTCGAACCGTGTTAAATATTAACCATGGTATTAATCGTGCAGTTTATATGGATGTCATATCGTAGACCAAAAATTACAGCTATTTTACCCCCGTCTGCCTACGTTGATTCTCAATTGTGGTGCACTAATGCACCAATTATCAATTTCAATGTAGTCGAGTGGTACCATGGGGATCGAGTACTACGACAGTTTGGTTGCATCCAATATATCCCGGATCCGCCAATGCAGGTGGGGAATGTTCACAGCATCAACAAGAGAGGAAAATATGGAAGTCATTGGAGGGTTGTGCACTGAAAATATATTGCGGTGTGGATCACTTAGATAGCTCGAAGACCTCAGATGAATATGTCTTCCGATTTGCAACCATCACTAGAGTACATACAACGGTACTCTAGTATGGGAAAGCCATATTTATTTGGTGGACAATCGACTGTAATCCACCCGCACGTGCAGCAACCTGGGGCATACGAGCTAGTAGCCAATATAGAGCCTGAGCCAGAGCTAGCTCCCGAGCCCGAGCTAGAGCCAGAGCCTGAGCCACAGCTAGAGGCTGAGTCCGAGCGATCGCATTCACATTCAGCTGATACTTCTTATCATCCGGATTTGACGGCCTATGACTATTTTCTGAGCTCATCAGGGGGCGGATACCATTACGGGTTTGATATCTTTAGGTCGTATCCACCACAGCACAACACTTCTCCCGGCTCGTATCCACTGCAGTACAGCACTACCCCCTACCTGTATCCACCACAGTACTCCACTCCTCTTGGGTTGTATCCACTATAGTATGGAACCCCTCCCGGCTCAAGTTCATCAATGCCATTCGAGCCATATGATTTTTATTCCATGTATCAGACACCCTCACCTACGACTAAAGAGAATGTTGGTCGTCGCAATTACCCACAAGGTGAACATCGACTTCCGCAGAAATATACATCTAGGACCACACTATCGAACCATCAATTTTAGGGTTTTCTTGGGTTTTGATATTAAAAATTTTGTATTTTTTTGTATATATTTAATTAGATTAATTGGAAGTTTGAAAATTGGAACAAAATTTGACCATAACGTAAATTAGATTAATTTGGACATTTTAAACATTAAAACACTAAAACTTGTAACAAACTTAGTCTTATAATATAAATTAAATACATTACAACATTAATCTAATTGGAACAAACTTTGCAATATAATTTTTTTATATAAATTAAATACATTACAACATAAGCTCAATTCTTACCCGATTGTGATGATTGTCCAACATGATAGTTTCGTTGCGGGCATTTACTCCGATTATGACCAGCTAACATGCATAATCCACAATGCTTACCGTCGGATTTCTCCCTAATGTCCATTTCATTATCGATTCTAAATGATTGGGAACGACCTCTCGGAACAAGCTCGAAAGTCGTCGGGGGCACCTCCCACATAGCAGGTCAAGCAGGACGAGGAACTCATTTTCCCAAACACATAATGTGCGTTCGAATGTGTACACATCATCGAAAAATTGTTCAACATTAAGGTTCACTTTAGTACACGCTGCAACGACATACGTATATGGATAATGAAGTGTTTGGAACATCTTACAATCGCATCATCTGTTCCAGAGATCAACTCCATAGGACCTAGGTGGTATACCGGGTCGACGACTGATGGTCTCCATAACACGAAACATTTCAAGGCATCATGAATATATTTCTATATTCATCGACCTCGCCATCCGACGGTTTGTAACCATTGCATCCCTGACATCTTCGACAAACACGTGTCCCGCCTCTATCTGGTTGACTTGTTGCTGGCCCATTCTTGGCATCAAGGTAGCCAACCTGTAGAATGTAGCCGAGAAGACAGATGAAATCAAAAGATGTCGTGTTTTCAACAACACAGTGTTGATCCCTCCATTAAGTTTGTGGTCATTTGACCATAACGAAAGCCCTCGTCAAAACTTTGAGTCTATTACCACGGCTCTATAGTACCCAACCACTGTCGGAAAGATGTGTTCGTTTAACCCTCCATGTCACTCTCAAGTCGAGTCATTCTTTGGCAGAAAATGTGTAGCTCTAGCTCATGCGCTGTTTATGTATTAAGAAAAGATAAGTTACAATATTGCCCTAAATCATTAAACTTATATTGAAAAGATAAGGTAATCATTTACCCATTTTCACAACTTGTCTCTTCCAGTCTGTATTCTTATAATCTTGATGGAAGTTAGCCGCGATGTATCGTATGCAGTAAATAGATCTCTATGGTATACCGAAACGTCTAATAGCAGTAATTAATCATTTCCCTCTATCGGAGATGATGTAAATATTATTGTTGCTAATAATATACCTCTACAGGTTGGTAAGGAAGAATTCCCACGATTCCATGTTCTCCTTACCTACGATGGCAAATGCTATCGGAAGCACATTCCTGTTACTATCTTGAGCAACCACAAGAAGTAAGATCTGTGTATATTTTCCATATAGTCAGGTCTCATCCACTTGCACAAACGGCTTGCAGTGGAGAAATGCGCGCACACATGGATCAAACATCCAGAACATCTAATGGAAAATTCTTTTTCCCGGCTGTAGTTGGTCATCCGGACCATAATAAGGTCGTGTCTATAACTTAATGACAGTCATCAGTACGTATTCCCACATAGCGGCTATCCATCCCTGTAGCTCATTACACGACGCATTGAAATCCCCATACAATTGCTCAATTGCCATCTGTTTAGCTATCCACACCTTTCGATATGATATTGAATACTGAAATTGTGCCTGTATTTTGGCAATCAGTACCAAAAATTTAATGGTCAGCATGTCCTTCACCATTGGCATGATATACGTATAGATAGTTTTGAAATCAAGTTTTTTATGATCTTCTATCATACGTGTTGATGTGCATGTGTGAAGCCCAATAAATTTGCGTATCTCCCTCATCTACAAAATTTTGAATAAATGCAGCTCGTACCCGTCAATTGTAGCCTTCCGCCAACTTTCAACATTACCCAATATATAATGTCGGTTTAGACACTGTAACTTTGTAATCCACTGATATATTCATGCTATACCGCTTAATAGCAAATACGCACTCTTCTTTACTTTCGAATCTCTGGCCTACGAATAACTCCTCAGAATCAGAATTTACGGCCAGCCGGTGAGTAGAAAGTATTTTAGGGTACTCCGGGAACTCAGCTACATGCGCCACATCGGGGTTTATAAGCAACATGTGTGTCCCAGGATTATTGTGTATCACAATACATCGCATCTGATTCCCGATCGAAGACGCATTAATGTTGCCATCATTATTCACGTCTTCATCGTCAATATCATTGGGGACATCGGCTACATCGGGATCACTATCACTATCGACCTCTTGATTACAAGGATCACTACTATTGTACCCATCATCACCAACCACATCAATATCGAGTGTAACATTAAGATCGATATTAATCCCACGTATAGTCGATTCACTATCAACGTAAGAGATTGGAGCCACCATGCACGGTTCTTGAGCTCCATGTTCTTCACCATATGCAATGAGATCTTCATTTTACTCCATACCGGCTAACTCAGCAAATAAGTGAATCGGTGCATTTTTGTCACTCTCATTCCCACAATAAAGAGCGATAATTGTCTCCACGTCTTCGTCGTCTACAAGTTCCATTTTGGTGAATTTGATGGGATCTGCCAAAACTGGAAACTTGTAGAAAAGTTTCGAGATCCTTCTCCCACAACGTCTAACAATTTTTTGCATTAATCCTTCCATTCATATCATCCAACAAGACATTTCTGTTAAATCTTATTGCTATTTGTTGCCGACATTCAAATACGTATCCAACGGTTGTTGTTAAGATGATTCCATAGAAATAAACACATACAAAAAACTGATTATCCATCTTCAATACTTAATTTTTTAAAAAATAAACAAAATTCCTCAAAACAATTTTGAACAGCAAATAAATTACTTAAATAAAAAATTAATTAATCAATATGCAATTCATTCATAAGCTCAGACTTTTTCAGTTCCCATTTTGTACATGAACAACATTTATCTTTACATTTAACCACTTAAATTCAATTCTATGTTTTCTTCTATTTCTGATCCCGTATCTTCATCTGGGAAATTCTCTACAATCCAAATTAGAAATTCTTGATTCTCTTCATATTCATCTTCTACAATCCAATATGGAAATTCCTTGGGATCTTCTAGCTCTTCAATCTTTATAACGGGTACTGAATATACAAGTTCTCTTGATAATTTCCTAACAACTAATTTATTCATCCATGGTTTGTCAAACACATTTTGCTTTCCAGTCAATTTTCATGAACCTATACTTTGTCTTACCATTTTCCTTGCTCCATAAGATATTATAAACTTCGTGAAGTTTATAACTAGATTCCAATAGGTTCGTGGTACCGACGTCTTCCAAAGTTCGTCTAAAATGATTTGATGCTCCCATTTTATTAATGTCCCTCGAAGGGTTAAGTATTGCACTTTATTATTTCTAATCATTTCATGACCCTTCCACAACACTTTTTGCATCTTTTGATTTACGATAATAAGGTGTTGAACAATATCTTCTTCTGGTTTCATTCTGCAATCTTGCACTTCTCTCATCATCTTATAAACTTTCTCCCTTCGTGCTAAAGTTATTATCTCATCAGACAATACCAAATATGTTGACATTTCTAACAATATGTATAACAGAAATATTTTCAGTTGTTATCACTAATTAAAAATTACTTTATAATAGTTTTACTAACATAAAAAATTTCAAATATATTAAAAAAATTTAAAATATAACATTCACAATAAACACATAATTAATCTAAATACAAAACTTACTAAAAAATCACAATAAATAAAATAACTTTTAAAACAAAACATAAAAATAACATTAAACAAACTATATAATATTAACAAAATAATTTTTTCTTATCATAATTATTCTATTTAAAAATAACAAAAAAGAAGATACCTTTTCTTTCTTCTCTTCTCTTCTCCCTCTCTACTTCTGCAATTTCTTTTTTACTGGAAAAAATTATTTTTTCTTTCTTTCTTCTCTTCTCCCTCTCTTCTTCTACAATTTTTTTTTACTGGTGTGTGCTTAACACTGATGGCTTAAATAGAGGGTTTGGGGGCGTGGGTGCCGCCTGTGCCATGTCAGCAACTGGTGCCGCCTCTGGCACATCCTCTTCTATTTTTTTTCAAACAGTTTTTTTATACAATTTATGTTTTTTTAAACTAATTATGTCAGAAAAGCAAGGTGGTCACGCCACTGCCAGAGTCGGCACCACCCTGCATGTGCTATTTTGGTACATATTTTTTTCTGGTATTATTTTGGTGTTTTTTTTGTATTATATTAGTAAAAAACCGCAAATGTTAAATTTTTTGTAATTTGATAAAGAAAATGTAAGTTCAAAAAGTAGAATAAATTTTTATATTTTTATACATTTTAAAGAATTTTAATGATTTTTATTTTAAATTTTTTTAACTTTAAAAAAATTAATTAAATGTTGACATGTCATGCACATGGCAATCTACATGTATGTCATGTTTGATATGTAAGGAAAGTTTAAAAAATGTTAATTTTTCTATCTATTTTGAGGTGATTTGACCAAAAAAAACCGTAAGTTTAAAGAATGAAAAAAATAAAAAAAATTAAGTAGATGGCTAAAATGACTTGGATAGCCAATTAAATCATTATGCCAATAATAAACACTAATGTGAGAATATTTTGTCATTTTAATCATGTGAAATCTAGAAAAAGTAGTTAATGGGATTTGAACCCAAAACACAATAATTTTCAATGTCTTTTATCATTTAAATTAAAGCTTCATTTGATCCTTAAAATCAAAATTTTAAAATATATTTATTATATTATTTTTTTCACTCACTTCGTGAATGTGCCATAATCTTATTTAAATAAAATTTCTTTACATGACTTCACAAAAAATTTGAAAATCAGTTGAGCCATTTATTGAAAAGTGCAATTAATTAGATCCTTAATCTAAAAATAAATCAAAGGAAAAAAACCGTGGAGCTGAACTAACTCACTCAGAACACTTTTTAAAGGATTACGTGGTACGATTGGATCGAATAAACCCTTATGGAATAAATATTCAGCCGCCTGTGAACATTCCGGTATTGTTTTATTCAATGTTTGCTCAATTACTCTTTTACCCGCAAATGCAATATAGGCATTGGGTTCAGCAATAATGATATCCCTCAACATACCAAAACTCGCAGTCACTTTAATTGGACTCTCCGAATTGTCATTTTCGTTAAGACCCCTGACAAACCGTTAAACTTATGTTGAGTGGATTTTAAATGCCACATGTTGAAAATCCATTGGTCCATATCATTTTTTCAAAATAAAATAAATTTTTATTTTATTAATATTTCTGAAATTAAAAAAATAACAATCATACTGTTGAATTTATCAATATATTTGGTATTTCTCTTGCATGGAATTTTTAAATCGATCTAATATTTTTATCATATCAATCTAAAATATTGTTTAGATTAATATATATTTAACAGTAGAAAGTTTTATTTACATAAAACGAATAGTTAAAATTTTTTAATTTATACCAATATACATGATCAATATGAATAGAGTATGACATATGACGGTTGAATTGCTAAAATATTAATCATGTAAAAAATTACGAAAGGTGTAATTTTACAATGGATCTCTCTCGTTTTATTAATCTCATATTTTATATTATTTTAGATAATTTTGAGTGAAAAATAAATATGATAATTTGAATATTTTTTTTTAAAATTATATCTAAGTTTTATAACTTATATTAAGTAAAAATTAAAATGATTATCAAAATATATTTAAAATATTAAATGATTGAAAATTATTTTCAATGATTTATATGAATATTTTATTATGAAAAAAGTGTTAAATTTATATAACTTTTTATTAGTGTATAAAAATTATATAAAAAATCAACTGGAAGGCATAAGTTTAAACGCGTTAAAATATATTTATCTTCTTATTTGGAAAAAGAAAACTAGTAATTATATAGAAAATAGAAAGAGACTATAAATAACTCTGATAATTATATAGAAAATATAAATATAATAATGAATATTTGGTAAGTTGATATATATATATAATTGCACACCTAATACTTAAGAAAATGATTAATTTTACAAAACCTCATAATTTTAACTCTGTTTGCAGAAAACGAATTGAAGAGATAATAAAGTAATAACTACGGTATAGATAATTTTACTCTATTGCTTTCTAAGATATACAAATGAATAAAGGCGAAACATTTCAATCCAATTTCTTCTCTCTCAATCTATTTTATCAGCAGTCAAACTCTGATGACTGGTAACAGATAATAGCCATTAGGGCCATACTGGCTGGCTAAGGGTGGCGCCCAACTGCTTTACCGCAGAGTAAGACATTAGAAGGAATGTCGTATTCGTTAGCAAGACTCCGAACAGGATTCCAGACTCTCAGATAAAATTGTTGCCCCAGATATTGCCTTTCCCATGATGCAGACCTCATGTTCCACATACCCTGGTTGTCCAGGGACACCAATATGGCTGTCCATGAATTTGGATACACCTGCCGAAACGAAAGCATCAGTAGCAGGAAAGGATTGTTTATGAAGATGGCCTAAATAGGTATTATCTTCGAATTGTTCTTAACATGCTAAAATGCCAATTGCAATTATGGTCAATGCGTTACAAGAGGAAAAGGACATTGGTTTGATCAAAAGTTCTATGGCATTTCTAATGTGGGTAAAATTTGAAACATTTGTTACATAATACAGAAATTTAATAGGCATAAACTGCTAGCAATGCTCAACAACAACAGTTGTTTTCGGTTCTTGAGGTGGCATTACCTGAGTTGTGTGTCTCGTAAGAGCATCAACTAGATTGTAGGTTCTTCTTTTCTTTGGAGTCCACTGTCCAGAGCCGAAACTGTGTGCATTGTAGTATTAGAAATGGTAAGAACATATTCAGCAAGAGAAATGAAATAGAACAACTAACAGGGCACTGTGACTCACCCAACAACCCAAAAATCATAACCGTCAAGATGCCAAGATTGCATGGTGTTTTCGTTGTTCTGAAAGACAACTTCCAGAAAATCATGGAGATTAGTTGGCATAACGGAGGTAGCAACAGTTGCGGCAACACCTGACGGAACGCCTTGAACGGCATTCATGCTAAAAATTCCCGGAATATTAAAGTAATCAGCGAGCTTCAGAGGGGTATCCGCATTAACATAGGAGACACCATTCACTGCATACCGCAGCTTTCCATTAATATAAGATACTGAGTTGGCCAAGACAATCGTCTTGGTTGGTGTAATCTTCCCATAATGGAATGAGCCCTGAGGATTAGGCCTCGCTGCATTAGATGTCAAATTCCACCTTCAAGGAAATGAAGAAAAGAATAATCAGATAAGATCATTTTTTATCCAAGTTCAAGAATGAAGTGCTGCATCAAACACAAGAAGCCAATAAGATCTTCCGTCAACTAGTACCTATATGTTCTTGCCTGCTGCATTGACCAATGATATTTGTAAGCAGGAGCAGCTGGTAGCGGTCCAGAAACTGGGGTTTGCGAGTTTGCATAGTGCAACACCGCAGTTGCAGTGAGAACGGTCCTTGTAAATCTTGTGGATGCAACAATGTAGTAGTCCTTTGGTGGTTGATTCAAGGTTACTAAGACGGTCACGGATTGTCCCACATGCACATCAAGAGAGTCATATAAGTTCTGAATTACATGAGAGCCTTCGACCTCAACCAACTTCATCGAATGGCCCTGAATCCTGAAGTTCAGTGAGGTGGACAATCCAACATTTGAGATTCTGAACATGTAAGTTTTGCCTGAAACACCACAAATAAAACTTATTCAGTAAAGGCATGATTCCCTTTTGGAAAATGTAGGAGGAATCTTCATTTAATCGTATTGAATAAATTAATCTAAATGCAATGAATTATAAGCAATTAAACGTGATAGGAAATAGGAATACTAAGTTATGGATGACCTTGTTCTCCAGTAAAGGTGGTTTTAGTCTGCCCATTTATAAGGACTCCATGGGGAAAGGGAAGAGATTTTCCAGAGTCCAAAGTTTGCTGCAGTGCCTGTAAAAAACAAAACAATTATATTATGAGTGAAGTATACATGGCAGGGAAAAACTTGGTGCATGGCAAGAAAATCTTAACAAAAGAGAAGTGTGAAAACTAACCTTGTGGCTGGTCTTGTACCAGTCACCAATAAGTAAAGTGAAATCTCCATCAGGATTTGCATAAGGAATTGGGATCACACTTCTATGGTATATATTGAGTGCTCCAAATCCTCCAGCAGCTCTATGCATTAGAGTTGATGGGAAATATGTGTAGGACCCAATCTGATCCTTGGCTTGGAACTTGTAGGTATAGTTTGAGTTTGGAGGGATAGGGCAATTGGTTCCCAACACTCCATCCTGCCATGAGTTTTTCCTTTGCTTTACGCCATTCCTGTTGTGATCAGACCAATCCCTCATTTATCATTGAAAAAATGGCATGATTCTACATGGCATAATCAGGTGAACACAGGAAAACAACGGAAATTCAGGGTTTAAAGTTGCAAAAAGAATCAAGTCATTTTTAAGCGGCCATCAAACGTTACTGCAGAAAAACACAGACGTTTCCTGGTCTGGAAGTTTCATCTTTCATTGTTATGTTCAACAAAACTGAGATGAAGTTAAAATTTACAGGGAAGAAGAAGACAAGTAACAATTTTAGAGATATCCATTGATAATTTCTTAGTTGAGGTTGTGAAAAACAGCAAGAATGAAAGTATAT